>NC_044041.1:147048576-147348576 GCF_901765095.1 Microcaecilia unicolor | reverse complement strand
AGGGAAGTCGTCCCATCCCCTTTATCATTTTCATCGCCCTTCTCTGCACCATTTCTAATTCCACTATAACTTTTTTGAGATCCGGCAACCAGAATTGAACACAATATTCGAGATGCGGTCACACCATGGAGCGATACAAAGGCATTATAGCATCCTCATTTTGTTTTCCATTCCTTTCTTAATAATACCTAACATTCTATTTGCTTTCTTAGCCGCAGCAGCACACTGAGCAGAAGGTTTCAACGTATCATCAATGACAACACCTAGATCCCTTTCTTGGTCTGTGACTCCTAACGTGAACCTTGCATGACGTAGCTATAATTCGGGTTCCTCTTTCCCACTGTTATGATTGTGGTCAGAACCCCTCTCAAACTTACCTTTTTCCTGGGGGTCAGCTTCTTAGCTTCTGTTTCTTTTGTCTGTCCTTTCTGAGCTAGCTCTCTCTCTCTCTATGCTGGCAGCTTCCAGCAGCATGACTCTAATTGTTTCACTTTACTACAGCTGTGTGTGTGGACTGAGTTAGCTCTTCCTCTCTTTGGGTGTACTGGCTTCAAGTGCTTCACGGTGCTGCATTGGTGTGGGTTGGGCCTCTCTTGGTTTCAGTGTGCTGTGCTGCCTGGGTCTAGGGAGTGTGACATCATCATGGAGGGCCTTGAGAAGGAAGTGGTGTTCTTCCCTTCAGGGCCTTTGCAACGTTTGCTTTTGCTACTTGCTTTAGGTCCAGGTTAGTGTTAGTGCAGTGTGCACTTGTGACTGTGTGTTTAGCTTTCCTGTTTTTCCCTTGTGGTTCCCCTGCTTTTACCTCTTGGTGCTTTGGAAGCATTGCTGTGTGTAGGGCTTTGGGAAGCTCTGTTGCTGATAGAAGTACTTCGGGGTTTGGTGGTGTTAGGAACACTGCAGATTTTGCTGTTAGAAGTACTTTTGGTGTTTGTGCTATTAGGAGCATTGCAGTCTTTGCTGTTTGTGTTTTGTGCTTTGGAAGCACTTTTGGTTTACGTGTTTAGCTTCCCTGTTTTTTTCCCTAGTGGCTCCCCTGTCTTCCCTTTTAGTGCTAGGAGCTCTTCTGGTTGTTGTTGCGTGGGAGCACTCTAGTTAGTTTAGAGTTGTAGAGCTTCTGTAGCTTGGTGCTCAGAGCACCTGTGTTAGGTCTGCTGAGTTTGGTGCTTAGGAAGCACCTTTATTAGCTTACTAGGAAAAAATAGGCCCGTTTCTGAGCGGAATGAAATGGGCGCTAGCAAGGTGCCCCCTCCCTCCGTCCCTCGAAGCTACTTGCCTTGTTCGCTGTGGGCCGTTTCGGCCCTGGAGTGTCACTAGCTCCGCCCTCGACGTCATGACGTTTTGACGCGAGGGCGGTGCAGAGACACTCCAGGGCACACCGGATATCTTGGGCGCCTCAACTTCCGTGGAGGCTTCAGAACGTTGGGGTTGCCTTTATATATATAGATGTGTTTAGCTTCTAGCTTCCCTGTTCTTCCTTGTGGCTCCCCTGTTTTTCGTTTGGTGCTGTGAGAAGCACTCCTGTTAGGTCAGTGCCTAGGGGCACTCCTGTTAGGTCAGTGCCCAGGGGCACTCCTGTTAGTATAGGGCTTAGGAAGTTTCTTTTGTTAGTTTACTGTTTAGGAACACTCCTGTTGGTTTAGGGCGTGGGAGCACTTAGGTCAGTATAGGATTTAGGAGTACTTCTGTTTCCAGTCCTGGTCCCTGTGTCATCCGGGATCCGGTAAGTCCTGCCAGCCACTCAAACCCAAGGGCTCAACCTTTGGGGGGCAGTGGCTATGTGCAGGTGAAGCTGTACGGACTAGTCCAGGGTGCTCCAGTCTAGTGTTCCGGTCCAGTGTCCTCCAGTCGGGGGATTCCAGTCCAGTGTTCCAGTCCTGTGTTTCCCCAGTCCGGGGATTCCAGTCCGTGTGTTCCGGCTCACTGGGCGTGCCTGCAGACCCTGCCGGTGCCGGTGTGCTTGCCTAGCGTTGGTTGGTGGGTTTTGCCTGCTGCTGTCGCTCCTTGTCAGCAGCCCAAGGGCTCACGTTTGCTCCAGAGCCCTGCCCCGCGGGCTCTGAACCTGAGAACCTGACACCCACATGCATCGCTTTGCACTTGCTTACATTAAATTCATCTGCCATTTGGACAGCCACGTGTCCCAGTTCTCGTAGGTTCCTCTTGTAATTTTCACAACCTGCCGGATTTAACGACTTTGACTAATTTTGTGTCATCAGCAAATTTAAATTACCTCCACCAGTACTCCCACATCTAGTCATTTATAATATGTTGTAAAAGGCAGTTGGTTCCAGCACAGACCCCTGGGGAACCCCCACTAACTACCCCGTCTCTCCACTGAGAATACTGACCATTTAACCCTACTCTCTGTTTTCTATCTTTTAACCAGTTTTTAATCCACAATAGAACCATTATGCCATTGGATACCTAAACATTTCACTCTCTGGGACGGTCCTTGTATCTTATTAGGATTTATTTCCCATCCCTTGCCCAAACTGTAAAGTACTTAAATACAGAACAACTTACGCATCCGGCTTCTCCTACATAAGCGCACATCTATGGAATGGACTCCCAAAAGGCTATGAAAACAATCCATGACCACCTGAACTTGAGGAAATCACTAAACACCAACCTCTTCGAAAAGGCCTACCCCAGCGATCCAACGTAAAGCTCCTCCACCCAGCAACACAGCATGACCAATGATCATACTGGACAACATACAATCTTTACTCCTTTCGACCCTTCACAACTACCTCACTCGATCACTATATAACCTCGTATTTGTATTGTATTTGTTATCAACCGACTTGGCAAACGCCTTTGATGGTACTATGTAAGCCACATTGAGCCTGCATATAGGTGGGAAAATGTGGGGTACAAATGTAACAAATAAAAAAAAAATGTGCAATTAATGACTCCAAATGAGTCTGGACATCATCTTGTGTATCCCCTTGAATCATAATATCGTCAATGTAATGCACAATTTGCATGTGATCAGCTATGGAATACTCATCTAAATGATCTGCCACTGTCCGGTGACAGATAGTGGGACTGTGAATCCAGCCTTGGGGTAAACCAATAAATGTATATTGTCTGCCCTGCCAAGTGAAGGCAAATTGGTCCTAATATTTTTCATTAATTGGTATGGTGAAAAAGGCATTAGCTAAATCTAAGTACATAAGTAATGCCATACTGGGAAAAGACCAAGGGTCCATCGAGCCCAGCATCTTGTCCACGACAGCGGCCAATCCAGGCCAAGGGCACCTGGCCAAGCTTCCCAAACGTACAAACATTCTATACATGTTATTCCTGGAATTTGGATTTTTCCAAGTCCGTTTAGTAGCGGTTTATGGACTTGTCCTTTAGGAAACCGTCCAACCCCTTTTAAACTCTGCTAAGCTAACCGCCTTCACCACATTTTTCGGCAATGAATTCCAGAGTTTAATTACACGTTGGGGTGAAGAAAGATTTTCTCCGATTTGTTTTAAATTTACTACACTGTAGTTTAATCGCATGCCCCCCTAGTCCTAGTATTTTGGAAAGCGTGAACAGACGCTTCACATCCACCTGTTCCACTCCACTCATTATTTTATATACCTCTATCATGTCTCCCCTCAGCCGTCTCTTCTCCAAGCTGAATAGCCCTAGCCTCCTTAGTCTTTCTTCATAGGGAAGTCGTCCCATCCCCGCTATCATTTTAGTCGCCCTTCGCTGCACCTTTTCCAAGTCTACTATATCTTTCTTGAGATGCGGCGACCAGAATTGAACACATACTCAAGGTGCGGTCGCACCATGGAGCGATACAACGGCATTATAACATCCTCACACCTGTTTTCCATACCTTTCCTAATAATACCCAACATTCTATTCGCTTTCCTAGCCGCAGCAGCACACTGAGCAGAAGGTTTCAGTGTGTTATCGACGACGACACCCAGATCCTTTCTTGGTCCGTAACTCCTAACGTGGAACCTTGCATGACGTAGCTATAATTCGGGTTCTTTTTTCCCACATGCATCACCTTGCACTTGCTCACATTAAACGTCATCTGCCATTTAGCCGCCCAGTCTCCCAGTCTCGTAAGGTCCTCTTGTAATTTTTCACAATCCTGTCGCGAGTTAACGACTTTGAATAACTTTGTGTCATCAGCAAATTTAATTACCTCGCTACTTACTCCCATCTCTAAATCACTTATAAATATATTAAAAAGCAGCGGTCCTAGCACAGACCCCTGAGGAACCCCACTAACTACCCTTCTCCATTGTGAATACTGCCCATTTAACCCCACTCTCTGTTTCCTATTCTTCAACCAGTTTTTAATCCACAATAGTACATTTCCTCCTATCCCATGACCCTCCAATTTCCTCTGTAGCCTTTCATGAGGTGCCTTGTCAAACGCCTTTTGAAAATCCAGATACACAGTATCAACTGGTTCCCCTTTGTCCACATGTTTGTTTACTCCTTCAAAGAATTGAAGTAAATTGGTCAGGCAAGATTTCCCCACACAAAAGCCGTGCTGACTCGGTCTCAGTAATCCATGTCCTCGGATGTGCTCTGTAATTTTGTTTTTAATAATAGCCTCTACCATTTTCCCCCGGCACCGACGGTCTATAATTTCCCGGATCTCCCCTGGAGCCTTTTTAAAAAATGGGCGTTACATTGGCCACCCTCCAATCTTCCGGTGCCACGCTTGATTTTAAGGATAAGTTGCATATCACTAGCAGTAGCTCCGCAAGCTCATTTTTCAGTTCTATCAGTACTCTAGGATGAATACCATCCGGTCCAGGAGATTTGCTACTCTTCAGTTTGCCGAACTGCCCCATTACATCCTCCAGGTTTACCGTGAAGTCAGTAAGTTTCTCCGACTCGTCCGCTTGAAATACCATTTCCGACACCGGTATCCCACCCAAATCTTCCTCGGTGAAGACCGAAGCAAAGAATTCATTCAGTCTCTCCGCTACGTCTTTGTCTTCCTTGATCGCCCCTTTTACCCCTCGGTCATCCAGCGGCCCAACCGATTCTTTTGCCGGCTTGCTGTTTTTAATATACCGAAAACATTTTTTTACTATGTTTTTTTTGCCTCTAATGCTATCTTTTTTTCGTAATCCCTTATGGCCTTCTTTATCTGCGCCTTGCATTTGCTTTGACGCTCCTTATGCTGCTTCTTGTTTTTTTCAGACGGTTCCTTCTTCCATTTTCTGAAGGCGTTTCTTTTAGCCCTTATAGCTTCCTTCACCTCATTTTTCAACCAAGGCCGGCTGTCTTTTGGAGTTCCGTCTTTCTTTTCTAATTCGCGGAATATGTATGGCCTGGGCCTTCAGGATGGTATTTTTGAACAGCGTCCACGCATGTTGTACAGTTTTTACTCTCTCAGTTGCCCCCCTAAGTTTTTTTTTTTACCGTTCTTCTCATTTTATCATAGTCTCCTTTTTTAAAGTTAAACGCTAACGTATTTGACTTTCTGTGTACAGTTACTTCAAGGTCGATATCAAAACTGATCATATTATGGTCACTGTTATCAAGCGGCCCCATTACCATAACGTCCCTCACCAGATCGTGCGCTCCACTAAGGACCAAGTCTAGAATTTTTCCTTCTCTCGTCGGCTCCTGCACCAGTTGCTCCATAAAGCTGTCCTTGATTTCATCAAGGAATTGTATCTCTGTAGCGTGTCCGGATGTTACATTTACCCAGTCTATATTTGGATAATTGAAGTCACCCATTATTATCACATTGCCCATTTTGTTCGCGTCTCTGATTTCTTTTATCATTTCTGTGTCTACCTGCTCATCCTGGCGAGGCGGACGGTAGTACACTCCTATCATCGTTTTTTTTCCCTTTTATACATGGAATTTCAACCCACAATGATTCAAAGGTGTGATTTGTGTCCTGCTGAATTTGTAATCTATCTGAGTCAAGGCTCTCGTTAATATACAATGCTACCCCTCCACCAGTCCGGTCCACCCTATCACTACGATATACTTTGTACCCCGGTATGACAGTGTCCCACTGGTTATCCTCCTTCCACCAGGTCTCAGTAATGCCTATTATATCCAATTTTTCGTTTAGTGCAATATATTCCAACTCTCCCATCTTATTTCTTAGACTCCTAGCATTTGCATATAGACATTTCAGAGTATGTTTGTTGTTCTTATTTGCATGATGCTTAGTACCTGACACTATTGATTTGACATCTTTTGTCTGATCTTTAGTTGTATTTAAGGGCACCTGATCTACCACGGTCTGTTGTGCAACCTCACTATCCAGAAACCCTATCTTCCCTGTTTGTGAGGTATCTTTGCAAGATACCTTTTCCCGAACCATGCGCTTTGAGCGACTGTCGGCCTTCCCCCCCATTTGCAAGAATGTGTTTGTATTTTCTATATTAAAGTAATAGTGTCTGGAACTGAGGCAGTTAAAGCAGGTGTAACTTTATTTAATTCCCGATAGTCTACGGTCATACACCAGGAACCGTCACTTTTTCTAACTGGCCAGACAGGATTATTCCAATCTGTGGTGGTGGTGGTGGTGGTTTTAATTGATTATTTATTTGTTGCATTTGTACCCCACATTTTCCCACCTCTTTGCAGGCTCAATGTGGCTTGCAGGCTCAATGTGGCTTACATAGTACCACGAGGTGTTAGCCACCTCCGGTTGTTACAGAACATTAGAGAATCAAGAGAAGAAGAGTGATGTATTGTTCATTGCAGGTTATGGCTTCGTTGTGTTGCTGAGTTCAGTTACTTAAGTTGGATTAGTAGTGTATGCCTTTTTGAACAGATTGGCCTTTAGTGATTTCCGGAAATTGAGATGATCCTGCATTGTCTTTATGGCTTTCGCTAATGTGTTCCATAGTTGCGTGCTTATATAGGAGAAGCTGGATCCGTAAATTGATTTGTACTTGAGTCCCTTGCAGCTAGGGTAGTGAAGATTTAGGTATGTTTGTGATGTTCTAATTAATGACCCCCTTCTCCATTAATTCTTTTATGGTCTGGCTAATCTCAAGATGTTCCCCCGGTATTCTAAACTAATTAAGATGAATGGTTCGGGTAGCTGGGGGAATCTCTACCGGAGTCATTTTTACTTTTCCCACAGTTATTGGACAGGATTGAAAATAAGGTTTTACTCCATATTGGTATCTTCCATCCTCTAATGTCAATGACAATCCTTTTAATATATCTATACCTAGTATATATTCAGGTACAGGCACAATCATAACTTTATATTCTTTTCTTAGGTAGATTTCCAATTTTCAATGTCACCCATGTCTGTACAACTTCAAATTGCTTTCCCCCCAATCTGGTAATGACAGCTCTTTGACCTTTAAATTTTCGTGGATTCCCATATAATAAAGTGGCATCAGCCCCAGTGTCCACTAGAGCACGCACTTTTTGGTAGGACCTATTTTTCCAACAAATTTCTGTATCTACATGGAGCCGCAGATCTGAGCACGCTAAGTGGGTAGAAGCCTGGCCATTCTGTCAATCATATTTCCCTGCTTTTTTTTAAATGTTGCACTTCTTTCCAGGGATACAAATTCTCATATCCCTGCCATACCTCTTCCTCCTGTGGGGGCACACTAGCACTAACACTAGGGGCTCCAGTCTTGGGGAGGAGGGGGATCCGATTTGTCAGCATTTATTTGGGCTCGCTGACTGCGTATTACTTTGCCCCCATTTAATCCCCGCTTTTTATACATTTGCCACATTTCTGCTGTAGGGATACCATCCAATTTCTCCCGGGTTACCCCATCTTTTAACAGAGCAATGAACATTTCCATAGCGTCCCACAGATCAATCCAGAGACTTATGAGTTATGTCCCTCTACCAGCAGGCGGAGATAGAGAGAACTTCAGAGGTTTACTATATGTGGTCATGTGCAGTCACCTTAACTTCAGTATTCTCTTTATCTAGCAGGTGGATAGGTCATATCTGTGCAGCTCTGGAATGATTGGCTCCTGGCCTGGTTCCCTGGGTCTAGTTGAGCTTCTGGGGTCTGAGGTGTCCCGGTCCTGGGACGTGGGTGCACACCTGGTGGTGCCAGGTCCCTCCCTTCCTCCCCCTTCAACCCCTCTTCTCTGCCTGACTGGGGTTTGTGATTCTCACTCTCCTGACTTTAAAAGGAGTCTGAGGTTTCTTTTACTCTGGCGTCCTCTCCTGCCTTAAAAAAAAAAAAACCTCCTCAGTCTGATTTGTCCAGCACGGCAAGCTCATGCCGGTTTGCAGTACTGGCTGAATGGTGTGAGGATCGACTTGGCATGTGACAGCGATTCCCGAAAGGGTGAGTAATCATTATCCTATCTGCGCCAGTGGGCAGACCAAAAGCGGCTCCCTGTGTGGGAGCCACTGGGCTGCTGCAGTTTCCTGTGCTGGAGTTCCACTGTACAGCCCAACTCCGTGGAGCAGTGTGCTCCTTTCTTCCCAGCTCATTTTGGTGGGCGCAGGGCACTTGTTTTCTTGGGTGTGCGTGCGTGCGTGCTTGATGGCTCCTTCTTTCTTGCCAATCCACATGGCAATGCTGAAGCCCCAGCGCTTCCCTGGGGCCTGATCTGCTTGCGATTCAGGCAGTTTTATATGTAGGCTTTTCAGAAATGTGACTGGGGAACTGGTGTGGATCACTCCCAGTTTCTTCATATTGGTTATTTAAGGGCTTCTAAGAAAGGAGGCCTGGGGAGGTTTGCAGACTCCTGTGGGAGTCCTCGGGTCTCCCACAG
Source organism: Microcaecilia unicolor (assembly GCF_901765095.1). Classification (NCBI taxonomy): domain Eukaryota; kingdom Metazoa; phylum Chordata; class Amphibia; order Gymnophiona; family Siphonopidae; genus Microcaecilia; species Microcaecilia unicolor. The sequence continues at coordinate 147,339,874 of NC_044041.1, read as the reverse complement.
CTTTGAGTTTCCTACAGCTTTCCAGGGGCGAGGTCGGAGACCCATTAGTCCCCTGCAGCTGTTCTGTGGCATCGAGAGCCTTAAGCTGCAGCTTGGAAAGTACTGACTATCTGAAAGTCTTCTGGTAGAGATGCCTGTGCTTCACTTGGTTATTTTCGCTAAGAATATTTCTGGACCCTCCTTAATGAGGTTCATGGTGTGTGTACATCATTAATGGAAGGGAGAAAGGGATCAGGATTAGGGATCCTACTCTAGGTTTTTCACTCTTTCCCTCTTCCCCTTTCTCAGAGCATGGCAGTACAGTTTGTTTAGTAGTCAGGCTTAGGGCTGTTGACTCCATGTTTCTGTGAGAAATGTTATTACATTTTGAGGCTACTGCAGGCCTCTCAAGTTTCTCTCTGTTTCCATGGTAATCCTGCACCCTCTGTGCTGCCCTGGTGGCATTTGCTGTGTGTGTATACTGTTTACGTCAAACTAGTTTTATTGAGGAGGGTGGCTGGCCTTTCAGCCTGAAGGTTACAGGTTCAAGGCTGGTTTTATCCATCTATTAGAAACTGTGGGCTCAGCTAGATTTCCAGTGGGGCATATTTTATTTCATTCTGTCTTATTGCTTGCCTGGCCAAGTAGTTCTTACATGACTGGGACAGTTATCAGAACTCTACAGTACTAAAGATTGCCCTTCTCTCTCTCCCTCTTTGCACACTGATACTGGCCACACCTTTGCATACTAGTCTCAGCTACCCCGGTATCTGCAGTGTACCCAGTACCTCTAATTGCTTCTATGGTATTTTTGGCATCTTTTCATGGTATGGGGTACCTAAATTTCATGAGGAGTGGTCCAGGAGCTACTTCAGTGTAGAGGTAGCTTAATAGTCGTTGCAATCAGCTGAGAGTAAGCACAGAGCTCTAGGGGTACTGCTTCACGACTCACTGCAGCTTGCTGTCTGTAGTGTGCAATGGTTCAACAGCCATATTCTGCTACACCATCTGTCTCTGGTTCTCAGCCGCACTTGTTAGCTCCAATGCGCAGCAGTTATAGTGCACAGTCACACCAGCCAATTCTCGTCTCTATCTATAAGAAATTAGCGCGGGCTTAGGCATCAGACCACTGATGTGGCTTCCAAGTCACATTTGGTAACCTGCCTTTTGGAAATAATCTTGGGACTGGAGAAGATCTAGGGCGGTTTGGTAAAGACCTGAGGGACTTCCAAGTCTCGGAGATTGCCAGGGGACGAGTTTAAGGATGATTTTTAATCCGCTTGGTTTTGTTGTAGGTTTTGTGGGGCCAGGAAAACCACTTTCTGGGTTTCCACTTCCACTACGACAAGCCACCTGGCTGCTGATAGAATGAGCTCTGTTTCAACTCCAGGTCAACCTATGCCTGCTGCATCTTCCAATGATGGAGTCTCAGTTCACTCCTCAGGCAGGACTCCTGTACTGGTTTCAGGAGGAGTGGACCAAGATTACCTCAGCTCACATGTGTCTTAGTTTTTCTATCACACAGTTACAACCTGGACTTCAATACAGATTTTTCTTGGAGTGTACATGCAAGCTCAAATGCTGTCAGGCAGTTCTTGCCACCTTGCCAACGTTTCTTCCTTTAGGCACAGTCGAGTCTGTCCCCAGTTGCATTTGGGGAATGGGAAGTTGTTCCTTTTGCTTTGTAGTTCTAACCAGGGAGCTTCCTTCCAGCTGAGTTTGGACAACATAAGCGTCTAGGGTGTTTACGGTTCAGCATTTCACAGTGGGAACCTTGCAGTGTGTAATAGTTCTGTCTGGTGGGGAGATTTTCTAGCCTCCTTGGACCTCGAGGAAACTTACTTTCATATTCCCAGTGCTCCTTGCTACAGAGGGATCTTAATCATTTATGACCATGTCATTCAGCCTTTCCATGTTGCCGAGGACATTTTTGCAAGGTCATGGTGGCTGCTTTCCTTCGTGAGGATGGATTACAGGTTCAGCCATATCTCGTGACTGACTGATTTGCGGCTCTCTCTATCAAGAGACTCTGCAAACTTCATCCAAGATACCTACTCGTCTTCAGTCCTTAGGATTGGTAATCAGTGTCACCAAGAGTCAGTTGTTTCCCTTACAAATCTTGGCTTATCGGGGGGTGCTGTTCCATATAGGCTTGGTAAGTCCTTTCTTTCTTTTGCTCCTCAGCAACAGGTGCCAACCCAAGTCAGGTTTTACTTTCTCTACCAAGTCCAGGATATGGGAATAGGTTCAAGTTATGGGCACAAGGTTCTCTTTTTTGGACATTCCCCCATGGGCCTGAGTTGTATCAGACCACTTCAGGGGTTCCTTCTCTGCTTTGGTCCCCATCTCTATGGTTCCCTTCAAGCCAACTTAGTCTCAATGGGTGATTTCAACACAGCTTTCTGCTGATATTTCAGTTCTATCTCCCTGAAGGTGGCTATCTGCAGCTTGTAGGCTGCTAGGCTGTGCCTACAAGCACAACAGATGGCGGCAACAGATTTCAGATCCCTTCCAGAAGGCAGACAGTCAACTGCCTCCTCACTTGCCAGATGTAGTCGAGGCAGGCTTATTTGTCAGTTTTCTTCTATGATTTGTTTCGGGTGTCAAATAAACAGACATTTATGGCAGTCACAGCCTGCCATTTGATGTGGTTGCGCTGCTGGGTAGTGAATGCAGCTTCTAATGATGGCTGGTTCAGCTCACGTTTCAGGGCAACTATTGCTTGAGGACTCCATGAAGTTGGTGGAAGACCTGGGTGACTTATAGACTCAGCGTCTTCCTGAGGACATGTCTACAAGTTCTTTTCGGTTGGGTCAGGCTCGCCCTTATCTTTACGACACCAGGGCTATCATCCTGGGCAGCCTAGTTTTCTTTAGCAATCCAGTCCAGGCAGGTTCTCGGAACTCCCAACTTCATCCGTTTGAGATCCTCTGGATTTCTACTGGTGACGGGCGCACAGTGCTGTCTTTTCTGCATACGGTGGTTTCTGCCTTCCATCCCTTTCCACCTTTTTCTCTTCCTGCTTCTTGTGTCCCGTTCCGGGTCTTTACCTGCGCTCCCGCGGCGGGGAGCGATGATCGACGGGGGCCGCGGGCTCCAGTGCGGCAGAGACAAGCCGCCGACGGGGCCAGCGCTTCCGCGGGTCGGCCCGAGGCTGGCGACTCGCGGGAGCGAACGCCGGCCTCAGGGAAGGGAGGACGCCGGCCAAGATGGCGGCGCCGGCGGCGTCGTCTCCCCGGCCAGAGCTAGGCAGCAAGCAAGTCCCGCCCACTGGCGCCGGATTGGCGCATGGAAGAAGGAACTCCGCCTGCGAGGCGGGTCCACCAATCCAGGCCCTCCTGGCCTGTCAGGGCTGGAAGGATTGGCTCCTCTCTAGGGAGGGGATGGACTGGCGGGGGATTTAAACCCCGGAACAAGAAGGGTTCAGCGCTTCTGTTTCTATTGCCAGGAGCCGACACAGTGGAGTGCGGAGCGTGTCCTTCAGAGACTGTGTTCCTCTTCAAGCTAGCCGTCCTTGCTAGCCACCTTCAGAGACTGTGTTCCTCTTCCAGCTAGCCGTCCTTGCTAGCCACCTTCAGAGACTGTGTTCCTCTTCAAGCTAGCCGTCCTTGCTAGCCACCTTCAGAGACTGTGTTCCTCTTCAAGCTAGCCGTCCTTGCTAGCCACCTTCAGAGACTGTGTTCCTCTTCAAGCTAGCCGTCCTTGCTAGCCACCTTCAGAGACTGTGTTCCTCTTCCAGCTAGCCGTCCTTGCTAGCCACCTTCAGAGACTGTGTTCCTCTTCCAGCTAGCCGTCCTTGCTAGCCACCTTCAGAGACTGTGTTCCTCTTCAAGCTAGCCGTCCTTGCTAGCCACTTTCAGAGACTGTGTTCCTCTTCAAGCTAGCCGTCCTTGCTAGCCACCTTCAGAGACTGTGTTCCTCTTCAAGCTAGCCGTCCTTGCTAGCCACCTTCAGAGACTGTGTTCCTCTTCCAGCTAGCCGTCCTTGCTAGCCACCTTCAGAGACTGTGTTCCTCTTCAAGCTAGCCGTCCTTGCTAGCCACCTTCAGAGACTGTGTTCCTCTTCAAGCTAGCCGTCCTTGCTAGCCACTTTCAGAGACTGTGTTCCTCTTCCAGCTAGCCGTCCTTGCTAGCCACCTTCAGAGACTGTGTTCCTCTTCAAGCTAGCCGTTCTTGCTAGCCACCTTCAGAGACTGTGTTCCTCTTCCAGCTAGCCGTCCTTGCTAGCCACCTTCAGAGACTGTGTTCCTCTTCAAGCTAGCCGTCCTTGCTAGCCACCTTCGGAGACTGTGTTCCTCTTCCAGCTAGCCGTCCTTGCTAGCCACTCTCAAACCTTGAGTGCCTCTCTCAGCTAGCCGCCCTTGCTAGCTGCCCTTTAGAGACTGAGTTGCTGACTACCAGCCAGGCCGGCCGTCACCCCGTGGTTCCAGCAGTCCTGCTGGCCGCCTGCAGCTGAGGGCTCAACCCTCGGTGAACGGCGGTCGCCGCGGGTGAAGATTCGGGGTGCGCGGCGGTCCTCGGAGGTCTTACCGGGCCTCCAGGAACCTAAGGGCTCACCAATAACCGCGACAGGACAGGAAACAGAAGCCATGAGCTCGCCTACGCAGCCTGATCTACGGGACCTGGCCAAGGTACTCCAGCAGCAGCTGGAGCAGCTGAACGCCCTGTCGGGGGCGCTCCAAAACGTATGCTCCCAACTTTCAACGCTTCAGGTACAGAACCAGGCCGCTGCGGTCCAGGGGGCCGCAGCAGCTCCCCGTTCGGGAGGGTTCCGCACGGGACCCTCGGTTCCCTGAGCCGGCACGATACGATGGGGCCCCCGGAGGGTGCCGGGGGTTCCTCAATCAGTGCAATCTGGCCTTCCGGATGCAACCGGAGACCTTTGCTTCGGACCACAGTAAAGTGGGATATATTATGGGCCTATGCGAAGGGAAGGCCCTAGCCTGGGTGGCCCCACTAAACGAACAGCAGGACCCCATCTTGGATGACTATAGTGAATTTCAGCGCCGTTTCCGTATGGTGTTCGACCTGCCTGGGAGACCATCTTCTGTGGCGTCGGAGCTGCTGCGAATTCATCAGGTGGCCGGTTATGCCATTCGGTTCCGGACTTTAGCTACGGAGCTCCGTTGGAACCCGGAGTCCCTAATGGCAATTTTTATGGAGGGGTTACAAGAACGAATCAAGGACGAATTGGCAGGACGGGAAGTCCCGGGCCAATTGGATGCCCTGATTTCACTCTGTATCCGAGTTGATACCCGGTTCCAGGAGCGAGCTAGAGCCCGGTCCGAACGGCAGAAGTGGGCGCGGGGAACGTCCCGGACTGCTAAGGGGCCGACCCCTCGCCCTGGGAACCGGGACTCCAAGGACAATGGAGAGGAGCCGATGGTGATGGGCCGTCAGCGGCTAGCTCCCTCCGACCGGAAGAAACGCTTATGGGACGGACTGTGCCTCTATTGTGGTGAGGCTGGACATTTTATCCGAGCCTGTCCCTCCCGGGCGGGAAACGTCTCCCCCAAGGCACCTTGAGGGGAGGGGTCTTGGGGCATTCCGCTCCCCTGCCGGATTCCCTAATCACACTGCCAGTAATACTACGATGGCACGAGACCACGATCCAGACCCGAGCCCTAGTGGACTCTGGGTCGGGGGGCAACTTCATCAGGGACGAACTACTGCAACAGATGGGCTGGCCCACGCTCCCGCGGCGGCCGGCGCTGCAAATAACCTCCATCCAGGGAACTACATTACCGCAGCCAGTCACGGAGATCACCCCCTTTTTGGGATTACAGGTGGGGGAGGATCACCGGGAAGAAGTTCAATTCCTGGTTCTATCCCGGACCATCCATCCGGTGGTCCTAGGATTGCCAATGGCTACAGAGTCATAGCCCGGTTATTGACTGGACCGGGGGAAGCATCCGAGCTTGGGGTAGTTCCTGTCGGGAGAACTGTTGTAAGGGCCGGACCGGCAGCTGCCCTGCCTTAGCTAGTGTGCCCGGGGGGGGGGGGGCACGGGTTGAGCTGGGCTCCCTGCCTATGGACTATAGGGACTTTGCAGATGTGTTTAGTCCAATAGAGGCGGAGGTTCTACCGCCTCATCGCTCGTTCGACTGTGCCATTAACTTGATGGCAGATACCATGCCACCGCGGGGCCGACTGTACACCTTGTCCCGAGGGGAGTCCAAGGCAATGCAGGAGTACATCCGGGAGAATCTGCGAAGAGGCTTCATCCGGCCTTCTACGTCCCCGGCCGGGGCAGGATTCTTTTTTGTTACTAAGAAGGATGGCTCCTTGAGGCCCTGTATTGATTATCGGGGGTTAAATGCCATCACGGTAAAGGATCGCTTTCCTCTACCGCTCATTCCCGAACTCTTTGACAGGCTGCAAGGAGCCCAGATGTTTACTAAGTTGGACTTACGGGGGGCCTACAACTTAGTGCGAATCCGGCGAGGGGACGAATGGAAGACGGCTTTTAACACCCATGAGGGACATTTCGAGTATCGGGTGATGCCGTTTGGCCTATGTAATGCCCCGGCGGTGTTTCAGCGACTTATTAATTTTGTGCTCGAGGATTTGCTGAACTCCACGGTGATTGTATATCTGGACGACATCTTAGTGTTTTCCCAAAACCCCGCGGAACATGTGAGTCATGTTCGCGCAGTGCTCCAGCGGTTACGACAATACCGCCTGTTTGCTAAGCTCAGCAAGTGCGCTTTTCATCAGAGGTCGCTACCATTTTTGGGACACATTCTGTTACCCGGGGGGCTACAGATGGAGCCGGACAAACTCCGGGCGATTCGAGAATGGCCATAACCGCTGGGATTGAAAGCACTACAACGTTTCTTGGGATTTGCGAACTACTATCGCCAGTTTATTCCCCGGTATTCACAACTGACAGCGCCATTGACAGCGCTCACTAGAAAAAACGCGAAGGTCCGGGACTGGCCGCCCGAGGCGCAGGAGGCTTTTCGCCAGGTAAAGGAGGCATTCAACTCAGCATCCATTTTGTTAGCCCCGGATCCAGAAAAACCCTTTATTGTGGAAGTGGACGCGTCCGCGTTGGGAGCCGGGGCGGTCCTCTCGCAAGTGAATTCCAAAGGCCAGCGCCAGCCTTGCTCTTTCTTCTCTCGGAGATTTTCCCCAGCGGAATGTAATTATACAGTAGGGGACAGAGAGCTCTTAGCATTGAAATTAGCCCTGCAGGAATGGAGACATCTGCTGGAGGGAGCGGAACATCGATTCACGGTGATCACTGACCACAAAAATCTACTGTATCTACAAGAGGCTCAACGGCTCAATCCCCGACAAGCCCGGTGGTCATTGTTTTTTCGCCAGATTTCATTTTCAATTGGTCTTTCGGGCTGCGGCTCAGAATACCCCTGCGGACTCCCTCTCCAGAGCATTTGAGGTTCCAGAGGAGACTAAGGAGACCCATTCCATGTTGGATCCGGCATGCCTCAGCGCGGCCGTGGGGGAGGTCGCTCCTACGAAAGAACTAGTGCCGGCCGCTGAGCGAGCGAAGGTAATGCAATGGGGGCATTCATCCAGATGAGTGGGACATTTTGGGTATCAAAAGACTCTGCGTCTCATTACCAGACAGTATCAATGGCCTCAGATGAGGCGGGACATTCTTCAATTTGTCACCACCTGTCCTGTGTGCGCCCGGACCAAACCGGTAATCGGGACCCCCATGGGGAAGCTACAACCACTGCCCGTACCGACAGGCCCCTGGACGGAGCTTTCCATGGATTTTATCACCGACCTCCCCAGTTCCCGGGGACAGACGGTGATTTGGGTGGTAATTGACCGTTTCTCCCGAATGGCCCATTTCGTGCCCTTGCCGGGACTTCCTTCGGCGGTCGTATTAGCCCAACTCTTCATTCAACACATTTTTCGACTTCATGGGCTGCCTCTTTGGATTATTAGTGACCGAGGCCCCCAATTCACCTCGCGTTTCTGGAGGGCCTTGTGTACAGCATTGGGGGTGAAGACCCATTTCTCATCAGCATACCATCCCGAAACCAATGGCATGGTCGAGAGGACGAACCAAACGTTAAAAGGGTTCCTACGAGCATTTGTCAACAAACGCCAAGATAACTGGGTCTCCCTACTTCCTTGGGCCGAGTTTGCATATAACCACAGTGTCCACTCGGCCTCGGGAGACTCTCCATTCTTCTTGGTGTATGGACGACATCCTCGACTTCCAGCACCTTTCCCGTCTGGATCTCCGACCCCCATGGTGAATGTAACTCTGGCAGATCTGCAAAGAGTCTGGGAAATGGCCCGAGAACAACTGCAGAAGGCAGCCACCAAATACAAGGTCTTCGCAGATCGGCATCGGAGAACCGCTCCCGACTTGCAACCAGGGCAGAAGGTATGGTTAAGCACCAAATATCTCCGACTTTGGGTGCCCTCTCGGAGATTGGGACCTCGGTATATTGGACCGTTTGCAATCCAATCACGAATTGGAGCTGTGACATATCAGTTGCGATTGCCTAGTACCCTGCGGGTGCATAACGCCTTCCATATTTCCCTATTGAAAAGTTTTCGAGGATCTCGATGGCACCCCCAACGGCAGGAGTCCGAAGATCTTGAAGCAGATCCCGATCCAGAGTATGAGGTGGAGGATGTTCTGGATTCAAAGAAGCGGCGGGGAAAGCTATATTACTTATTGTCTTGGAAGAATTTTGGCCCCGAAGACAACTCCTGGGAGCCCGCGGTGAATGTACATGCTCCGGAGTTGGTCAAAGCCGTCCACGCCCGGTACCCTTCCAAACCCGGGGCCCGGGGGAAAGGGGGCATCCGGGGAGGATACTGTCCCGTTACGGGTCTTTACCTGCGCTCCCGCGGCGGGGAGCGATGATCGACGGGGTCCGCGGGCTCCAGTGCGGCAGAGACAAGCCGCCGACGGGGCCAGCGCTTCCGCGGGTCGGCCTGAGGCTGGCGACTCGCGGGAGCGAACGCCGGCCTCAGGGAAGGGAGGACGCCGCCAAGATGGCGGCGCCGGCGTCTCCCCGGCCAGAGCTAGGCAGCAAGCAAGTCCCGCCCACTGGCGCCGGATTGGCGCATGGAAGAAGGAACTCCGCCTGCGAGGCGGGTCCACCAATCCAGGCCCTCCTGGCCTGTCAGGGCTGGAAGTATTGGCTCCTCTCTAGGGAGGGGATGGACTGGCGGGGGATTTAAACCCCGGAACAAGAAGGGTTCAGCGCTTCTGTTTCTATTGCCAGGAGCCGACACAGTGGAGTGCGGAGCGTGTCCTTCAGAGACTGTGTTCTTCTTCACTGAAGAGTGTTTGAAGTCTTCTAGCGTTACAGATAAGTGTTTATTTTACACTTAGTTCCAATATTTTGTGAAGTAACAATTGAATGGAACCATTATTTCTGTCACTATTGTGGAAATATTAAATAGGAGGTTTTTTCAGAGCCAATGATGAACAGAGGATCAATTTAAGATCCGTTTAGCTCCAATAGACAGATATATTGTCCAGGAGCTCTGTGAGGCTCTTTTTCCTCCATATTATAATTCCAGCGCAATACACTGATTTTTTGTATCATTCTAGTGTAAGGAAAGTGTAGTATTTTGATATTTTTTGTAAGTAAATTTTTCCATACCTTGTAGACTGTTTTTTAAAAGATTATACAGTTACATTTGTTGATCTTTGTTGTATATCTTGTCGAAGAGATAGGTTTTCAATAGTTTGCGGAAACTTGAGAACTGTCTATGAACTCTTAGACAGTTCTCAAGTTGCGTGGCAACGCGTTCAAGAGCTGCATGCTCGTATAGGAAAAGGTAGATGCGTGCATTAATTTGTATTTCAGGCCTTTGCAATTTGGTTGATGAAGGTTGAGGAAAGTGCGAGAAGATTTTTTTGCGTTCCTGGGTGGAAGTTCTGTTAGGTCTGACATGTAGGCTGGGGCGTCCCCATGGATGATTTTATGGACTAAAGTACAGAGTTTAAACGTGATGCGTTCTTTGAGTGGGAGCCAGTGTAGTTTTTCTCGTAGGGGTTTTGCACTTTCGTATTTTGATTTGCCGAGTATTAGTCTGGCTGCCGTGTTTTGAGCTGTCTGGAGTTTTTTGAGTATTTGCTCTTTACAGCCGGCGTAGAGTGAATTACATTAGTCCAAGTGGCTGAGTACCAATGATTGTACCAGGTTGCGGAAGATATTCCTTGGAAAAAATGGTCTAACTCTTTTTAGTTTCCACATTGAATGGAACATCTTTTTAGTTATGTTTTTCGCATGATTCTCGAGCATTAGGTGTCTGTCAATGGTAACTCCAAGAATTTTTAGGGTATCCGAAACTGGTAGACTTAGTTTGGGTGTGTTGATGGTGGTAAATTTATTTTTATTGTATTGCGAGGTGAGTATTAGGCATTGGGTTTTTTCTGCATTTAGTTTCAGGTGGAATGCATCTGCCCATGAATTCATGATGTGTAGGCTTTGGTTGATTTCATTAGAGATTTCCCTTAGGTTTTGTTTGAATGGGATAAAGATCGTTACATCATCAGCGTATATATAAGGGTTTAGATTCTGATTGGATAGTAGTTTGGCCAATGGTGTCATCATTAGGTTGAATTCGGTCGGTGAGAGGGGGGATCCCTGTGGGACTCCGCATTCAGGTGTCCATGTAGCTGATGTAGTCATAAGTATATAAGTACATAAGTAATGCCACACTGGGAAAAGACCAAGGGTCCATCGAGCCCAGCATCCTGTCCACGACAGCGGCCAATCCAGGCCAAGGGCACCTGGCAAGCTTCCCAAACTTACAAACATTCTATACATGTTATTCCTGGAATTTTGGATTTTTCCAAGTCCGTTTAGTAGCGGTTTATGGACTTGTCCTTTAGGAAACCGTCCAACCCCTTTTTAAACTCTGCTAAGCTAACCGCCTTCACCACTTTCTCCGGCAACGAATTCCAGAGTTTAATTATATGTTGGGTGAAGAAAACTGTTCTCCGATTTGATTTAAATTTACTACACTGTAGTTTCATCGCATGCCCCCTAGTCCTAGTATTTTTGGAAAGCGTGAACAGACGCGTCACATCCACCTGTTCCACTCCACTCATTATTTTATATACCTCTATCATGTCTCCCCTCAGCCGTCTGTTCTCCAAGCTGAATAGCCCTAGCCTCCTTAATCTTTCTTCATAGGGAAGTCGTCCCATCCCCGCTATCATTTTAGTTGCCCTTCGCTGCACCTTTTCCAATTCTACTATATCTTTCTTGAGATGCAGCGACCAGAATTGAACACAATACTCAAGGTGCGGTCGCACCATGGAGCGATACAACGGCATTATAACATCCTCACACCTGTTTTCCATACCTTTCCTAATAATACCCAACATTCTATTCGCTTTCCTAGTCGCAGCAGCACACTGAGCAGAAGGTTTCAGCGTATTATCGACGACGACACCCAGATCCCTTTCTTGGTCCGTAACTCCTAACGTGGAACCTTGCATGACGTAGCTATAATTCGGGTTCTTTTTTCCCACATGCATCACCTTGCACTTGCTCACATTAAACGTCATCTGCCATTTAGCCGCCCAGTCTCCCAGTCTCGTAAAGTCCTCTTGTAATTTTTCACAATCCTGTCACGATTTAACAACTTTGAATAACTTTTAATTACCTCGCTAGTTACTCCCATCTCTAAATCATTTATAAATATATTAAAAAGCAGCGGTCCTAGCACAGACCCCTGAGGAACCCCACTAACTACCCTTCTCCATTGTGAATACTGCCCATTTAACCCCACTCTCTGTTTCCTATCCTTCAACCAGTTTTTAATCCACAATAGGACATTTCCTCCTATCCCATGACCCTCCAATTTCCTCTGTAGCCTTTCATGAGGTGCCTTGTCAAACGCCTTTTGAAAATCCAGATACACAGTATCAACTGGTTCCCCTTTGTCCACATGTTTGTTTACTCCTTCAAAGAATTGAAGTAAATTGGTCAGGCAAGATTTCCCCCCACAAAAGCCGTGCTGACTCGGTCTCAGTAATCTATGTCCTTGGATGTGCTCTGTGAGTTGTTTGGTCACCATTCCTTCTGTTATTTTGGTGATCAAAGGAATGGATGCTACTGGTCTGTAATTCGTTAGTTCATTAGCATTTTTCTTCGCATCCTTGGGTATGGGGGTGAGTAAAATGTTACCCTTTTCCCTAGGGAAGAGTCCATTTTGTAGCATGAAGTTCATGTGGTTTGTTAGGTCTGTTATAAATTGTTTAGGGTCCGACTTCATGAGGTTGTTTGGGCATATATCTAGTTTGCAGTGAGATTTGGCGAACCTTTTAAGTGTTTGTGAGATAAGATCTTCTGGTAGTATTGTGAATTCAGTCCAGATCCTGTCTGCTGGGTAAACTCCAGGGTCCGGGTCTAGGCACTCCAGGAGTGTAGTGTATTCGGTTGGAATGACAGGTATTTTGAGTCGCAGTTGTATGATTTTCTCCTTGAAGTATTTCGCCAAATCGTCGGCTCCTGGTGTGTCTATGCTGTTGTTGGTGACTGGGGTGGTGTCTAGTAGTTTATTCAGGAGTTGGAATAGTTTGTGTGTGTCCTTGTAATTGGGTCCGATTTCAGTTTTGTAGTATTGTCTTTTGATTTGTTTTATGGTGTATTTATATTTCCTTCGGAGTTGCTTCCAGTCGTTGAGAGTGGTATCGTCTTTCTTTTTGTTCCACGCACGTTCTAGTTTCCTAACTTGTGTTTTGAGTTTTTTCAGTTCTTTGTTGAACCATGGTGTTGAGTTCTTTCTGTGCGAGGTTCTGGTTTGGATCGGGGCGATGGTATCTAGTATTGATTTACATCTATTGTCCCATATTAAGAGGAATTGGATTGTGTCTGTTTTAATTGTCCATTCGTCAATGTAAATCTGTTGCTAGAATTCAACCGGATCTATTTTTCCTGTAGTGGTGTAAGTTTTTCGTGTTTGTTAGGTGAGTCTTTCATTCTCCATTGGAGTGTGATGTGTGCTTTGTAATGGTCTGACCACAATGTAGGTGATCATTTAGTGTTCGTTAGTATAAAGTTTGCATCGAGGTCAAATTTGTGTGTTATGATGTCCAGTGTATGTCCGTGTTTGTGTGTTGGTTGAGTATTTGGTCCCTGTAGATCCCATAAATGTAGGAAATCTTTGAAGTCTTGGGTACTTGATGTGGTGAGATCTTCCAGGTGTAGGTTAATGTCTCCTATTATGATGAGATTTGAGGAAGAGATACAGGTATTCGAGATAAAGTCCATGAAGTGTGTTTGGCAATCTCACCAGTTTCCTGGTGGTCTGTAAAGTATAACTGCATTAAGGTATTCCTGCAATTTTGGGTGACTGATTCTTATAGAAGCAATTTCAATTTGTAGCAATTTCAGCTATGTTTGTGATGATGAACTCAGATTTGTATTTTATGGCTATTCCTCCTCCTCTTTTTCCGTTAATTGTCCAGTGTGTAATTTTGTATCCTGGTGGGCATAGTTCTAAGATTATAGGGTCATGGAGGTTGTGGATCCAGGTTTCAGTAATGAATAGGAAGTCAAGGTTGTCATCAGTAATCCAGTCAGTTAAGGTCTCTGTTTTGTTTACTACTGATCTGGCATTTACGTATCCCATTTGGATTGTGTGGTAGGGTTCAGCTTGGGGTGTTGATGTCTTGATCTTTATTAGTTGCCTGTTGTCCTGGTGTCTAATTTTGTTGTGTCTTTTCTTCCCTTTCTGTTGGTTATTTCCATATATATTTATTTTTCCTTTTAGTTGATTATTGTTCTTTTTTTCTGGTGGGTTGTGCGTAAGTTGTCTGTAGGGTGCGTGTATTGTGGGTAGATTGGTGTTTGTGTTGGGAATATTCAATGCATGGTGTATTAGGGAGAGGAAGTATATTATCATAATTAGTTTGTTGGTATTCATGTTTGCTGTTGTATTGAGGTCCATAATATGTGATTAAGATTATTATAGCAGGTCGCAGTACTTGCCTCCTTATGGTATTGTTAGATATCTGATCAGTCATTTATAAAACTTTTAAAAAGGTAGGCATTTAAGTACGTTAGAGACAGAGTGATTTGAGAGGCTTTAGCATTTGTTTAGAGTAGTAGGGCAATTAATACATTTGTGCTAGCATTAACGTTTTACGTGTAACAGTCATTTGTAATGCGAGGCATTAAGAAGCATTTAAAAGCAAGGCATTAAGGCGGAGCAGTTTGAGAGTAGTAAGATAATTAAACATTTATGCTAGCATTAATTAATTAAGCGTGGCAATCATTAATAATGCAAGGCGTTTGGGAACATTTAAAAGCAAAGCACTAAGGCAAACATTTGAGAGACCTTGAGATACATTTAAGAGTAGCAGTGCAGTTAAGACATTTAGGTTAGCCAGGTTCTTAAGAGTTTCTTACTACAGTATTTCGGCAGACATTGTAGTAATTCAATTAAGCGTTTACGTTAGCAATTTGTCATGAAAGTACTTGCTACAATGTTCCAACAACAAACAAAGAGAGTTGACCTGTGAGGGCAGAAGGTCTGGAGATATGTTCACCAACTGCTTTTGCCACCGGGTTTCAGTACATCCGCTCGTGTTGGTTTGGCTGGCGGGTTGTTCCCAAATCGGCGGTTGGGCAGCTCCACCGTCGATTCAGTTGATGTGCTGGTATGCCGCTCTCATGTGGGAAGGAGACAGTAATCAGACGATAACTGGAGAGCCTACAGCGCTGGGCCGAGAAGGCAGGCCGCTTCTACTCCACCGCCCCTCGCAACACTCAGAAATTTTCAGCCGGCGCCCGATGGACAAGCGATCGGGCCGCGAGGTGGGTTACAGATCCGCCACAGTGGTGTTTCCGGCGTGACCCCTTGGATTTTGGCCGTTACCTGGTTGGCCTCTCGGTGTCCGCGTGGTCGGGCAAGGTCGTCCGTGCTGCCGCATGCATATGTCCTTTTCGGCGAAGGACCCATGCCAATAGGCCGTGAGGTTAGTGAGAGCACTGTTGCGCTGCTACTTAGCCTTTCTCTGGGGCTCTTGCCCATCTTCTATTTGTGTCTGTGGACTGCCAGTCCTTCTGTGTGGGCACTGCCCTTCTGCTTTGTGTCTGTGGACTGCTAGTGCTTCCGTGTGGGCTTTTGCCCTTCTGTTTTGTGTCTGTGGACTGCCTGTCCTTCTGTGTGGGCGCTGCCCTTCTGCTTTGTGTCTGTGGACTGCTAGTCCTTCCGTGTGGGCTTTTGCCCTTATGTTTTTTGTCTGTGGACTGCTAGTCCTTCCTTTGCCTTGCTCTGCGTTTGGAGTCTGAAGCTTTAGCCCTGACTCTGTTGTCCCTGGTTTATTCCTCTGCCTGCTGCCTGCCCAAAGACTCTGTTTGCTCCTGGTTTATTCTATTGTCCGCTGCCTGCCCAAAGACTCTGTTTGCTCCTGATGTATTCTATTATCTGCTGCCTGCCCAAAGACTCTGTTTGCTCCTGGTTTATTCTATTCTCCGAGGACAAGCAGGCTGGTTGCTCTCACTGATGGGTGACGTCCACGGCAGCCCCTCCAATCAGAAAACTTTACTAGCAAAGGCCTTTGCTAGTCCTCGCGCGCCGATGCGCACCGCGCATGCGCGGCCGTCTTCCCGCCCGAACCGGCTCGTGTTCGTCAGTCTTCTTTTGTCCGTGCTCGGGACGGTCGTGTTTTGCGCTGTTTCGCACCCCTCAAGTTTACCCTCGCGCGTCTTCGCGTTTTTTGCTATAAAAAAAAAAAGAATTAGAAGACCTTTTCGGTCTTTTCCCATTTTCCCGTGTTTCCAGTTTTGCCCCGCTAAGTTTCCTTTCGTTTTCGGGGTAGGCCTTTTGAGGCCTCGGTTCGGGTTTTTTCTCTCCCTATTTTGGTGCCTTTACCGCCATTACGAGTTTTGATTTCGCCGGCGTGATTTTTCCGCCCATGTCATCGAAGTCTCCCAGCGGCTTCAAGAAGTGCACCCAGTGCGCCCGGGTAATCTCGCTCACTGATAGGCACGCGTCGTGTCTTCAGTGTCTGGGGGCTGGGCACCGCCCACAGGCCTGCAGTCTTTGCGCCCTTTTACAAAAACGGACTCAGGTAGCGAGATTGGCCCAGTGGAACGTGTTGTTCTCGGGCTCTTCGTCGGCAACAGCACCGGGGCCATCGAATGCATCGACGTAGACAGCGTGAAGACCTTCGGCATCGACTACATCGACTGCATCGAGGCTTCGACCCTCTGCATCGTCGGTACCGGAGACATCGAAAGGCTGCGTCGGCGTCGGTGGTACCGGGACCTCCACTAGTGTTGATGTCGTCGGACGGTGGTGCTTCGACTGGAGTGCAGGTGAGGGCTCTCCATTCCCCTGCTGGTGGCGGTGAGCCTTCGGGTGGGTCTCCCCCTACCCTGAGGGCTCCTGCGGTACAGCCCCCCCCGAGACCGACCTTCTTCGGCCTCGGCCCCGAAGAAGCGACGGCTGGATTCTACGTCCTCCTCGTCGGTACCGGGAAGTTCCGGGTGACATGCTTCGTTTGAAAAAGTCAAAGAAGCATCGACACCGGTCTCCTTCCCGCATCGGTACCGAGAGCTCTGGGTCGTCGAGGGAGTTGGCACCCAGTAGGCATCAGCACCGGGAGGACCGCTCACCCTCTGTTCAGGAGGTGTCGATGCGCTCCACCTTGGACAGCCCGGAACAGCCTCCACGCCCGGAACAGACTCTGACCTCGACGCCTGCATCGGCTTCCATGTCTTTCTCCACAGCCGCTCTGCACGAGAGTCTCCGGGCCGTTCTTCCAGAGATCCTGGGAGAGCTGTTGCGCCCTTCCCCTCCGGTACTGGGGGTGCTTGCGCCACCGGTACCGTCGAGTGAAGCGCCAGCTGGCCCCTTGCCCGGGGTGAGGTCTCCGACATCGGTGCCACTTGCGATACCGACTGCGGTCGCCTCCCAGGAAGGCTCCCCAACGACGTCGGTGGAGGGAGCTTCACTGGTGCGGGCGAGGGAGTCTACCTCTCGACGCTCCCACCGTGGCCGTGTTTCCACGGAGTCGAGTCGGGCACGGCTTCAGACACAGGTTCATGAACTTGTGTCTGATACCGATGGTGAGGCCTCGTGGGAAGAGGAGGAGGACATCAGATATTTCTCTAACGAGGAGTCTGATGGCCTTCCTTCTGATCCCACTCCCTCCCCTGAAAGGCAGCTTTCTCCTCCTGAGAGTCTGTCTTTTGCGGCCTTTGTCCGGGAGATGTCTACGGCCATCCCCTTCCCGGTGGTTGTGGAGGACGAGCCCAGGGCTGAAATGTTTGAGCTCCTGGACTATCCTTCTCCGCCTAAGGAAGCGTCCACAGTACCCATGCATCATGTCCTAAAAAAGACATTGCTGGCGAACTGGACCAAGCCTCTAAGTAATCCCCACATTCCCAAGAAGATCGAGTCCCAGTACCGGATCCATGGGGACCCAGAGCTGATGCGCACTCAGTTGCCTCACGACTCTGGTGTGGTGGATCTGGCCCTAAAGAAGGCTAAGAGTTCTAGGGAGCATGCTTCGGTGCCCCCGGGCAAGGACTCTAGAACCTTAGACTCCTTTGGGAGGAAGGCCTACCATTCTTCTATGCTCGTGGCCAAAATCCAGTCTTACCAGCTCTACACGAGCATACATATGCGGAACAATGTGCGGCAGTTGGCGGGCTTGGTGGACAAGCTCCCTCCTGAGCAAGACAAGCCATTTCAGGAGGTGGTCAGGCAGCTGAAGGCGTGCAGAAAATTCCTGGCCAGAGAGGTATATGATACCTTTGATGTCGCGTCCAGGGCCGCTGCTCAAGGTGTGGTGATGTGCAGACTCTCATGGCTGCGTGCCTCCGACCTGGAGAATAGGATCCAGCAGCGGATTGCGGACTCCCCTTGCCGAGCGGACAATATTTTGGAGAGACGGTCGAACAGGTGGTAGAGCAGCTCCACCAGCGGGATACCGCTTTCGACAAGTTCTCCCGCCGGCAGCCTTCAGCATCTACCTCCTCAGGTAGACGTTTTTATGGGGAAAGGAAGACTGTTCCCTACTCTTCTGGTAAGCGTAGGTACAATCCTCCTTCTCGACAGCCTGCGGCCCAGGCTAAGCCCCAGCGCGCTCGCTCTCGTCAGCAGCGTGCGCCTCAGCAAGGCCCACGGCTCCCAGCAAAAGCAGGGGGCGAGCTTTTGACTGGCTCCAGCAGAGCATAGCCGACATCAACGTGTCAGTGCCGGGCGATCTGCTGGTCGGGGGGAGGTTGAAAGTTTTTCACCAAAGGTGGCCTTTCATAACCTCCGACCATTGGGTTCTTCAAATAGTCCGGCAAGGATACACCCTCCAATTTGGCTTCCAAACCTCCAAATTGCCCACCGGGAGCTCAATCCTACAGCTTCCAGCACAAGCAGGTACTTGCAGAGGAACTCTCCGCCCTTCTCAGCGCCAATGCGGTTCGAGCCCGTGCCATCCGGGCAAGAAGGGCTGGGATTCTATTCCAGGTACTTCCTTGTGGAAAAGAAAACAGGGGGGATGCGTCCCATCCTAGACCTAAGGGCCCTGAACAAATATCTGGTCAAGGAAAAGTTCAGGATGCTTTCCCTGGGCACCCTTCTTCCCATGATTCAGGAAAACGACTGGCTATGCTCTCTGGACTTGAAGGACGCCTACACGCACATCCCGATACTGCCAGCTCACAGACAGTATCTGCGATTTCAGCTGGGCACACGTCACTTCCAGTACTGTGTGCTACCCTTTGGGCTCGCCTCTGCGCCCAGAGTGTTCCCGAAGTGCTTGGCTGTAGTAGCAGCGGCGCTTCGCAGGCTGGGGAGTACACGTGTTCCCCTATCTCGACGATTGGCTGGTGAAGAACACGTCCGAGGCAGGAGCCCTGCAGTCCATGCAGATGACTATTCGCCTCCTGGAGCTACAGGGGTTTGTGATAAATTACCCAAAGTCCCATCTTCTCCCAGTACAGAGACTCGAATTCATAGGAGCTCTGCTGGATTCTCGGACGGCTCATGCCTATCTCCCAGAGACGAGAGCCAACAACTTGTTGTCCCTCGTCTCGCGGGTGCGAGCGTCCCAGCAGATCACAGCTCGGCAGATGTTGAGATTGCTGGGCCACATGGCCTCCACAGTTCATGTGACTCCCATGGCCCGCCTTCACATGCGATCTGCTCAATGGACCCTAGCTTCCCAGTGGTTTTAGGCTGCTGGGGATCTAGAAGAAGTGATCCACCTGTCTACAAGTTTTCTCAAATCCCTGTATTGGTGGACGATTTGGTCCAATTTGACTCTGGGACGTCCTTTCCAAATTCCTCAGCCACAAAAAGTGCTGACTACAGATGCGTCTCTCCTGGGGTGGGGAGCTCATGTCGATTGGCTTCACACCCAGGGAAGCTGGTCACTCCAGGAACGCGATCTGCAGATCAATCTCCTGGAGGTACGAGCGGTCTGGAACGCTCTGAAGGCTTTCAGAGATCGGCTGTCCCACCAAATTATCCAAATTCAGACAGACAACCAGGTTGCCATGTATTACATCAACAAGCAGGGGGGCACCGGATCTCGCCCCCCTGTGTCAGGAAGCTGTCAGCATGTGGCTCTGGGCTCGCCGTCATGGCATTGGTGCTCCAAGCCACATATCTGGCAGGTGTAAACAACAGTCTGGCCGACAGGTTGAGCAGGATTATGCAACCTCAC
This sequence comes from Microcaecilia unicolor, assembly GCF_901765095.1. NCBI lineage: Eukaryota > Metazoa > Chordata > Amphibia > Gymnophiona > Siphonopidae > Microcaecilia > Microcaecilia unicolor. Next base: position 147,320,257 of record NC_044041.1, on the reverse strand, counting down.
GAGTGGTCGCTCAACTCCCGAGTAGTGCGCCAGATCTTCCAGGTGTGGGGCACCCCCTTGGTAGATCTCTTTGCATCTCGAGCCAACCACAAGGTCCCTCAGTTCTGTTCCAGACCTTCAGGCCCCCCGGCAGACTGGCATCGGATGCCTTCCTCCTGGACTGGGGGGAAGGTCTGCTGTATGCTTATCCTCCCATTCCTCTGGTGGGAAGACTTTGTTGAAACTCATGCAAGACCGGGGCACCATGATTCTGATTGCTCCGTTTGGCGGCGTCAGATCTGGTTCCCTCTTCTTCTGGAGTTGTCCTCCGAAGAACCGTGGAGATTGGAGTGTTTTCCCGACCCTCATCACCCAGAACGAAGGGGCGCTTCTCCATCCCAACCTCCGGTCTCTGGCTGTCACGGCCTGGATGTGAGAGCGTAGACTTTGCCTCTTTGGGTCTGTCAGAGGGTGTCTCCCGCATCTTGCTTGCTTCCAGGAAAGATTCCACTAAGAGGAGTTACTTCTTTCTATGGAGGAGGTTTGCCGTCTGGTGTGACAGCAAGGCCCTGGATCCTCGCTCTTGTCCTACACAGACCCTGCTTTGAATACCTTCTGCACTTGTCTCAGTCTGGTCTCAAGACTAACTCTGTAAGGGTTCACCTTAGCGCAATCAGTGCATACCATTACCGTGTGGAAGGTAAGCCGATCTCAGGACAGCCTTTAGTTGTTCGCTTCATGAGAGGTTTGCTTTTGTCAAAGCCCCTTGTCAAACCTCCTACAGTGTCATGGGATCTCAATGTCGTTCTCACCCAGCTGATGAAACCTCCTTTTGAGCCACTGAACTCCTGCCATCTGAAGTACTTGACCTGGAAGGTCATTTCTTGGTGGCAGTTACTTCAGCTCGTAGAGTCAGTGAGCTTCAGGCCCTGGTAGCCCAGGCCCCTTACACCAAATTTCATCATAACAGAGTAGTCCTCCGCACTCACCCTAAGTTCTTGCCAAAGGTTGTGTCGGAGTTCCATCTGAACCAGTCAATTGTCTTGCCAACATTCTTTCCCCGTCCTCATTCCTGCCCTGCTGAACGTCAGCTGCACACATTGGACTGCAAAAGAGCATTGGCCTTCTATCTGGAGCGGACACAGCCCAACAGACAGTCCGCCCAATTGTTTGTTTCTTTTGATCCCAACAGGAGGGGAGTGGCTGTGGGGAAACGCACCATATCCAATTGGCTAGCAGATTGCATTTCCTTCACTTACACCCAGGCTGGGCTGGCTCTTGAGGGTCGTGTCACGGCTCACAATGTCAGAGCCATGGCTGCGTCAGTGGCCCACTTGAAGTCAGCCACTATTGAAGAGATCTGCAAAGCTGCGACGTGGTCATCTGTCCACACATTCACATCTCATTACTGCCTGCAGCAGGATACCCGACGCGACAGTCGGTTCTGGCAGTCAGTGCTTCAGAATCTGTTCGGGGTTTAGAATCCAACTCCACCCCCCCCAGGCCCATGTTTTATTCTGTTCCAGGCTATACTGTCTGTTAGTTGGATAAGTTCTTAGGTCAATCTCAGTTATGTCCTCGCCGTTGCGAGGCCCAATTGACCATGTTATTGTTTTGAGTGAGCCTGGGTGCTAGGGATACCCCATCAGTGAGAACAAGCAGCCTGCTTGTCCTCGGAGAAAGCGAATGCTACATACCTGTAGAAGGTATTCTCCGAGGACAGCAGGCTGATTGTTCTCACAAACCCGCCCGCCTCCCCTTTGGAGTTGTGTGTTCTCTTGTTTTGTCTTGCTACATATGGGACTGACGAACACGAGCCGGTTCGGGCGGGGAAGACGGCCGCGCATGCGCGGTGCGCATGGGCGCGCGAGGACTAGCAAAGGCCTTTGCTAGTAAAGTTTTCCGATTGGAGGCGCTGCCGTGGACGTCACCCATCAGTGAGAACAATCAGCCTGCTGTCCTCGGAAAATACCTTCTACAGGTATGTAGCATTCGCTTTTATCCGCTGCCTGCCCTAAGACTCTGTTAGCTCCTGGTTATTCCTCTGCCTGCTGCCTGCCTAAAGACTCTGTTTGCTCCTGGTTTTTCTATTGTCCGCTGCCTGCCCAAAGACTCTGCTAGTTCCTGGTTCTTCTTCTGTCTGCTCTGCCTAGCTTGCTTTGCTTGTATATTCCCGAGTCCTGTTTCTGCCTAGCTTGCTTGCATTTCCTGAGTCCTGCTTCTGCCTAGCTAATGTGTATATCCTGAGTGTATGTCCTGAATCCTGTCTCTGCCTAGCTAGTGTGTATATACTGAGTGTATATCCTGAATCCTGTCTCTGCCTAGCCTTTGTGTATGTCTTGTTCCCTTGGTCTGTCTTGTGTTTTTGGCTTAGGGGCTGCGTGCAGCTTTCAGTCCGAATCTAGTATTTAGCCTAGTCTCCCTCGTGTACCCCGGACCCAGGGTGGGTCCTCTGGATCTTCAGTTCCTGCCTTATCCTTGCAAGTCCTGCCGGCCACCCGCACTCCGGAGCTGAACTCCGGAGGAACGGTGGTCAAGCGCAGGTGAAGTTGTTCCTGTTCTGCCTGTTCTAGTTGCCTGCCTCAGTACTACTCCAGTCCAGAGTTCCAGTCCTGCTCTTCTGTGTATCCAGTTCCAGGGTGGTCTTGCCTGCCGCTGCTGCTCCTCGGCAGTGGCCCAAGGGCTTACATATTCCGGTTCTGCCTCGAGAACCCGACACCGCCTTGAGTGAATTCCTTCAAAAAGGCGATAAATAAATGCTATTAAAAATAAATAAATCTGCCTCTGTGGGAAATTTACGATTTATTTATTTATTTTATTTTATTGCATTTGTATCCCACATTATCCCACCTTTTTGCGGGCTCAATGTGGCTTACAATTCATCGTGGATATGGGAAATAGAGGGGAACGTACATTTATTATAACAGATAGTTTTGGCTTAAATGATAGTAATAAAGCAAAAGATAGTATAAAACATTTCTGGATAAGTCAGAGGTTATATAGTTACATGTGTTGCTTTTTGTTGTATATCTTGTCGAAGAGATAGGTTTTCAATTGTTTGCGGAAGTTTGTCAGTTCATAGACAGTTCTCAAGTTGCGTGGCAACGCGTTCCAGAGCTGCGTGCTCATATAGGAGAAGGTAGATGCGTGCATTAATTTGTATTTCAGGCCTTTGCAATTTGGTGGGTGAAGGTTGAAGAAAGTGCGAGAAGATTTTTTTTGCGTTCCTGGGTGGAAGTTCTATTAGGTCTGACATGTAGGCTGGGGCGTCACCATGGATGATTTTATGGACTAAAGTACAGAGTTTAAACGTGATGCGTTCTTTGAGTGGGAGCCAGTGTAGTTTTTCTCGTAAGGGTTTGCACTTTCGTATTTTGATTTGCCGAATATTAGTCTGGCTGCCCTGTTTTGAGCTGTCTGGAGTTTTTTGAGTATTTGCTCTTTACAGCCGGCGTAGAGTGAATTACAGTAGTCCAAGTGACTGAGTACCATGATTGTACCAGGTTGCGGAAGATGTTCCTTGGAAAAAATGGTCTTATTCTTTTTAGTTTCCAAATTGAATGGAACATCTTTTTGGTTGTGTTGTTCGTATGATTCTCAAGCGTTAGGTGTCGGTCAATGGTAACTCCAAGAATTTTTAGGGTATCCGAAACTGGTAGACTAGTTTGGGTGTGTTGATGGTGGTAATTTTATTCTTATTGTATTGCGAGGTGAGTATTAGGCATTGGGTTTTTTCTGCATTTAGTTTCAGGTGGAATGCATCTGCCCATGAATTCGTGATGTGTAGGCTTTGGTTGATTTCATTAGAGATTTCCCTTAGGTTTTGTTTGAATGGGATAAAGATCGTTACATCATCAGCATATATGTAAGGGTTTAGATTCTGATTCGATAGTAGTTTGGCCAATGGTGTCATCATTAGGTTGAATATGGTCGGTGAGAGGGGGGATCCCTGTGGGACTCCGCATTCAGGTGTCCATGTGGCTGATGTAGTCGAATTTGATGTCACTTGATATGAGCGTTTAGTTAGGAACCCCCTAAACCATTTGAGAACGTTGCCTCCGATTCGAAAGTATTCGAGGATGTGTAATAGAATTTCATGGTCAACCATGTCAAATGCGCTTGACATGTCGAATTGTAGCAGTAGTATATTGTTGCCGTTTGCTATCAGTTGTTTGAATCTGGTCATGAGCGTAACTAGTACGGTTTCTGTACTGTGATTAGAACGGAATCCTGACTGGGAATCGTGTAGTATTGAGAATTTATTTAGATACTCCGTGAGTTGTTTGGTCACCATTCCTTCTGTTATTTTGGTGATCAAGGGAATGAATGCTACTGGTCTGTAATTCGTTAGTTCGCTAGCTAGCTTTTTTCCTCGTATCCTTGGGTATGGGGGTGAGTAAAATGTTACCCTTTTCCCTAGGGAAGAGTCCATTTTGTAGCATGAAGTTCACGTGGTTTGTTAAGTCTGTTATGAATTGTTTGGGGGCCGACTTCATGAGGTTGTTTGGGCATATATCTAGTTTGCAGTGAGATTTGGCGACTCTTTTAAGTGTTTGTGAGATAAGATCTTCCGGTAGTATTGCGAATTCAGTCCAGATCCTATCTGCTGGGTAGACCCCAGGGTCCGGGTCTAGGCACTCCAGGAGTGTAGTGTAATCAGTTGGACTGACAGGTATTTGAGTTCGCAGTTGTATGATTTTCTCCTTGAAATATTTCGCCAAATCGTCAGCTCCTGGTGTGTCTGTGCTGTTATTGGTTACTGGGGTTGTGTCTAATAGTTTATTCACGAGTTGGAAGAGTTTGTGTGTGTCCTTGTAATTTGGTCCGATTTCAGTTTTGTAGTATTGTCTTTTGGTTTGTTTTATGGTATATTTTTACTTCCTTCGGAGTTGTTTCCAGGCGTTGAGATTGGTATCGTCTTCTTTTTGTTCCACGCAAGTTCTAGTTTCCTAACTTGTGCTTTGAGTTGTTTTTCAGTTCTTCGTTGAACCATGGTGTTGAGTTCTTTCTGTGGCGAGGGTTCGGGTTGGATCGTGGCGATGGTATCTAGTATTGATTTGCATCTATTGTCCCATATTGAGAGGAATTGGATTGTGTCTGTTTTAATTGTCCATTCGTCAGTGTAAATCTGTTGCCAGAATTCAACCAGATCTATTTTTCCTCTTGTGGTGTAAGTTTTTCGTGCTTGTTTGTTTGGTGAGTCTTTTATTCTCCATTTGAGGGTGATGTGTGCTTTGTAATGGTCTGACCACAATGTAGGTGACCATTTAGTGTTCATTGGTATAAAGGTGGCATCGTGGTCAAATTTGTGTGTTATGATGTCAGTGTGTGTCCGTGTTTGTGTGTTGGTTGAGTATTTGGTCCCTGTAGATCCCATAAATGTAGGAAATCTTGCAGTCTTGGGTGCTTGAAGCGGTGAGAGCTTCCAGGTGTAGGTTAATGTCTCCTATTATGATGAGGTTTGAGGAAGCGATACAGGTATTCGAGATAAAGTCCATGAAGTGTGTTTGGCAATCTCGCCAGTTTCCTGGTGGTCTGTAAAGTATAACTGCGGTAAGGTATTCCTGGAATTTTGGGTGACTGATTCTTATAGAAGCAGTTTCAAGTTGTGGCAGTATGGATTCAGCTATGTTTGTGATGATGAACTCAGATTTGTATATTATGGCTATGCCTCCTCCTCTTTTTTCCGTTTCTTGTCCAGTGTGTAATTTTGTATCCTGGTGGGCATAGTTCTAAGATTATAGGGTCATGGAGGTTGTGGAGTCCAGGTTTCAGTAATAAATAGGAAGTCAAGGTTGTCATCAGTGATCCAGTCAGTTAACATGATGGCACTGCTATAAGGTCTCCCATCTATTGGAGGATGTCCCTGAAATTCCCAAAAAGCTGCCGGCACATGGGGTTCTTTACTTAGTGTAATAAATTTCTTACAATCCAGTGTATCCAACTTAATATCAGCTGCCCCCAATTCATAAATATGAACAACCCAGGCAAGCAAAGTTTCCCCCGATTTCTGTTGCAATCTCTCTATCAAATCAGCAACTTCATTTTGGGTGTAATCTTCCAATAGATCCCTTCTCTGATATGCTCCCTGGGCATCTTGGATCAGGCACCGCCATTCTGTCAGGAGCGCCTTTTTCCCTGTTGTAATCTTTGGAGGGTACTCACAATCTTTGGGATCCTCATCAGATTCTGAGGTCAAGGTATCCCAAATGTCCCCATCCCAAGTATCAGGGTCAAAAAGCCCTGCTTTAGCAATACATAAATGTACTTTATTTTTATTAATTCTCCCCTTCACTTTTTGTATTTATATTATGCCACTCTTACCGCAGAACGTTCAGCAATGGTTTGTTATGTATCCAGCTTATCAGTCAGTAACTTATTCTGACAATTAAGCATTACATTCTGACTACTTAAATCACACACTTGTTGCTGCAATTCTGCAATTTTCCTATACTGTTCATCCTGGCTCTGATGGATTTTCCAATAGGCGGACAACAGAATCCATCCACGCCGCCCAACCAGAATGCTGTTCTTTTCCCCTCTCTATTTTAATTTTTGCATACAACGAACCACATAAACAGGAAATCCCACTCCTCACACAATCCTGCACATTTTGACCACTTCAGTGGCTAGAATATCATATGGAACTTCATCCCATCCTGGGATTTCAGCACTCTCCTCTTCTTTCTTCTCACTTTTGCTCTTAAAAACTGCCATTCCCTCTAAGAATCCTGCTACACAGCGCCACCTAATGTTTTGCTCTAAAAGTACAAGCCTGCTTTTATAACCACAGACTGCTCAGAAAGTAAATTACTGCAGATTCTTTTGGAATCGTATTGAGTAAATGAGACTTTTATTAGTGGTTCATTTCAAACGGAGAGTGTATAAGTCATTTTCCGAGGACATACAGGCTGCTTGTTCTCACATGTGGGGGCGTCGTCGTCCACGGCGGCCCCGGACGGAGATTTTCTAGTAAAATCTAAAAGAGCTTTGCGACAGCCAGCAAAGCACGGGAACGGACGCACTGCGCATGCGCGGCCATCTTCCCGGCCCGTGCGCGTTCCATATCCCCTCCTCAGTTTTCCCTTTTCCGCGGTGGAGAGTGGCTGCTTGCAGTCTCTCTCCCTTAGGTCCCAGGAAAAGACTTAGGCGCTTTATATGCGTGCTGTTGCCACTTTTTTCTTGTTTTTAGTCGCCTTTTTTCTTGTTTTTATTTTCTAGTTAAAAAAAAAAGAGAAGAAGCCCTCGCTTTGCCCTTTATAAGTTCGGTTCGGTTGCGGCCTTTTGGGCCGCCCCTCCGCAGTTTTCCCTTTTTTTGCCCTAAGTTGCCACAGTCGAGCTGTTTGACTTTGCCGCCGCAGTTTTTCCGCTGATGTCATCAAAGCCTTCCAGCAGCTTCAAGAAGTGTGCTCGGTGCCAGCGGTCGATCTCTGGCACTGACCCGCACTCCTTGTGCATTCAGTGCCTTGGGCCCGACCATCGCCCATACGCTTGTAAGTTGTGTCTAGCTTGAAAAAGCGGACACAGGCGTCGAGAAGAGCTCTTCGGGACCGCCTTTTTGGAACTACGACCGATTCCTCGGCATCGACATTGGAAGCGCAGGTAATGGCTGTCCGAACTTCCCCTGTAGCTGGAAGTAGTGAGCCGTCGAGTGGGTCTACACCTGTCTTGAAGGCTCCTGCTGTGCAGGCCCACCGTGACCGACCGATGTCGGACCCGACCCCGAGAAGGCGTGTGTATTCCATGTCCTCCTCGTCAGTACCGAGGAGTACCGGTGACGTGCTTTGAGCGAAGGCTAAGAAGCATCGGCACAGGTCTCCTTCGAGACACGGTGCTGGGAGCTCTGGGGCGTCGAAGGATTCGGCACCCGGAAAGCGTCGACGCCGGGAGGAGCGCTCCCTCTCCATACAAGAGGTGTCGCTGCGTCGATCTCCAGACAGCCCGGTACCGCCTCCCAGGCCTTCGCAGATTCTGACTTCAACTCCTGCATCGGCCTCCCAGCCTTCCTCGACAGCGACTTTGGAGGAGAGCATCCGAGCCATTCTTCCAGGACTTCTGGAAGGGCTGCTGCAGTGCTCTGTTCCGCTACCAGGGGTGCTTGCGTCTCCGGTACCGACGATGGAAGTGGCGCTGGCTCAGGGCCTGTGATGAGGTCTCCGACGCCGGTATCGCTTGCGGCATCGGCCTCGGCTGCCACCCAGGTCGACTCCCCGTCGATGTAGGGAGCTTCGTCGCCATCGACATGGGAGTCGACCTCTCGACATCGAGTGGAGTGGAGGAGTGGCCTAGTGGTTAGGGTGGTGGACTTTGGTCCTGGGGAACTGAGGAACTGAGTTCAATTCCCACTTCAGACACAGGCAGATCCTTGTGACTCTGGGCAAGTCACTTAACCCTCCGTTGCCCCAGGTACAAATAAGTACCTGTATACAATATGTAAGCCGCATTGAGCCTGCCATGAGTGCGAAAGCGCGGGGTACAAATGTAACAAAAATAAAAAATAAAATCGAAGACATCGCTCCTCGGCATCGAGACGGGCCCGGTTTCGGACTGTAGTTTATGAACTCTTGTCCGATACCGTGGAGGATGCCTCCTGGGATAAGGGGAAGACCCCAGACATATTCTCTTCCGAGGAGTCTTGTGGTCTTCCTTCTGATCCCACTCCTTCACCTGAGAGGAAGCTTTCCTCCACCGGAGAGTCTGTCCTTCTCCTCCTTGTCCGGGAAATGTCTGTGGGCATTCCCTTCTCTGTGGTAACTCAGGTTGAGCCCAGGACTGAGATGCTCGAGGTCCTGGACTATCCTTCGCCACCTAAAGAGTCATCCACTGCCCCTCTGCATAATGTCCTCAAGGAGACATTGCTGAGGAACTGGATGAAAACCTTTATCTAATCCCACCATCCCCAAGAAAGCAGAGTCCCAATATCGGATCCATGGAGAACCGGAGTTGATGAGGTCGCAGTTACCTCATGACTCTGCGGTTGTGGATTCCGCTCTCAAGAGAGCCAGAAGTACTAGAGATTTCGCCTCGGCGCCCCCGGGGCAAGAAGCTAGGACTTCAGACTCTTTTAGGAGGAAGGCCTACCAGTCCACTATGCTCGTGTCCAAAATTCAGTCCTACCAGCTGTGCACGAGCATCCACATGCGGAACAATGTTAAACAACTGGCGGACATGGTGGATAAGCTCCCTCCGGAGCCCGCCAGGCCTTTTCAGGAGGTGGTCAGGCAGCTGAAGGCGTGTCGTAAATTCCTGTCCAGGGGTGCTTATGACTCTTTTGATGTTGCATCCAGATCCGCTGCTCAAGGTATAGAGATGCGCAGACTCTCATGGCTGCGTGCCTCTGACCTGGACAGTCGGACCCAGCAGTGGCTTGCGGATGTTCCTTGCTGGGGAGGGGATAATATTTTTGGTGAGAAGGTCGTTTGATTGTAAGTTTGATATTCTAACCATCTAGCACGTAGAAATTCATGAAAGTCCCTATCATTATACAATGCAGGGGAGAATCTCCACATCCGCTTCCCGCTCCCATCCCCCCAGACCACTGTCATCTCAACGGCTTGGTGATCACTCAGAACCTGATCTACTATATGCACTTTTGATATTTGAGATCAATGAGACATAGCCAACAAGTAATTTAGTCTAGAGTAAACTCTATGTGGGTGGGAGTAAAATGTGAACTCCTGATCGTGCGGGTGCAGAAGCCTCCACATATCCACTAACCCTAACTGAGAGGATACAAAATTAGCCCCCCTAGCCTCCCAAGCTCCCCCCCCCCCCCCCCGCTAGGCTTTGCCGGATCTGCTACAAGGTTAAAATCCCCTCCCATAATAAGTGTATACTCAGAGTAGGGGACCACCCTCGCCACTAGTTCCGAGAAAAACTTATGGAAGTATATATTAGGCCCATAGACATTACACAGTAGAAGCTTTTTTCCCCACAACTCGCCAAGGACTAAGACATATCTGCCCTCTTTGTCCTGTACCGTTTTGTGGACATGGAAAGGTAATTGCTTATGTAGTAATATGGCTACCCCCCTTTGCCTAACGTTATAAGATGAATATCCTACTTCACCCACCCAGCTCCGCTTGAGCTTCAAGTGTTCCCCAGCGGGCAGATGCGTCTCCTGGAGAAAGGCAATATCTGCTTTTTCCTTTTTGAGCCAGGAGAGTACCTTAGTTCTCTTGACAGGGATGTGGATACCATCGACATTAAGGGTAATGATCTTTAAGCTAGCCATTCTGGGACTCTTTGCCATTAGTAGCAGGAATCACTTGAGCAAGGCTCTCACAGGCCCCCCAGCACAGCCTGTAAAAGCAGAGATAAACACCGATCTCCGACCTCTCAGCCAAGTTACCTCTCCCCATCCCAACTCTTTCCCTTCCCTTCCCCCTCTGTTCCTCCGCATGCATCCACATACAACCCCCATTCATTCTCCAGTTCTCTCCCCGTCCCCTCCCTCTCTTCTGTCCATCCCAACTCCCCCTCCCAACCCCCTTCCCCTTCCTCCCCCTCATCTTCTGTTACCCCATCCTTCATCTACCCGAGATCAGCTGCTTGTCCTTTTGCTCTCTGTGTCAAGATTCCCAGTGACGCAGCCAGTCATACCGACCTCTCAGTATGTCCCCTGACTGATCTGTAGCAGAGAGCTGCACAAAAAGGAGTCAGGAAAGGGAAGTCCCCTTCCCCGTTCAGTCATATTCAGCAGGTCCACACTGTCTCAAAAAACAAACCAGGAATCATTACATCAATATTTATTGCCCGCCAGAGTGTCCACAAAAGCGCTCCTTCCAAACGCTGCGAACCGTTCCATCTCCTTCGTCTCTCTGGCGCTCGTTCAATCTGGGGCTCCAGGTTGCTGATCCTGCTCCCAGTTAAGCTGCTCCACGAACTCTTTTGCTGCCGCCACCTCCGTAAACAGGAACGACTTCCCCTCGTGCCATATGCGTAGCGATGCCGGGTACAGCAGGGCAAATCGGGTTCCTTTCTCATGGAGCGCCGAACACACAGGAGCCATTGCTCTTCTCAAAAGCGCTACTCTGGCTGAGTAATCGTTGAATAACAACAGGCGCTGCCCTTCATATTCTATTGTTTTCTGCAAGCGGAACGCCCTCAAGATCTGCTCCTTCTCTCTCCAATTCAGGAAGTGGGCAATCGCTGTGGGGTCTATTATCTTTTGCCCCACATGCTCCCATGCGGTGTGCCCAATCACAGCCGAAGGAGGAATCCGAGCCACCGAGACCCAGGCGCTCCGGTAACTATTTCCAAAAAACTCATAGTGTTGTTATCCGACACCGATTCTGGTAATCCAACTACCCTCAGGTTGTTCCTTCTGGCACGATTTTCTTGTTCCTCTATACGGTCTCTTCAAGGTGTCCACCTCTTTTTTCATTGCCGTAACCTGTGCTACGGCCCTCTGTACCTCATCTTCTTGCATCGAGAGCCGTTGTTCCACCTCAGTAAGCCGCACCGCATGGGAATCGAATTTTTCATTTATTTCATCCACTGCTGACTGCAGTTTATTAAACTTGTCCTCCAGCGCTGTGGTCACAGAGCGTGAGATTTCTTGTGCCCAGTCCACGGAGAGGGCCAGAGCGTCAGACTGCACAGACGAGCTACCTGCCATATTGAGTGGTGCCTGCTTCGCAACGGTGGTTGTTTTTTTGTGCAATTTTGCTGGCATACCTCTCACAAGCTCCCACTGGAAAGCCCCAGACCAAGTTGAGGGGGATCTTTGCCCCAATCTTGGAGCGTTCGGGGATCTGTTAGTCTTGTATTTTAGCCGGTTTTTGTGGGTATTAGACGGAGCCTTTCCTTCTTGCTGCCTCTCAGGTAGCAGGCATCATGTGACCCCCCGAAGTCAGCCACTATTGAAGAGATTTGCAAGGCTGCGACATGGTCATCAGTCCACACATTCACATCTCTTTACTGCCTTCAGCAGGATACCCGACGTGACAGTTGGTTCGGGCAGTCGGTGCTGCAGAATGTGTTTGGGGTCTAGAATCCAACTCCACCCCCCCTAGGCCCATTTTGTTCTGTTCCAGGCTGCACTCTCAGCTGTTTCTTCATAGGTCAATCTCAGTTATGTTCTCTCCGTTGCGAGGCCCAATTGACCTTTCTTTGTTGTTTTGAGTGAGCCTGGGGGCTAGGGATACCCCACATGTGAGAACAAGCAGCCTGCTTGTCCTCTGAGAAAGCGAAGATACTTACTTGTAGCAAGTATTCTCTGAAGACAGCAGGCTGATTGTTCTCAGCAACCCGCCCACCTCCCCTTTGGAGTTGGTTTTATTCTTTGTTTGCTTTTGATATAACTGAGGCGGGAACAGACCGCGCGCAGGGCGGGAAGATGGCCGCGCATGCGCAGTGCGTCTATCCCGTGCTTTGCTGGCTGTCGCAAAGCTCTTTTAGATTTTACTAGAAAATCTCCGTCCTGGGGCTGCCGTGGACGACGACGACCCCACATGTGAGAACAGTCAGCCTGCTGTCCTCGGAGAATACCTGCTTACAGGTAAGTATCTTTGCTTTATTGTCTGATATACACAGTGATTAAGATATATACACAATGGTTAAGCTGGAAACAATTACAAAGAAAATACAAATATGCTATAAAACAGGCCAAAGTGTCATACTACAGAACCAAAATGGGACCAGACTACAAAGACACAAAGAAACTATACCAACTAGTCAACAAACTACTAGACACCACCTCAGTCACCACTACCAACAAAGACATCCCATCTGCAGACAAACTTGCCAATTATTTCAATGAAAAAATTGTAAACTTACGCAATACACTTCCTCTTGACAACACCAATATTGAAAACTTTATCAATGGCCTGGACCCAACCCCTGGTGAATACCCAGCAGACCGAATCTGGTCAAACTTCACCCCCCTCACCACCGAAACAGTTACCCATGTGATTCATAAGTTCTCCGACACTCACTGCAAACTGGACACTTGCCCTAGCTACCTAATGAAATCTGCCCCCAACCGCTTCATAGTAGACCTTACATCCCATCTAAACTACCTACTCCAACAAGGCCTCTTCCCTAAGGAAAATGGCAACATCCTACTCACCCCAATTCCCAATCCTCTTCAACCTAATGATGACACCATTAGCCAAATCCCTATCCAACCAAGGCCTTAACCCATTCATCTATGCAAATGACGTCACAATATACATACCTTATAAACATGATCTAACAGAAATCACCAATGAAATGAAGCTCAGCCTAAACACCGTGAATTCATGGGCAAATGCATTTCAACTAAAACTCAACACAGAAAAAACACACTGTCTCATCCTCTCATCCCAATACAACACTTACAAACCCACAAATTTAAACAACTCAGACTACACCCTCTCTATCTCAGACAGCCTGAAAATCCTTGGCATTACTATCGACTGTAACCTCACACTTGAGAGCCAAGTCAATTCTACAACTAAGAAAATGTTCCATTCAATGTGGAAACTCAAACGCATGAAACCATTCTTCCCAAGGGAAACATTTTGCAACTTGATACAATCAATGATACTAAGCCATACAGACTACTGCAATGGAATCTACGTGAGATGCAAAGAACAACTCATAAAGAAACTTCAGACCGCTCAAAACACAGCAGCTAGGCTTATATTTGGAAAAACGCGATTCGAAAGCGCCAAACCTCTCCGAGAGAAACTACACTGGCTACCAATCAAAGAATGCATTGCTTTCAAAATCTGCACCCTGGTCCATAAAATCATCTACGGCGTCGCCCCGGGTTAAATGACAGACCTCATAGACCTACCAACAAGAAACACAATCGGATCAACACGAACATACCTAAATCTCCATTATCCAAGCTGCAAAGGTCTCAAATATAAATCAACATATGCATCCAGCTTCTCCTATATAAGCACACAATTGTGGAACGCACTACCAAAAGCCGTAAAAATAATGCACGACCACCTAAACTTCTGGAAATCACTAAAAACCTACCTGTTCAAAAAGACATACCCTATCGACCCAACTTAAATGCCTAAACCTTGCAACACAACGAAACCAAAGCTCATAACTGACTCTGCATAAATCTCCTCTTCAAGACTCCCCATTATGTTTATAGCACATGAACCTTATTCGACCACAACAACTCTTTGTATTTGTTTCTCTACCGGAGTTGTGAATTAATTTAGGTTTATTTATCCCTTACTAAAGTTGTATGGACCAGCCACCTCCTAATAGGTGGAATAAATAAACCAAGGCTACGTTAGAATGAGAAATGTGATTGTTTATTATTCACCAAGCACAGATAACAAATTGGAATTTCTCATGAGAGTACACAACTGCTTATACAAAAGTATTGGCCGTATCTGGCACTCTGTCTCCAGTTTCCTGGTACAATCACTTTTATACAGGTAATTTCAGTAACATATGATAATATTGTGGTTACAGGTAATTGGCTATATGTTAATTGGTCACATATGATAGGTTATATGATAATTAATTGGTTACAGATAATTGGTTGTATGATAATGAAGAGGCCAGCATTTCTTGGAAGCCTTGTCATCTACCTGTGAAACCACATTGTTCTTTTTTCCTCTTGAACATCTGTCATCTGTCACTAACTGTCACATTACTAAACCCTCTACGGTACAATGTAAGCCACATTGAGCCTGCAAATAGGTGGGAAAATGTGGGATACAAATGTAACAAATAAATAAATATACACGATGATTAAGCTATATAACTGAAGAGAACTGAACATAAACAATAATACCTATCTATAGTTGAAAAGAAACAATCATTACATCACTGGTCACTACATCCAAACAAAGCAAGGAGTCTCTTGACCAGGAAAATGAATAATCATTACATCATAATATATATACATCACAGATCATGAATTACCACATTGAGGCTCTTGTCATCAACTGGGAAGCCCTGAAATTCAGTGAAAACCTGAAGTCTCGTGATCAGGAGCAATCTTTCTATTCGATACGTCTATCCATAGATGAGCTTGTGGCTTCACTGTTCAAAGCCCCCCCCCCCCCCCTTTTTTTTTTATTAGGTTAAAACTTTTTTTCAGAGCCATGGAAAATTACAAAGATGTGCAATGGAATGTAGTCACATGCTCTTGGCTTCAAGTAAACAAACCACTGGCCAGATGCCTTATCTCTTGAGCCTTAAACATGCTCCACTTCCCTTTTGCACAAATTAATCAGAGACATGACTTCAACTTGTTTTGCAAGAAAAAGTTAGTTTCGGTCAGAAACCTTGTATCTGTTCTTATCGGAACTGGCGAAAGCCATTACGGTACCATGTAAGCCACATTGAGCCTGCAAATAGGTGGGAAAATGTGGGATACAAACGTAATCTCTCTATATAAAAGGCACCACCAACGTTCTAAATGAAGCCTCCAGCCGGAAGTGTGAAGGGGGAGAGATATCCGGTTTCCCCATGAGTGTCTGCCTCGCCCTCGCTCTCTCTGTAACACAAACAGTGAAGGAAAACACAGCAAAGCACGGAATCAAATTGCTCTCTCTGTAACAGTGAAGGACTCAGAGGGGAGAGAGGGCAGAAGCCCTCACTATCTCTGTAACACAAACACAGCACAGCAAGAAACTTAACACTGAAGGACTCGACTCCGAGGGGGGAGGGGACAGACAGCACAGGGGAAGGGAGAGAGGGCAGAGGGCAGGGACACACACACTCCCACATGCACACAGAAGAAAACCTTGCTAGCCCCCGTTTCATTTGCATCAGAAATGGGGCTTTTTTACTAGTAAATAAATAAAACAGGAACTTTAAAGTAGACTGTCGGTTAGAGCAGGGTTGAAAAGCAATCTTTAAAATCTTCCATTACAGCCACATGACTCTTGTTTGTATGCAGCATCATATAAGAGACCATGGTGGGGCACAATTGGGGCTGTGGTTGTCTTGTTTAGATACTTGGGGGTGGGGTATGGGATGTGGTACCAGGTATGCTAGTGTGGGGGTATTGGGAGGGCAAGAAGAGGGTGGTCTGAGGTGTCTTTTGAAGGGGTCATGGGAGTTATTTGATTTCTGGTGGGGGAGTTGGTTGTGTTTATGTTTCATTGTTGGAGAGGTGTGACGGCTTGGTGGCAGGTTGAGAGTTGAAGGGTTTAGAGAAGTATGATGAGTAAGAGTGTGAGGGAAGTAGTGTGTTTGGTTATGAATGTTCAGGGTACAATGGAGTTTTTAGCTATGGGAGAGCTGCTGTATTGCACGGGAAGTCATGCAGTTAGTTTTCAGCTGGCAAGGGAGAGGGTTTGGTTGGGGAGAGGGGTTGGGAGAGCAGGAAGTGGGGGTTAAGAGAAGTAGAATGTGTGGAGTGAGATAAGTGCGCTTCTGTGTTTTGTTGGGACCATTGGTATGGTGGTGTGTCCTTTGGGGGGATTGGCATCCTATTGCATCAGATGTATGATGCATTTCTGTATAGGGACACATGGGGATGAAAATTGGCACCATAAATGTGAGGGGGCTTAATTCACCTCAGAAGGGACAATTGATGTGTAAGGAAGTTGTCAGACTTCACCTAGGGATATGTTTTATTGAAGAAACACATTTGTGGCATTTGAACGAACATTTACTTCAGCACAAAAAAATTTCCTCAGGTCATTCTTGTAGGTAATAGGGAGGAGAAAAAGAAGTGGAGAGTGGTAACTTTGATAGCTGAGCATGTAAAGATGGAATGTACCAAGGTTTTTAAAGACTTGAAGGAACGGTGGCTTATTTGGGTGGGTGTAATGATCAGGATTCCTATCACTCTAGTAAATTTATGTTTAAGTCGTTTATTAAGCAAGTGGAAATTACAGCAATATATAGTTTTTTTTCTGCAAACTCTGACACCTCTTCATCCCTTTCCCAAACAAGAAAGAACCCATCCCTCCCCTCCACCCTTCCACCACTTCTGGTTGATACTGACACCTCCGCTTAGGTTTGGATGACAGTCTGTTAGGGAGGCAAAGGAGACAGCATCACTAATTACATGGAAGGCAGAGTACGACATTCTCCTGAAGCAGCCACCCTAGGAGCATGATCAGTTAAACAAATTCCCCCAAGACACTTCACTATGGGCTTTAGAATGTTCCTCACAGTTAACAATGGCAATTTCCTGTGGATACATAATAGATTTCAACGAGACAGAAACAGAGGGGCATTATAAATTGTTTTCCCTAAACATATTAAGAATCCCCTATTTTCCCAATAGTCCTGAGTAACTCCATATGCATAACAACTATCAGTATAATCCGGTAACAGGCCTGGAAATAACAATTTCACAAGCAGAGAAGAAGGCACTAAATGTATCTGTGTAGGCACTATGAGCATCTGAGAACAAGCACTGTCAACTAAATCTAAAAGGGTACAAACAGCGTAGCCAGCCCTTAGTTACCCTGGGTGTCTCTAAGACAAGAGCCATCCACAAAGAACTCAGTCTGGATTATACAGGTGGGGGTGAGGTAGGGTATAAATTTATTAAGCTGCATAAACAATAGATGAAGATATAATTAACCCATTTACATTCAGCCTTTCCATAGACTGGTGGGTTGTGTCCATCTACCAGCAGGTGGAGATAGAGAGAAATCTTTTGCCTCCCTATATGTGGTCAGGTGCTGCCGGAAACTCCTCAGTATGTTCTCTATCTCAGCAGGTGTGTGGTCACACAGCAGCAGCTCTGGCTAGGTCTCCAAGCCTAATTGCTTAGGTTTTGTTGAGTACCTGGGGTTGAGGGCTCTTCCTGAGCAAGTGAAACCTGGTGGTTCCAGGTCCCTCCTTTTCTCCCCCCTCCCGCTGGCTCCGTTTAAAAAAAACAAAACAGAAAAATAGACGTCTTTGAGAGAAAAACGTCTTTCCTTGTCATCAAGCAGATGAAGCCATTACGTATGGGTTGTGTCCATCAACCAGCAGGGGAGATAGAGAGCACTCAGCTTTCACAGTGCTTCATGGCCAGTCAGCTCCACTGCCTCTTCAGTATTCTCTATCTCCCCAAGCAGGGTGGCTGCAGCTTCTTCGAGCTCCATCAAAAATCTGCCTGGGGGTGGCTCCTGGCTTGCCAGTTGTTAGCCAGGGTGTTAGAGGCTATAGCAGCTTCACTTTGAAGGCACATAGCCCTTTCCCTGCCTTACCCATGCCCCCGTGGATCTGGACATATTAGCTTGCTTTTCCCTGTCCTTTCCCACTCAGTGGATACAGGCACATTGGTTCGCCTTTCCCTGCCTTTCCCACTCATCTGAGCCTCCGGAGTTCTTATTACCTCTGCTTTCCTCACAGCGTTAAAAAAAGAAAATGGAACAGAGGTTTTCCTTTGATTCTTCTATGGGACCGGAGCTGTGATACTCGGTCCGGTGAGGTAAGAGTGTTTTCTAACTCCTCCGGGCCCACCGCCATTTTGAATTTTCCCGCCGTTTTCGGCGATGGCTGCGGAGAATGTAAAGCACTGTTCCTGGTGTGGCAAGCGCAAATCAGCAGCAGGGCTCTGTAAATTATGCTGTACAGGTGTAAGAGCCGGCCCGAGCATGGCGAGCGATGATTCTTCCCGCTCAGAGCTGGCAGCGGACGCCATTTTGAATTCTCCACATGGCGCGGCCTCCGTAGAGATGGAGAGCCCAGAGCCCGGGGGGACCTCGAATTGAGGCTATTCAGGGAGCGGCTAGCCCCGGACGGGATCTGGGTGCTGAAAAGAGCTCTCCCTCAAGGGTCGTCTGAGGCCCCTTCTATTGTCCCCCCCCCCGGTGGATTCTGACCTGGGACTGCCTGCTGAGGCTATTTTCCCTGATAATTGGCATAAAGAAAAGCGTAGAAGGGCTAATTCCCCTTCAGATTGTGGTGCACCCCCCCCCCCGTGGTCGGGCTGTGAGGATTCGGAGAGTTCTGACAGGCCTTCGTGGTCTGAGGAGCCAGAGTCAGGTGCAGAATTATCACAGGATCTGGATGATCCCTCCGCGGTTAGGATTTTCCACCGTGATGAGCTGCCAGCGCTTATTTCAGATGCCCTACAGGTCCTTTCTATTGAAGAGCCTGACAGTGGCACGGCCTCCTCTGTGAATCCTAGGATGGCTAGTACCAAAAAGCCTGCTCGAGCCTTTCCTTTGCATGACTCCATCCAAGAGCTTATTTCCGCTCAGTGGGCTGACCCCGAGGGACCTTTGAAAGTTTCCAGGGCTATGGGGCAATTATACCCTCTGCGTGAGGAGCATTTGGCTTGTTTTGCAATGCCTAAAGTAGATGCCCTAGTCACTGCGGTGACAAAGAGAACTACCCTCCCTGTGGAAGGAGGAGTTGCTCTGAAGGATATACAAGACCGTAGGCTGGAAGCAGCACTTAAATGGTCCTTTGAAATTGCAGGTCTTACTGTTTGGGCGTCTGCATGCAGTTGTTATGCTGCTAGAGCCTGCCTGGCGTGGTTGCAACAGGCAGTGGAACAGCCCGGAGATGGAGCGGAGCCCTTCTCGGATTTGGCTCCGCGGCTGGAGTCGGCCTTGTCCTTTTTGGCTGATGCCCTTTATGATATTGTCAGAGCTTCAGCTAAACAAATGGCAGTAGCAGTGGCGGCTCGCCGTCTTATTTGGCTACGACATTGGGCAGCGGACATGCCCTCTAAGCAAAGGTTGGTGAAGTTGCCCTTTCAAGGCCTTCTCCTATTTGGTAAGAAGTTTAACAATTTTTTTTCCAACTGGGAGATCCTAAACCCCAGCGCTTGCCTGAAGATAGGCCAAGGCCTTTCTCCAAGGGCCAGGCGGTCCACTCCTCTTATAGACCTTGCTTCCGTGAAGCTAGAAGGTACCGCCCGGGGCGTTCTGCTGGGTTCACTTCTCGTGCCCGTTTTTCAGCAGAGGAACTCCTTTCGCTCGGACAAGCGTTCTGCAGCCACTGGCTCTAGGCCTGGAGTTCAGGGCGACCCTCTCAATGATGGTGCGCCGGCCCCCTCCTCGCTTCCTGTCATCGGAGGACGTCTTTCCCTCTTTACCGAGGAGTGGGCCAATATTTCCTCAGATCAGTGGGTTCTGGACCTGATGTCGCGTTCCTGAGGACCTTGGCATACTGTCAGGCTTCCTCCCCGGGAGCACGGGGTTCGTGAGTCCTTGGGCCACTACCGTGGAGCGGCAGTGGTAGTCAAGTTCACCAAGGCAGAGATGAGGCAAGACTGGACTGGAACCCTGGACTGGAGGGCTGTCCCGGAATCCAGGACTGGAACACACCGGACGGGTGTGCACTGGAGTGGAGCCCGCTGGACTGGAACACCCTGGAGCGGAACCCAAGGGACCTGAACCCGCTGGACAGGAGCACACTGGACCTAGGCTTCACCTACGCTTAGCCACCGTTCCCCGAGGGTTGAGCCCTCAGGTTCGGGCAGCCGGCAGGGCTTACAGGAAAAACTGGAACTTGCAAGCAGGAACAACAGGAGTCAGGATACAGAAGTGCCCCCAAGCACCTAGGCGAAAGCAAGGCAGACAGGCAGGGAATGTCCGGGTTCCAGCGGTAGGCAGGTTCAAAGTAAGTCTCAGGGCAGGTGGCTAGCAAAGCAGTAGTCAGGGTCAAAGCAAAGTCTCTGGGCAGGCGGCTAGCAAAGCAGTAGTCAGGTTCAAAGCAAAGTCTCTGGGCAGGCGGCTAGCAAAGCAGTAGTCAGGTTCAAAGCAAAGTCTCTGGGCAGGCGGCTAGCAAAGCAGTAGTCAGGTTCAAAGCAAAGTCTCTGGGCAGGCGGCTAGCAAAGCAGTAGTCAGGTTCAAAGCAAAGTCTCTGGGCAGGCAGCTAGCAAAGCAGTAGTCAGATTCAAAGCAATGGTCAGGTCAAGGAGCAAGACTATGGCTGCAGCTCCAGTATCAAGGAGTACTGGCAACAGACAGAACAAGGGCTGAAGCTCCAGAAGCAAAAGAAAACACACACAGGAAAACCAGAAAGCTAAATACGAGAAGACTGGGAGACTGTACACAGGCTAACAGGAAAGCTAAGCCCAAGCTAACCAGTCATACGCTAGAAACATACACTAAGCAAACACAGGAGATCTAGGGAAGCTGTACACAGGCTATACACTAAGCAAACACAGGAGATCTAGGGAAGCTGTACACAGGCTAACAAGCAAAGCTGTGCCCAAGCTAACAAGTCATACACTAGAAACATACACAGAACTGGACAATGTAGCAGTGCACAGAGCACTCTAACATACCAGGGACCTTAGACGATGCAAAGGCAAGGGCTGCAGTCTCCAAGTGATTAATAAAGCCCTTCAACACCAGAGGCACAGCTGCAGCAATCGCCTTGCCTCCAAACAGAGGCTTGACACACAGAGAAGTCAGCCCACAGGAAGGAATAGCGGGAGCCATCTTGGATACTGGCATAGAGGAATCGGCAGCCATCTTGGAAGAGGCATAGCCCACACAGGTGAGGTCCAGTAAGGCAATCAGCACACAGAGCCAGAGAGCAACTAAGACAGAGACAGACACAGAGACAAGCAGAAGCCAGCACAGCCACTGACTCCCAGAAACAGGGTAAGAATGAGGGTGGTCACGGCCACAGACGTGACACCTGATCAGAGATGGCTACAGAATAGAATTCAACGCCCCAGTAAGAGACGTGTTTGTGGAGTCCCGATGCGGTTCTGCCGCCAAACGGGCGGCGGTAGAGGAGACTTTGCAAGGTCTGATTCAGTTAGGGGCCGTGTCCCCGGTACCTCCCGCAGAACACAGCTACGGCCGATACTCCATCTACTTTGTGGTGCCGCGAAAAGGTGGGTCTTTTCGCCCTATTCTGGACTTAAAAGAATTAAGCAAGTCCCTGAGAGTGCGGCATTTCCACATAGAAACCCTGCACTCCGTCATTGCTGCGGTACAGCCAGGAGAGTTTCTCAAGTCTCTAGACCTGAAAGAAGCTTACTTGCACATACTAATTTGGCCCCCGCACCAGAAGTTTCTGAGGTTTGCGGTGTTGGGAAAACATTTCCAGTTCCGGGCCTTGCCTTTTGGCCTCGCCACAGCTCCCCGAACCTTTTCGAAGGTAATGGTGGTAGTAGCTGCTTTGCTCAGGCAAGAAGGTATTAGGGTTCACCCGTACCTAGATGACTGGCTCATCAGAGCAGACTCTGTAACAGAGAGCTATCAAGCTACAGCCAGAGTGGTCTCAGTACTTCAGTCTCTAGGCTGGGTCGTCAATATGGCCAAAAGTCACCTGACCCCCTCGCAATCTATAGAATATTTGGGGGCCAGGTTCGACACAGACTCGGGCTATGTATACCTACCCGAGCTAAGGCGGTGCAAGCTTCAGAATCAGGTCCGTCTGCTCCTGAGGATGCCCCGCCCGCGAGCTTGGGACATTGTCCAGCTGCTGGGATCGATGACGGCCACATTGGAAGTGGTGCCTTGGGCGAGAGCGCACCTGAGACCTCTACAGTATTCCCTACTTCAAAGATGGTCTCCAGTTTCTCAGGATTATTAATGCAGACTTTCTTGGCTCTCTGCGGCCCAACTCAGCATGGAGTGGTGGCTCTCAGACAGCATGCTGCGGCGAGGAATGCTGCTGGCGCTCCCCGATTGGTGTCTAGTAGTGACAGATGCCAGCCTGAAGGGCTGGGGCGCACATTGCAAGGGGAAGCATGCCCAGGGTCTATGGACACCCGAGGAGTCGGAGTGGTCCATCAATCGCCTGGAGTTGAAAGCGGTGTTTCAGGCGCTTCTGGCCTTTCAAGTGACCCTGGAAGGATTGGCTGTCAGAGTGATGTCGGACAACACGACAGCAGTGGCCTACATAAATCGACAAGGCGGCACTCAGTGCAGAGCACTGGCCGCGCAGGCCGAACAGATTTGCCTCTGGGCCGAGCTGCATCTTCAGTTTCTGTCGGCAGCTCACATTGCAGGTCAGAGCAACGTGCAGGCCGATTATCTAAGCAGGCATCAGATCGATCCAGCAGAATGGGAACTAGCAGACGAAGTATTCCTGCAGATATGTGCCAAATGGGGCAAGCCCGTGATGGATCTTATGGCAACAAGTTCAAATGCCAAAGTCCCGTGCTTCTTCAGCAGACGGAGAGATCCTCGCTCGGCAGGGTTGGATGCCTTGACTCAGCCCTGGCCTCCGGGCCTACTATATGTGTTCCCTCCGTGGCCCTTGATAGGGCGTGTGCTCCTGCGGATTCGGCTGCACCCAGGAGAAGTGGGCCTCATCGCCCCGGATTGGCCCAGGAGGCCTTGGTATGCGGACCTCCGACAGATGCTAGTGGAGGCTCCCCTTCCTTTACCTCTGGTACCGAACCTGTTGTCACAGGGCCCGGTAGCCATGGAGGCCGCCTGCCGCTTTGGTCTTATGGCATGGCGATTGAGAGGGCGCAATTGAGGGACAAAAGCTATTCAAACACAGTCATTTCCACTCTCCTGCAGGCCCGCAAGCGTTCCATTTCCGTGGCTTATGCCAGGATTTGGCGCCAGTTTGAGTCTTACATAGTAGATGACGGCAGAAAAAGACCTGCACGGTCCACCCAGTCTGCCCAAGAAGATAGATTCATATGTGCTACTTTTTTTATTTGTACTGTCCTCTTCAGTGCACAGACCGTATAAGTCTGGCCAGCCCTATCCCCGCCTCCCAACCACCAACCCCGCCTCCCAACCACCAGCTCTGGCACAGACCGTATAAGTCTGCCCAGCACTATCCCTGCCACCCACCACTGGCTCTGGCACAGACCGTATAAGTCTGCCCAGCACTATCCCTGCCTCCCAACCACCAGCTCTGGCACAGACCGTATAAGTCTGCCCAGCACTATCCCTGCCACCCACCACCGGCTCTGGCACAGACCGTATAAGTCTGCCCAGCACTATCCCCGCCGCCCAACCACCAGCCCCGGCACAGACCGTATAAGTCTGCCCAGCACTAGTCCCCCCTCCCAACCACCAGCCCCGACCGTATATGTCTGCCCACACTAGCTCCGCCTCCCAACCACCAGCTCTGCCACCCATTCTAGGCTAAGCTCCTGAGGATCCCTTTCTTCTGCACATGATTCCTTTATGTTTATCCCACGCATGTTTGAATTCCGTTACCGGTGAAACAAAGCCTAAGAACAGTAATATGCAAAAAAAAAAAATCTATTTTTCTTTTTGGTTTTTCTTTTTTTTTTTTTTTTTTGGGGGGGGGGGGGGGGGGGGAGGCAGCTGGAAACAGAAATAACTGAGCCGGGGGGGGGGGGGGGTGGAGTTGGCTTCTAAACCCAAAATAAATTCTGTAATACTGTCTGACTAAACTGACCGTTGCATCAGGAGTCCTGTTTCAAATAATAATGAAATGTGAATGTGTGGACCAAAGACCATGTCACTGCTCTGCAAATTTCCTCTATGGGAGCGTTCTCAAGTAGGCTATTGATAGGACTATAACTAACATTATGAACTGTGACATGGCCCTTTAGAGTTAGCCCAACTCGAGTATAAATGAAGAAAGCAGTCTGCTAGCCAAATCGAAATGGTGTGGCTGCCAGTGGCAGCCCCCACTCTTTCTGGGTCAAAAGAAACAAAAAGTTGGGTGGACATTCTATGGGCTTTAGTTCACTCTAGATAGAAGGCCAAGGTTCTCTTGCAGCCTAAAGCATGCACTGTGCTTTCACCTTTATAGGCTTGAGGCATTGGAAAAAGTGCAGGCAGAACAACTCTAACACTTAACTTAGGATAAGTGCACAAGTCCATCGTGTTATTGAAAAACTTTGCATAAGGTGGATCAGCAACTAGAGCCTGGATCTCACTGACCATTTGGGATAAAGTATCTGTCACCAAAAATTGGACCTTCCAAGCTAAGTACTTAGCTGACAGGTGGCTCAAAAGGAGCTTTCAGCAGTTGGGTTAAAATGAAATTGAAGTCCCATGACATTGTAGGAGGGTTTGATGGGATTCCTACAAAGTAAACAACTAAAGGTGCCAACTGCACTAAGGTGAACCTTAAGAGAGACCTAACTCTGACAGATAAGATACTCAAGCAGGTTTTTTGTAGGTTAGTTAAAATAATCTATGGTCTCACCCTCACACCAGATGGCAAGCCTCTTCCATTTAAAACCATAGGACCTCCTAGTGGAAACTCTGCTAGAAGCCAACGTAATCTAAGACATACTTCGGCAAGTTCAGGGAATCCACCACACCCTCTCAACATCCAAGCCGTGAGGAGCTAGCAATTGGTCAGGATGTATTAAGCATCCTTGATCCTGTGTAACTAGTGCTGGAAAACATTCCTGTCTCCAAAGTTCCCTGAAGGAAAGCTCCAGGAAAAGAGGAACCATATCTGCCTTGGCCAGTAGGGGGTGATCAAAATCATGGTTCCTTGATCTGTTTAAGTTTCAGAAGAGTTTTCACAATCAGAGGTATTCATGAATACATGTACAGAAAACCCTGTCCTGAATGGAGGAGGAAGGAATATAAATTTAGTCTGCCATATGACCCTAGTCGGGAGCAGAACCAAGGGAATATTTTTGTTGTACCAAGAGGCAAAAACATTTATCGAGGGGCACCACTCTTAAAAATCCTCTGGGCTACTTCCTCATTTAGAAACTTCTTGTGAGGTTGAAGAGTCCAACTCAGCCTGTCCACCACACAATTGTCTTTCCCTCCCAGATATAAATACAAAAAGGATACATCAATGCCAGATCGGCAGTTAATAAAACCACGATACTAACCGACTGGATTACAGCTGACCATCTCGATTTCCTACTTATTAGCGAAACTTGGATCCATGACTCCAAAGATTCAATAATTTTAGAGCTATGTCCTCCAGGATACAAAACTACCCACTGGGCAAGAGAAGGAAAAAGAGGAGGAGGCAAAGCAATAACCTATAAATCTCAATCCACAGTTACAACAACAACTCGAAATAGCCTCAGTCAGAATCAACCACCCAAACCTGCGTGATCACCTAAACCTAATCTTATTTTACAGACCCCCGGGCAACTGTCTAGATTCACAAACACACTTTCTGGATTTTATATCGAATACTTGTGTTTCCACCCAGAACCTTCTCATAGCAGGAGACATCAATCTTCACCTTGAAGATACTAACTCAAGCAATGTACGCGAATGCAAAGACTTCCTCCAATTATGGGAGTTCCATTGGCCGAACATACAACCCACACATAACAAAGGACATACACTACATATCATTACCCACAAATTCTCATCAGAACCAATTCTCAAACTAATAGACATAAAATGGACAGCAACACCATGGTCCGATCACTACAAAGCAAACCTCTCCCTCCACTGGAGAACAAAAAAGACAACAAAAACAAGAACAACAAACCTATACTACGAGAGGCAAAATAGACCCACTAATATTCTGGCAACAATTCTACACCGATGAATGGACAACACCTACAGACTCACCCCAATTTCTCCAAGAATGGGACAACAGATGCAGAACAGTACTAGACAACATAGCACCACTTCAAACCAGAACCACACATAGAAAAAATTCAATACCATGGTTTAATGAAGAATTGAAAGAAGAGACAGTGACGTCAGCGGAGCTAATGGCTGCCTAAACGCTGAGCTCCCGTACCCCCGTGAGCAAACGAGCAATTTCCCTCCTCTTTCTAGTGGCAAACTTAAAAATACCTCGAGTCGGAATACTGCCTACAGGTGTGGTCGGTGGAGATGCTATGCAGGCGAGTGGAGAGGCAGTAAATCTCTCCCAATACGCATTCGAGAGCGGCACGCTGAAAAAAAAGATGGCGGAGGAAGCTGAGCTGACCCCCAACACACAAGGATCCGAGCGGGAGCTGTTCTCTTCCCAGGAACAAACGGATCGACTCGGGGAGCTGTTGCCAGAATTGCGGGACTGGCTGCAGGAGATACGATCTGACTTAAAAGCAGTCCGGGCGGAACTCACAACTCTGGGCACTAAACTCAGAGGAGAAATCACGGAAGTGGGCCACAGAGTAGACGAGGCTGAAACACGGATAGATGATCAAAAGGAAGCTCTGAACTCACTCGATCTGCAGGTCTCCGATGTCAGACTGGGTCAACAGCAAATAAATGACAAGTTGGAAGACCTAGAAAATCGCAGCAGACGCTGCAACCTGCGTTTCAGGGGTTTGCCGGAGACTCCTGCTTATCAAGATGCAGAGGCAGTAGTTCAAAAAATAGCGAGCATGCTGCTCTCTGCAGATGGAACGACTGTGAGTATGGAGAAAATTAGACTCGAGAGAGTGCACAGAGCGCTAGGCCCGGTCAGGCAGAACCTTCCTAAAGATATCATCGCTTGCTTTCGGAACTTTAAGATAAAGGAGAAAGTTTTGCAGGCGTCTCGCCAAATAGCTGATTTTAAATGGGACATGTACCACATAGAGGTATATCAAGATCTAGCAGCAGTGACATTAAAACGAAGAGCGGAGTTAAAACCTGTCACAGCCAAGATGCGTGAATTGGGCCTGCGATATAGATGGCGCCATCCCTTTGCGCTCGTGTTTTACAAAGATGGCAAATTACATCAGGTCCGTTCTCTGGTGGAGGCGCGGGAAGCGCTTCTGGAGGGAACCCCAGAGGAGACACCTTCAGCGAGCGCCAAAAGTGGGCCAATGGGAGTCCTGGCCACTCACCCGAAATGGCAAAGAGTGGGATGCAAGAGACTGCAGCGTCAACAATCAGCGGGACGGCTGACCTGATGATCCTGAGGGTGGAGATGTCCAGGCCTGACAGTGAACTGTGGAGCGTGACAGGCCAGCAGATTGTGGTAGCAAAGCACTAGAAATGAGGAATCTGGTTGATGATGTTTGAGTTTGTGGGGGAGAGGGGATATAAGGTTAACAGTTAGAGTTTAATATGAGGAGAGGAAAGCTGGACTCTCCTGCAGAGAGTTTAATGCATTTGGGAAATGCGCAGGAGGCAACACGGGAGGCAGGGAGGTGAAGGGCGGGGTCACTTCCTGCCTGAATAGCATCTACTGTGTGGGGCAATGGTGCTTATATTGTGTTGGGGACAGAGGGGAAGAAGGGAGGGAGGGGGACGGAGATGATAAAAGAAGGGGGATAAGGGGAATGGTGGGTACTCTGGGGCTGCAAGATGCTGATATGATAGTTGGGCGAGACGACCCTAAACAAAATGGCTCTTAATTGTGTAACTTTGAATGTGAGAGGCCTTAATACTCCTCAAAAGCGTAGTCAGATGTTCAGAGAAATGCTGCGAATGAAAGCAGATGTGATGTTCATCCAGGAGATGCACTTGAAGCGAGGTCATGAAAGAGTCTTGGTGTGCTTCAAAAGCAATCACACCCATGCGGGCTCCTGTCTCGCCGATTCTGGACTTTTTGCAGGATGGTGTACAAATAGGCTTGGCCTATAATTCCCTGCGAGTGCAAGTGGCAGCGTTGGCCTCCCCTCGTGGTAAGGTTGAAGGCGTGTCTTTAGCTGCTCATGCAGATGTGGCACGGTTTCTTAGTGGGGTGCTTCGGCTCCGGCCTTCCATGCGAGCACCCTGTCCAGCTTGGAACCTGGGGCTAGTTTTGAAGGCCCTGCAGGCTTCTCCTTTTGAGCCGCTTCGGCGAGCATCGGAGAAAGATTTGACACTAAAGGCCGTTTTTCTTGTGGCTATTACTTCGGCGAGACGGGTGTCAGAGCTCCAGGCGCTGTCCTGTAGAGACCCATTTCTGCAATTCTCAGAGTCCGGGGTCACGGTTCGGACCGTGCCTTCCTTCATGCCTAAGGTGGTTTCAGCGTTTCACCTAAACCAGCCTATTTTCTTGCCCTCCTTTGATAAGGAGGAGTTTCCAGAATCTTTTGGGCAGTTGCACTTGTTGGATGTGCGCAGGACTCTGCTGCAGTATCTGCGAGTTACTATCTCTTTCAGGATCTATGATCATCTGTTTGTTTTGCTATCAGGTCCTCGCAGAGGGTCTCCAGCGTCTAAAGCCACTATTGCCCGCTGGCTCAAAGAAACTATCTTTTCAGCTTATGTGATTGCTGGCCGGTCTCCGCCTATAGCCTTTAAGGCGCATTCTACCAGAACGATTTCTTCCTCTTGGGCTGAAACTGGAGCACTCTCTCGTCAAGAAATATGCAGTGCAGCAACATGGGCTTCTAAGCTCTCTTTTGCCCGACATTAAAGGCTGGATGTGGCTGCTAGGAGGGATGCGCGTTTTAGAGCACGTGCTAGCGCGTGGTGTGACCTGTTCCCACCCTATATAGGGATTGCTTTGTTACATCCCATACGTAATGGCTTCATCTGCTTGATGACAAGGAAGGGAAAATTAGGTTCTGACCTTGGTAATTTTCTTTCCTTTAGTCATAGCAGTTGAAACCATGAGCCCTCCCTGTATGATTGTCTGTATGCTGTGAATCTGTTTCAGGTTCTGTTTTTGTTTCCTGAAGTTCCTTCCTTGGGAGAAAATTGGAAAACAGTCTTCAGGATTCATGTTCACTTATAGGAGGATAAGTCCATTCCCTCCAGTTTATGTTTTGGGAGGATGAGTTTATTCCCTCCAGGAGGTTGCGTGCATCCCCTCCAGTTATACAATAAGGAGGACGAATTTATTCCCTCCAGGAGGATGTGTTCATTCCCTCCTTTTGAGTTCATGCCCTTGTTAAGGGGCCATCGTTCGCTGTGAGAAAAGTTCATGTTATTCCCATTGCGGTTTGCCATACTGCTTTGGAAGCTTCAAATACTGAAGAGGCAGTGGAGCTGGCTGGCCATGAGGCACTGTGAAAAGTTGAGTGCTCTCTATCTCCCCCTGCTGGTTGATGGACACAATCCATACGTAATGGCTTCATCTGCTATGACTAAAGGAAAGAAAATTACCAAGGTAAGAACCTAATTTTCCCTTGGTTGCAGCTGCTCACTGGGACTCCATCGCGAAGGCAGGCATCAGCTGATTCAGCGTTCTTCTTGCCCGTGCAGCGCCTTCGGACAGAGGAGAGAGGCGCTGCACGGGCCCGGTAAGAGGGAGGGGGGCCCGATGGAGAAGGGGAATGGCGGCGACGACCCCCAAAGGGGGCGGGGCACAGACGGAGGATGTCGGGAGGCGGAGCTGAGAGTAGTGAGGAAGGGAGGGGGGCAGGGGCTGCTACAATTTTGCTTTTTCGGGGTGGGGGGAGCGGCGGAAAGTGGGGAGCAGCGGCGGGGGGGGGGGCAAGGCCGTCCGTACAGGACGCTCCTGATGAGCGCCCTTGCCCCCTCCCGATCCTTTTTTTAGTTTTATTTTTTTATGTGTTTTCTGAGGTCCTTTGGACCAATCACAGCGCTTTTAGCTCTGCTAATGCGCTGGGATTGGCTCAAAGTTTGTTTATTTTTTCACTGAACACTTTTTCCTGGCACAGAGCTGTCCTAACGAGAGGTCCAGACCTCTCGTTAGTTTTCCTGCCTTTTTCCTGCGTAAAGGCAATCGGAAAAGGTTAGTGCATGTCGTTTCAATGGGGTTTTCACACTAATTGCTCATCTCCATTCCGTTTTCGTTAGCTGCTACTGTCGTCGGAAAATAGGCTTAAGTGCATGGAAAGGATCGGAAATTCTTCCCCGAGGGCTCATTTAACTATGAAAAACGTTTAGTGCATCTGCCTCTAAAAGCAGAGCGGTCAGAAACTCACAAATGTACAGAAACAGAGCTCAAATAATCTTATTAACATAATTCGTTATATTGTATAACACAACAAAGGTGCCCCTATGAATATATATATTCCCCTCCTCCGGCAGAGCCAAAGAGTCATTCTTTAAAAGAAAAATTGTTACGTTTATGTCACAAAACACTTAGCCACCTGCCTGGGGTTGCTCTGCGGGCACTTAGAGGGTCTGTCCCCATCACAGCTCAGGTGCGCCTGCACCTGCTGCTTGTGCTCTACACTAGCACCCTCCTTTTACTGACTGGGTCACAACCACCTCTGGGTGAATCTCCCACTCTCGTTATCCCCAGTGATTTCTAGGTTACAGGGGCCATACTCCCAGTGGTCTCACAGTTCCCAAAAAGCACTTACAGACCCAACACACAAACCACCAGGATTCTTTATCAGTCCAGACAAACAGGGTGAACAAACAATTATGTTTATTCTCTTAAAAATTTTGAACAGTGGAACAAAATAGTGCAAATAGCAAACAATAACAGGTAACATAGTAACATAGTAGATGACAGCAGAAAAAGACCTGCATGGTCCATCCAGTCTGCGTGTTATGATTCTGCCGGTTTGGCTGAGGGGGAGGGGGGACGTCTCTTCTGATTGGCTGCCAGGGGTTGTGCTGACGTCAGGGGATAGTACTTTAGCCTGCAGCTGAAGAGTTTCTCTGCTTTTGCGTTACTTCTTGGTAGTAACAGGAAAGCCTGATAGGTTTCTCTCAGAACGTGCTCTAGGTTCTGACAGGGATCTGTGTTGGTTTAGAGTATTCTTTTCCTTCCCTCTGGGTTAGCTGCTGCTGTGTGTGTGTGTGTGTGTACGTAGCTGTAATCAGGGTCAGCTGCTCGTTTGTTTAGTGGGGGCTGGGTTCTGGGCTGAGTGAGAGTGTTCTCCTTTGTGTGTTTGTTTTAAGGATTTCTCTTCCCAGTGTCCCGGCCTGCTGGCTCAGTGAGTTTAACCCTTTGTGTACTGTGTGTATTGTATTCCTGCCTCTGCCAGTGTGTTTGTTTGGATGGGCCCCACTCCCTCTCAGGAGGGGAAGCGTTCTCTCTGATTGTTTGTTGATTTATGGCACTCTCTCTCTGCTGGCTCTACAAGCTTAACCCTTTGTGTTCTGGGTGCCTCTGTCTACAGTGGGGTTGAGGCAAAGGCTTTCTGCCTTCCTTTTGTGTTTGGTTCCTCTGGCTTCTGCCTGGGGCTCCTACCCTGGTGGGGGGGGGGGGGTTTGCTGTGTTAGTTTCCCTGTCCTGCGCTAGTCCCCTGCGTGGGCGTGTTTCCCCCTCTGCCCTATTGCTGGTGTTCAGCGCGTGTCTGGCCTCTTGGGGCCCTCTGGGTTCTTTCACCCCTCCCTGTGTGTGATTGGGTTCCAGTTCAGCCGTGAGGCTCGCACGAGTGGCTCTGTCTGTGTGGGTTCCGGTTCGGCCGCGAGGCCCGCCTGTATGCCTATTTCCCTTCTTCCTGAGGGACTGTGGGGAGGGGTAGCTTAGGGGGTATTGTGTAGCTGGGGTGTGCGGTGGTGGGTCGGTCTCCCCTTGGCCTGGGTCGGCACCCTGCTGGCCTCGGCCAGGGCCCAAGGGCTCACAACCAACCCAACTGATTACACTGCCCAACAAGATAAATCTGCCCAGCACTATCCCCGCCTCCCAACCACGAGCTCCGCCTCCCACCACCAGCTCTGGCACAGACCGTATAAGTCTGCCCAGCACTATCCCTGCCAACTGAAATATGGATCAATTATAACTCTAACTAAACAGTACTTGAGAAGATATAATTCACCAAACCTCAGCAAAGGGATCTGTCTCTCTTTTCTCCTGGGCTAAGACTGAACTCAAACCCATTAAAATCCAAATGAGATGAGCTCCTGGGCCAATCAGAGTCCAGTCAACAAGATTTAAAAGTGTACTGCTGCTTGCGTTAAAGAAAAAGAACATTTAGTTCCCTGTAACAGCTTTACAACAAAGAAACTCCACCTGCTGGCCAAATAGGAGAAATACACTTCAGTACATGATTAAAGCAGGAAAATAATACATTTTACATGCTTAAAACACACTGTTTCTTCACAGTTTATTTAAGTTAAATTTAGTTAAATCATCACTAAAAATCAGGCTAGGGTTTAAAACTGAGCTACCGCAGCATCATTCATGTTAATCCCATAAAAGCAATGTTGGTAAAAATATTAGTGTGTACAAGGGCACTGTCTCACAGGAAGTTTGCTACTGGACATTATCGAGAGTTAACTAGATTTTCACAGCACAAAAGGAAAGTGCATTATTTAACCAAGGTAACAGCTACAGTATTTTCCAGTTGCTGCAGTGAAAGCAGTCACTAAAGACAGGATATAGTAAATGTTCTTTTCATTCAATATAATAGCTCCTAGAGCCCAAGCTCCTCTTATGGCTCTAAAGGTTTATTCTCAGACAGACGTGAGCTTTCTGTCACTTATCTTTAGACTGACAGTAAAAACAAAAGCAATTTACAACAATTATTTGACTTGTATCTGTGAAATAAATGAGATCACATCAGTCTGGCTAACTCCTACTCACTACGTATGTTATAAAGCTGTGCGGCACATTTAGAACCTCGCGCTACTTAAGTTAAACCCCATCATACTCTGATCACCAAAAGATCTTACATTCACCGTCTGCTGTAATGCAAAGTGTGATCTTACTTGTTCAGATGCAGCATGTCTTCTCTTCGCTATTGCTAGAACACATTTAAAGATGGCGCCCATTTAAGCGAATGCTCATTAATTCAGGACAGCAGTTATTGGTCAGAAATTTAAAATGGGTATTCTGCCCACCACAATTAAAGGGATATTATTCTGCGTTTAAAAAAGGTTGCCCATTGTATGGTCGTATTGAGCCTGTGAGGTTCTAAGGTCTGCAACCTATATATCCAACGTTGTTCTAATTGCAAAAGGCGTTTCCCTCTGTCACCCTCTCTGCTGCTCAACTTTACATGATCAATAACAAAGCAGCAGAATTGTGAAAATTCATGTCTAACCATATTGCAGTGTGTTGTCAGGTGAACCCCAATTTGATTTCTTTTTAAACAGGACTTATGTTCAACCATTCGGGGGTGCAATCTTCGTATAGTTTTTCCCACGTAAAACTTATTACAAGGGCACTGTATTATGTAAATTACAAAATCTAATCTACAGTTAGTACTGGATCTGATGGAATATTTCTTTTGATCTACTGGATTTACAAATTCTACACCCTTTTGTGGTAATATCGCAGGTACTACAACTGCCACATTTGAAATGTCCATTGGTTGTGGCAGTGTCTTGTTTCTGTTTTAACAATGCAGGGCTGAGTATTTCCTTTAAATTGAGTCTCTCGAGAAGGCAATCCGCAGTTTGCTAGCAGTGAATGAGGGGTGGGATTGTACAATGTCCCAATTCTTTCTGATAATGTGGCATTAAGATTGCACACCCGAATGGTTCTGTATAGAGAAATGTGCCGCACAGCTTTATAACATACGTAGTGAGTAGGAGTTAGCCAGACTGATGTGATCTAATTTATTTCACAGATATAAGTCAAATAACATAAGTGGACATAAGCATGAGGTTCTCCTTGATAAAGTTGACATAGCGAAACAGGACCCTGTCGGAAGACAAGATAAGTGTTATATGCTGAATAATATTTGAAATCGATATATAAAAATTAAAAAGAAAAAAAACAAAACATCAAAAAATTGAATTAATACAACGGAGGTTTTGAGCCAATGAAGAATTTAGTGCTCGAGAGTCACATATCATCAATATAGTGACCTGGGATAAACAGAGGCTTTCCTCCATTAATCATATTAATGAGTGAGCACCACAGAGTAACATCCACTGGTTAGATATTGGAATGAGTTTCCTTGATTGAGTGGTTGAGCCCATTTGATTTAAAGGCATAATATTATTCTACATATTACACTTGCTGAATGAAGCAAGCAACTTAACCTTAAAAAAGAGACGCTAAGCTGATAATCAGGACTTGGGTTCCATACCTGAACCAGGATTCTCCTCCTTGAGGTGGCCAAACCTGGGTATTCTGTGGATATAGTGTTCATTCTCCAAGGATAAGCAGGACATTGTTTCTCACATATGGGTGATGTCATCCGATAGAGCCCAATGCGGATGCTGTCCAGTATTCTGTGCCTTCCCACCCAGCATGAGTGAAAGGGACCATCAGTCTTTGCTTTTCCGTGAAGCAGAGAGTTCGTGTTCAGTGAGCTCTCCTCAGTATGTGAAACGTGGGGGCATTTTCGAACGGGGACGCCCATCTCTAAGGGCGGCCATCTCCGAGGACAGCGCCGCAAAGGGGCGGGGCCAACCATATTTTCGAAAAAGATGGCTGGCCATCTTTTTTTTCGATAATACGGTTGGGGCCGCCCAAATGTCAGAGATGGCCGGCCTCGGTTTTTGCCCATAATGGAAACTGAGGCCGGCCATCTCAAACTCGGCCAAATCCAAGGCATTTGGTCGTGGGAGGGGCCAGCATTTGTAGTGCACTGGTCCCCCTCACATGCCAGGACACCAACCGGGCACCCTAGGGGGCACTTCTAAAAAGTAAAAAATAAAAATAGCTCCCAGGTGCATAGCTTCCTTACCTTGGGTGCTCAGCCCCCCAAATCCCCCCCCAAAACCCACTCCCCACAACTCTACACCATTACCATAGCCCTTATGGGTGAAGGGGGGGCACCTACATGTGGGTACAGTGGGTTTTGGGGGGGGGGGGGTTGGAGGGCTCCCATTTACCACCACAAGTGTAACAGGTGGGAGGGGGATGGGCCTGGGTCCGCCTGCCTGAAGTCCACTGCACCCACTTAAACTGCTCCAGGGACCTGTATACTGCTGTGATGGACCTGAGTATGACCTTTGAGGCTGGCAAAAAAAAGTTTTTAAAGTTGTTTTTTTGAGGGTGGGAGGCTGTTAGTGACCGTCAGGGGAGGTGATCCCCGATTCCCTCCAGTGGTCATCTGGTCAGTTCGGGCAGTTTTTGGGGACTTGGATCTGAAAAAAAAGGGACCAAATAAAGCGCACCAAATTCTCGCCAGGGACGCCCTTTTTTCCATTATCGGGTGAAGCCGGCCATCTCAATGCATGCCCACGCCCCGCCCCAGTCCTGCCTTCGCTACCATGCCAACACGCCCCCTTGAAGTTTAGCCGGCCCTGCGACGGTACGCAGTTGGCGCCGGCCAAAATCGGCTTTCGATTATACCGATTTGACCGGCTTCAGGAGATGGCCAGTCATCTCCCGATTTGTGTCGGAAGATAGCCGGTGATCTCCGTCGAAAATAAGCTGGATAGTAACATAGTAGATTACGGCAGAGAAAGACCTGCACGGTCCATCCGGTCTGCCCAACAAGATAAACTCATATATGTTACTTTTTGTGTATACCTAACCTTGATTTGTATCTGCCATTTTCAGGGCACAGACCGTAGAAGTCTGCCTAGCACTAGCTCTGCCTCCCACCACCGGCTCTGCCACCCAATCTCCGCTAAGCTTCTGAGGATCCATTCCTTCTGAACAGGATTCCTTTATGTTTATCCCATGCATTTTTGAATTCCGTTACCGTTTTCATCTCCACCACCTCCCTTGGGAGGGCATTCCAAGTATCCACCACTCTCACCGTGAAAAAATACTTCCTGACATTTTTCTTGAGTCTGCCCCCCTTCAACCTCATTTCATGTCCTCTAGTTCTACCGCCTTCCTATCTCCGGAAAAGGTTCGTTTGCGGATTAATACCTTTCAAATATTTGAACGTCTGTATCATATCACCCCTGTTTCTCCTTTCCTCTAGGGTATACATGTTCAGGTCAGCAAGTCTCTCCTCATGCATCTTGTAACGCAAATCCCATACCATTCTTGTAGCTTTTCTTTGCACTGCTTTAATTCTTTTTACATCCTTAGCAAGATACGGCCTCCAAAACTGAACACAATACTCCAGGTCACCAACGACTTATACAGGGGCATTAAAACCTCTTTTCTTCTGCTGGTCACACCTCTCTCTATACAGCCTAGCAACCTTCTAGCTAGGGCCACCGCCTTGTCACACTGTTTCGTCGCCTTCAGATCCTCAGATACTATCACCCCAAGATCCCTCTCCCCATCCGTAAATATCAGACTCTCACCGCCTAACACCTGTGTCTCCCATGGAATTCTATTACCTAAGTGCATCACTTTGCATTTCTTCGCATTGAATTTTAATTGCCAAACCTTAGACCATTTTTCTAGCTTCCGCAGATCCTTTTTCATGTTTTCCACTCCCTCCCGGGTGTCCACTCTGTTACAAATCTTAGTATCATCCGCAAAAAGGCAAACTTTACCTTCTAACCCTTTGGCAATGTCACTCACAAATATATTGAACACAATCGGCCCCAGCACCGATCCCTGAGGCACTCCACTACTCACCTTTCCCTCATCCAAGCGAATTCCATTAACCACCACCCTCTGGTGTCTGTCCATCAATTTTTGGAATGCCTTCCCATTGTGGTACGTGTTTTTTTTCTCTTATATTTCTTTTGTATCATTTCTTCTTTTGCCCCTTATTGTATTTTAGTCTTTTTCGCAGGTTTGGTCTTCTTATTTTTTTCACAGCTCCTGAGGTCCGCTTAGGCCTGAGCACTGGTCAGGGAACTTCTCTCTTTTTTAGTGAAGAGAATTTTTCCTCTCTCACATTTGAGCCATTTGATTTTGCTTCAGCTGTTTTTTCCTCAATGTCAGAGAAAACTCCCAATGGTTTCAAGCGCAACAGAGTCATTTCTGGGACTGACCTCCATAGCTGGTGTCTTTCATGCCTAGGCCCTGACCATAAGTCCTCTCATTGTGTTCTTTGTTTAAAAATGCAGAAAAAGAACTCATAAAAGCAGAGAGTCTCTATGCGAGAGAGGTTTTGGTGCTTCTAAAACTGATCCATCTACATCAACATCAGAAACATTGGTCTCCATGGCTGGAGAAGCTGCATCAGACATTGGGCGTGCATCGACATTGAGCACGTCTCCTTGTGCATCGACATCGGGCACTGGAAGGGCCCTGTCAGGCCAGTCTGCATCAGATCCAACACTGAGGACATGTTTGGATTCAATATCATCTTCACCAGCACCAAGGGACCCCAATGTCTTCTGTGATGCAAAGGCGAAGAAGCACCGACATCTGTCCTCTTCGAAGCACAGTACCTGGAGCTTCGGGTCATTGGCATTTCTGATACCCAAGAAGCATCGGTGCCATAAGGATCAGGCCCTCTCTGTGGTGTCAGTGCCAATGCACTAGTTTCCTAACTGCCGGGACCAGTTTTCCAATTTGGCACCAGCACCTTCGCAGGCTGTTACCACACTGACACTGGCCCCACCGTTACTGATGCCTACCTACAAAGTTCTGGGCCATGCTGCAGGAAGAATTGGAGTGGATCTTGGCCTGGCACAATGCCAAGGCCTCAAGGACATCTATACCAGCCATGGTGCTGCCCCAGCCGATCCTGGAGGCCTATGCTTTTTCTGTTGCCCATGCATGTCTAGAAAGGAGCCAACGTAGACTTCGGAAGAGGAGGTGCTCCTTTCTAGCCCATCAGGGAATGAAGCTCCCCCAGTGTCCACATTGCTCATGCCCTGAGACTAGACACCAGTCTAGCCACCCGAAGCAGACAGCCTTCTAAAGAAGAGTACTGTGCTGACTCTGACTGTTTTGGGTGTTTGAGGCAGAACCAGAGGAGGTCTTGGAGAAGGCTCCCTTAGTCTACCTTCATTTCTCCGAGGACAAGCAGGCTGCTTGTTCTCACGACTGGGTTGACGTCCACGGCAGCCCCCACCAACCGGAACAAAACTTCGCGGGCGGTCCCGCACGCAGGGCACGCCCACCGCGCATGCACGGCCGTCTTCCCGCCTGTGCGCGACCGTTCCCGCTCAGTTTTTTTCTATTCCGCGCTGGAGAGAGACGTGTTACCGTCTCTCTCTCTCTCTCTCTGTCAGCCCCGGAAACCGGAGTTTTTTCTCTTTACGATCGCGTACTTTTTTCTTTCTTCTGTAAAAAAAAAAGATAAAGAAAAAGTTTGTCCCCTTGTCGTCTTTTAGCCGCGGGGGTGCCTCGTTGCGGCCTTGTGGCTGCGCGGTCGTTTCTTTTTCGGGTGTGCTTTTCACCGCCACCATCGACGACTTTGACTTTGCCGCCGCGATTTTTCCATCGATGTCCTCGAAGGTCCCGAGCGGATTCAAGAAGTGTGGTCGGTGCGGCCGGCAGATCTCACAAACCGATACCCACGCTTGGTGCCTCCAGTGCCTTGGGCCGGAGCATAATACCAAGACGTGCACCTTGTGTCTCGGCTTGCGGAAGCGGACACAGGTGGCGAGGCAAGTTATTCGGGACCGTCTTTTTGGAACTTGCGCCGGCCCCTCGACGTTGACGGCATCGGTGTCGACGGCTAGATCTTCGGTACCGGTACTGATGTTGACGAAATCGGCACCAACCCCAGGAGTACAGGTACCATTGGCCCGCCAGCTGCCGGCGACGGTGGGGGTGAGCGGCCGCGCGGGCAATCGGCCCCAGCCACTCCCTCTACCCAGGGCCATCAGGACCGAACCCTGTCAGACCCGATCCCTCGAGGCCGGGGGGGGGGGTTCTACCTCCTCTTCATCTCTACCGCCGAGCGCCGATGACGGGCACCAAAAGAAAACCAAGAAGCACCGTCGGTCGCCCACGGCGCACGGGACTACCAGCTCCAGCGCCTCGAGAGATGATTCGACGCCGAGGAAGCGGCAGTGCCAAAAGGAGCGTTCCCCCTCGGTTGAAGAAGTGTCGCTGCGTCAGTTCATGGGTGCTTCGTTACCTTCTCCTGGACCCGAGCAGCTTCCAGCACCGACACCCACACCGGCCCCCCTGCCTTTCCCGACAGCGGGCCTTGACGACTGCCTCCGAGCCATCCTTCCAGGGATTCTGGAAGGGCTGATGTGCCAGGCTTTACTGGCAAGGGGGTGTTTCCGCCCCCGGCGCCGTTGATGGAGGCGCCGTTGTGCTCTAGCCCAATGCCGAGGCCTCTGACGCCAACGCCGCTTGTGGCACCGGTGTCGACCGCCACGCAGGTGGAATCCCCGTCTACATCAATGGAGGGAGCTTCATCCCCGCCGGCGCGGGAGTCCACCGCTCAACGCCATCACCGGGGACTTGGTTCCTCGCAGTCGAGACGGGCCCGGTTAAGGTCTGAGCTGCAAGAGCTCATGTCCGACACTGAGGAAGAGGCCTCGTTGGGGGAGGAGGAGGAGGACCCCAGATATTTCTCCTCAGAGGAGTCTGAGGGCCTTCCCTCCAACCCCACTCCTTCACCGGAGAGGAAGCTCTCGCCCCCTGAGAGCCTCTCCTTTGCCTCCTTCGTCAGGGACATGTCTATTTGCATTCCCTTCCCCGTGGTCTCTGTGGATGAGCCGAGGGCTGAGATGCTCGAGGTCCTCGACTATCCATCACCACCTAGAGAGTCTTCCAAGGTGCCGTTGCACAATGTCCTCAAAGAGACACTGCTTCGGAACTGGCTGAAGCCATTATCTAACCCCACCATCCCCAAGAAAGCGGAGTCCCAATATAGGATCCACTCTGACGCAGAGTTGATGCGGCCCCAATTGCCTCATGACTCGGTGGTCGTGGACTCTGCTCTCAAGAGAGCACGGAGTTCGAGGGATACCGCCTCGGCGCCCCCGGGGCGGGAGTCTCGCACTCTGGACTCGTTTGGGAGGAAGGCCTACCAATCTTCCATGCTCGTGGCCCGCATCCAATCATACCAGCTCTACACGAGCATTCACATGCGGAACAATGTGAAGCAACTGGCGGACCTGGTCGACAAGCTCCCTCCGGAGCAGTCCAGGTCCTTTCAGGAGGTGGTCAGGCAGCTGAAGGCGTGCAGAAAGTTCCTGTCCAGGGGTATCTATGACACCTGTGATGTGGCATCCCGAGCTGTGGCCCAAGGTATAGTGATGCGCAGACTCTCCTGGCTGCGTGCCTCTGACCTGGACAACCACACCCAGCAACGACTGGCGGATGTCCCTTGCTTGGGGGATAACATCTTTGGCGAGAAGGTCGAACAGTTGGTGGACCAACTACACCAGCGGGAAACCGCTCTCGACAAGCTTTCCCACCGGGCGCCTTCAGCATCCACCTCAGCAGGTGGACGTTTTTCCCGGGCCAGGCAGGCTGCGCCCTACGCCTACAACAAGCGTAGGTACACCCAGCCGGCCCGAAGGCCTCCTCAGGCACAGGGACAGTCCCAGCGCGCTCGTTCCCGTCAACAGCATGCGCCCAAGCAGCCCCCGGCACCTCCTCAGCAAAAGACGGGGACGGGCTTTCGACTGGATCCATGGGAACATAGCCGCCATCAAAGTGTCTGTACCGGACGACCTGCCAGTCGGAGGGAGGTTGAAAGTTTTTCACCAAAGGTGGCCTCTGATAACCTCCGACCAATGGGTTCTCCAAATAGTGCGGTGCGGGTACACCCTGAATTTGGCCTCCACTCCACCAAATTGCCCACCGGGAGCCCAATCCTTCAGCTCCCATCACAAGCAGGTACTTGCAGAGGAACTCTCCGCCCTTCTCAGCGCCAGTGCGGTCGAGCCCGTGCCACCCGGGCAGGAAGGGCAGGGATTCTATTCCAGGTACTTCCTTGTGGAAAAGAAAACAGGGGGGATGCGCCCCATCCTAGACCTGAGAGGCCTGAACAAATACCTGGTCAAAGAGAAGTTCAGGATGCTTTCCTTGGGCACCCTTCTACCAATGATTCAGAAAGACGATTGGCTATGTTCCCTGGATTTAAAGGACGCTTACACTCACATCACGATACTGCCAGCTCACAGACAGTATCTCCGATTCCGTCTGGGGACACGGCCCTTTCAGTATTGTGTGCTGCCCTTTGGGCTTGCCTCTGCCCCACAGGTGTTCACGAAGTGCCTCGTGGTGGTCGCGGCGTATCTATGCAAGCTGGGAGTGCACGTGTTCCCGTATCTCGACGATTGGCTGGTCAAGAACACCTCGGAGGCAGGGGCTCTCCAGTCCATGGAGTGCACTATTCACCTCCTGGAGCTGCTGAGGTTTGTAATAAATTACCCAAAGTCCCATCTCCAGCCAGTCCAATCTCTGGAATTCATAGGAGCTCTGCTGAATTCACAGACGGCTCAGGCCTTTTTTCCCGAAGCGAGGGCCCACAACCTCCTGTCCCTCGCTTCCCAGACCAGAGCGTCTCAGCAAGTCACAGCTCGGCAGATGTTGAGACTCCTGGGTCATATGGCCTCCACGGTTCATGTGACTCCCATGGCTCGCCTTCACATGAGACCTGCTCAATGGACCCTAGCTTCCCAGTGGTGTCAAGCTACCGGGAATCTAGAAGATGCCATCCGCCTGTCCCTCAGTTGCCGCAATTCGCTGCACTGGTGGACCATTCGGACCAATTTGACTCTGGGACGTCCATTCCAAATTCCGCAGCCCACGAAGGTGCTGACGACGGATGCATCTCGCCTGGGGTGGGGAGCTCATGTCGATGGGCTCCACACCCAGGGGCTGTGGTCCCTCCAGGAACAGGATCTTCAGATCAACCTCCTGGAGCTCTGAGCGGTCTGGAACGCACTGAAGGCCTTCAGGGATCGGCTGTCCTACCAAATCATCCAAATTCGGACAGACAATCAGGTTGCGATGTATTACATCAACAAGCAGGGGGGCACTGGATCTTGCCCCCTGTGTCAGG
Source organism: Microcaecilia unicolor (assembly GCF_901765095.1). Classification (NCBI taxonomy): domain Eukaryota; kingdom Metazoa; phylum Chordata; class Amphibia; order Gymnophiona; family Siphonopidae; genus Microcaecilia; species Microcaecilia unicolor. The sequence continues at coordinate 147,278,031 of NC_044041.1, read as the reverse complement.
AAGCCGTCGGGATGTGGCGTTGGGCCTGCCAGTTCGGCATGCTTCTCCAAGCTACATACCTGGCAGGTGAAAACAACAGTCTGGCCGACAGACTGAGCAGAGTCATGCAACCGCACGAGTGGTCGCTCCATTCCAGAGTGGTACGCAAGATCTTCCGAGAGTGGGGCACTCCCTCGGTGGACCTTTTCGCCTCTCAGACCAACCACAAGCTGCCTCTGTTCTGTTCCAGACTACAGGCACACGGCAGACTAGCGTAGGATGTCTTTCTCCTCCATTGGGGGACCGGCCTCCTGTATGCTTATCCTCCCATACCTTTGGTGGAGACAACCTTACTGAAGCTCAAGCAAGACCACGGCACCATGATTCTGATAGCGCCTTTTTGGCCCCGTCAGATCTGGTTCCCTCTACTTCTGGAGTTGTCTTCTGAAGAACCGTGGAGATTGGAGTGTTTTCCAACTCTCATTTCGCAGAACGACGGAGCGCTTCTGCACCCCAACCTTCAGTCTCTGGCTCTCACGGCCTGGATGTTGAGGGCGTAGATTTTGCTTCGTTGGGTTTGTCTGAGGGTGTCTCCCGTGTCTTGCTTGCCTCTAGAAAGGATTCCACTAAAATGAGTTACTTTTTCAAGTGGAGGAGGTTTGTCGTTTGGTGTGAGAGCAAGGCCCTAGAACCTCGTTCTTGTCCTGCACAGAACCTGCTTGAATACCTTCTGCACTTATCAGAGTCTGGCCTCAAGACCAACTCAGTAAGGAATCACCTTAGTGCGATTAGTGCTTACCATCATCGTGTAGAGGGTAAAGCCATCTCTGGAGAGCCTTTAATCGTTCGATTCATGAGAGGCTTGCTTTTGTCAAAGCCCCCTGTCAAGCCTCCTGCAGTGTCATGGGATCTCAACGTCGTCCTCACCCAGCTGATGAAACCTCCTTTTGAGCCACTGAATTCCTGCCATCTGAAGTACTTGACCTGGAAGGTCATTTTCTTGGTGGCAGTTACTTCTGCTCGTAGAGTCAGTGAGCTGCAAGCCCTGGTAGCTCATGCTCCTTATACCAAATTTCATCATAACAGGGTAGTACTTCGTACTCACCCTAAGTTCCTCTCCAAAGGTGGTGTCGGAGTTCCATCTTAACCAGTCAATTGTCTTGCCAACATTCTTTCACAGACCACATACCCGCCCTGCTGAACGTCAGTTGCACACATTGGACTGCAAGCGAGCGTTGGACTTCTATCTGGAGCGGACACAGCCCCACAGACAGTCCGCCCAATTGTTTATTTCTTTCGACCCCAATAGGAAAGGAGCCGCTGTCGGGAAACGCACCATCTCCAATTGGCTAGCAAATTGCATTTCCTTCACTTACGCCCAGGCTGGGCTGGCTCTTGAGGGTCATGTCACGGCTCATAGTGTTAGAGCCATGGCAGCGTCAGTGGCCCACTTGAAGTCAGCCACTACTGAAGAGATTTGCAAGACTGCGACGTTGTCATCTGTCCACACATTCACATCACATTACTGCCTCCAGCAGGATACCTGACGCGACAGTTGGTTCGGGCAGTCGGTGCTGCAGAATCTGTTTGGGGGTTTGAATCCAACTCCACCCTCCAGGACCCGATTTTGTTCTGTTCAGGCTGCACTCTCAGTTAGTTGTTCTTCGTAGGTCAATTTCCGTTATGCCCTCGCCGTTGCGAGGTTCAATTGACCTGGGTTCTTGTTTTGAGTGAGCCTGAGAGCTAGGGATACCTCAGTCGTGAGAACAAGCAGCCTGCTTGTCCTCGGATAAAGCGAATGATACATACCTGTAGCAGGTGTTCTCCGAGGACAGCAGGCTGATTGTTTTCACCTACCCTCCCTCCTCCCCTTGGGAGTTGCGTTTTTTCCTCATTCTTTTGCTTGTCATTCAACTGACAGGGAACGGTCGCGCACGGGCGGGAAGACGGCCGCGCATGCGCGGTGGGCGTGCCCTGTGTGCGGGACCGCCCGCAAAGTTTTTGTTCCGGTTGGTGGGGGCTGCCGTGGACGTCAACCCAGTCGTGAGAACAATCAGCCTGCTGTCCTCGGAGAACACCTGCTTCGGGTATGTATCATTCGCTACCCCTCCTCACCTCAGAAGCAGAGAATGTCCCTACCAGAGGAACTCTTCTTTGTTGATTTTTTTTAAGGGAAATGGCTAGGGCCAATCCATTTCATTTGGAGATGAGGATGAGCTCAGGGCTATTTTGGAGTCCTTGATTACGAGAATTTCCCTATCAAAGGCACGACAGTGCCTGTGCAGGATATCCCATGTCAGGCACAGATGAAGAATTTGGAAACCCCTCTCTCTGTGCAGCCAATTCCTAAGAATGTGGACTCTATTTATAGAGTCGAGAAGTCTCTCGAATTTGAGAAGCTACCCCACCATAATTGGTCGGCCCCCATTTTGTCTTTTCTTTGTTGTTTTGCCTGGGGGTACCTTCTGCTTTATTGTTATACATTTGTTGTTCGCTGACTCTGGAGGGTCATGTTACGACTTACAATGTTGGAGCCCTGCCTGCCTCAATAGCCCACTTGAGATCAGCTTTCATTGAAGAGATTTGCAAAGCTGCAGTATGGTCTTCATTCCAAACATTCACATTTCATTACTGCCTTGAACAGAATACCCAACACAACAGTCATTTTGCTCAGACAGTTCTGCAGAATTTGTTTGGTGTCTAGAATCCAGCTCCGCACTCCTTGGCCCATTTTTGTTCTGTTCTAGGCTGCTCCCTCACAGCAAAACTATGTATAAGTTAAGGATGATTGGTTTCTAGATGGCCTTACCATTGCAAGTCCCTGTTGTCCTTGATGTGTTGTTTTTGGTGAGCCTGGAAGCTAGGGATTCCCTTATGTGAAAAACAATGTCTTGCTTGTTCTCAGAGAAAGTGTAGTTATTGACCTGTAGCAGGTGTTTTTTGAAGATAGCAGGACATGTGTTCTCACATTCACTCCCACCTCCCCTAAGAGTTGTATTCTTTTAGCTTTAATATTGTACTGCTGGACCTGTGCGCTCATGCTGGGCGGAAGGCACTCACGTATACGTGGTGGAATGCTGCCATAGGCTTCTTAAAGTAACAGAACACCAGGAGCGTCTGTACCAGGCTCTATGATAAGACATCACCTATATGTGAGAATGTATGTTCTGCTTGTCCTCAGAGAACATCTTTGCTTTATCGCTGAGGGGGATGGAGTCTTAGGTACTGCATGTGTCATCAATACATAATAGCTAGATTCAAGGTGCACATAAAAGGAGCCGCACTCTGGACCATGACTGAAGACTGTTCTTGCAGTGACTAGACTAAATAGGAGGACTGGGTGAGTTATGAAATAGGGAAACTCCCACAGGTAGTTATGAGTGAAGGCCTATGCTGCTGTAGCCTAGCAGAGGCTGGTTTCATTAAGTCCAAGGAAAGGAAGGAAACTGTTGATCCATACCTTCTCACCCAAAAAACTGAACAAATTGTGGAAGATGCAAAATTTTGTGGATGAGAAACTATTAATTTTTTTTTTCCTCTGGCAGATGGAGACAGTTCTCCCCAATGTGATTGAACTGGCCTACTACTTTGAGCAGGCTGGGGTGGGACTCAGCAGAGACGAGACCAGCCGTATCTTTCTGGCCTTAAAACAGTTGGTGGAAAGCCAGCCTGTTCAGAAATGTCGCTTCTGGGGCAAAATTCTGGGAATCAAATTCAACTACATCATAGCTGAAGTGGAGTACCGGGAAGGGGAAGATGAGCTGGATCAGGAGGAGGAAGCTGAGGAAATGGAGCAAGAAAGCGAATTGAAAGGTGAAGAGGAGAAGGAGGAACCTGAAGATGAGCCACCAAAATCTACCTTCAAACCTCCGCCGATCATCCCAAAAGAGGAAAACCGTACAGGCACTAATAAGTTCACCTACTTGGTATGCAGTGAGCCAGGGATGCCCTGGGTGAGGTTGCCAATGGTTACACCAGCTCAGATTGTGGCTGCAAGGAAAATCCGCAAATTTTTCACTGGGCGACTGGATGCTCCAGTAGTGAGCTATCCATTGTTCCCAGGCAATGAGATGAATTATCTGCGAGCTCAGATTGCACGCATCTCAGGAGGCACACAGGTCAGTCCTTTGGGCTTTTACCAGTTTGGAGAAGAGGAAGAGGAGGAAGAGGAAGGGGCGATACGCTCCAGCTATGAAGAAAATCCTGAGTTTGAGGGTATTCCTGCTTTAGAGATGGTAGAGAACTTGTCTAACTGGGTGCATCATGTCCAGCATATTCTACCTCAGGTAATAAAACTAATCTACTCTGTCATTCAGTTAACTAATCTACTCTGTCATTCAGTTAGTTATATCACCTATATGATCAGAATGAGCTCCACCATTTGATAATCCACATATATGTTAAAGTCCCATGGATCCAGTCCTTATAGCAGACGACAGATCTTAAAAAAAAAAGATTTTAAAAAACCCACTTATTTCCTTTTAATCTTGCTAGACCACTCCAGACAAGTAGTTGGGAGACTTAACACACTCTGCTGGAGTAGTCTAGCAGGACTCACAGAAAGGAGAGTAGCAGGTAAGAATAAATTTTACCTTATTCAGAAGTCAGTTCTTAAACTGTCTTCATTGGGACAAAGTATGCACATATTGTTTACCTATACATTTTACTCCAGTTTTCAAAGCAAATGTTCATATATGCTTTCATTTTTAAATTTGCCATGTGTATGAGTACTTTTTGCAATGAAAATAACACAATTACATTTGAAAATGGAATTTGCACATTTTGTTTTCCTCACTCAACTCAACATGCCCCTGGGAACACCTCCTCTGAATGTGCCTAAAAGCACACATGTTGTGAATGATGCATGGATTTTTATCTTCAGTGGGGGAAGGAAGATTTCAGACAGGATTAATGTGGATAAAATATTTATAACAAATACAGAAGAAACCTGTCTTCGCAAAAACAACAATAATCAAAAACAGCGAAGATGACGCACAATAACAATAAAGTGAAAAAATGGAAAGGAAGATGAAAACAGGAAAAAACATAAAAAAATTTTTGAGACAAAGAAACAAAAAAAATTGAAAATTGCAAAAATATGCACATAAAAAGAAAAGAAGAAAAAAGAAGAAAACCCAAAATATGTGTATGGGCAAAATCAAAAATCAGAAAAAGACGACACAAGAATGATGCAAAAAATGAATAATTAAAATAATTTATTAAGGTGATATGACTCGACACAGCTGTGTTTCGGCCAAACCGGCCTGCATCAGGAGTCTAAATAAAACAAATTTAATTTAATTTAAAACATCTCAATTTTTGTCTCTTAAACTATAAATTAATATATAATAGAAACAAAAAACAAAAAACAAACAACAAAGAAACAAGTGTATTGCAGTAAATAGTCCATTTCTCTTATATTACTTATTTTTAAAAAAAATTTTAAAATCGATGCTATAACAAAGAAATACATGAATAAATTACATACAGTGGGGGAAATAAGTATTTGATCCCTTGCTGATTTTGTAAGTTTGCCCACTGACAAAGACATGAGCAGCCCATAATTGAAGGGTAGGTTATTGGTAACAGTGAGAGATAGCACATCACAAATTAAATCCGGAAAATCACATTGTGGAAAGTATATGAATTTATTTGCATTCTGCAGAGGGAAATAAGTATTTAATCCCTCTGGCAAACAAGACCTAATACTTGGTGGCAAAACCCTTGTTGGCAAGCACAGCGGTCAGACGTCTTCTGTAGTTGATGATGAGGTTTGCACACATGTCAGGAGGAATTTTGGTCCACTCCTCTTTGCAGATCATCTCTAAATCATTAAGAGTTCTGGGCTGTCGCTTGGCAACTCGCAGCTTCAGCTCCCTCCATAAGTTTTCAATGGGATTAAGGTCTGGTGACTGGCTAGGCCACTCCATGACCCTAATGTGCTTCTTCCTGAGCCACTCCTTTGTTGCCTTGGCTGTATGTTTTGGGTCATTGTCGTGCTGGAAGACCCAGCCACGACCCATTTTTAAGGCCCTGGCGGAGGGAAGGAGGTTGTCACTCAGAATTGTACGGTACATGGCCCCATCCATTCTCCCATTGATGCGGTGAAGTAGTCCTGTGCCCTTAGCAGAGAAACACCCCCAAAACATAACATTTCCACCTCCATGCTTGACAGTGGGGACGGTGTTCTTTGGGTCATAGGCAGCATTTCTCTTCCTCCAAACACGGCGAGTTGAGTTCATGCCAAAGAGCTCAATTTTTGTCTCATCTGACCACAGCACCTTCTCCCAATCACTCTCGGCATCATCCAGGTGTTCACTGGCAAACTTCAGATGGGCCGTCACATGTGCCTTCCGGAGCAGGGGGACCTTGCGGGCACTGCAGGATTGCAATCCGTTATGTCGTAATGTGTTACCAATGGTTTTCGTGGTGACAGTGGTCCCAGCTGCCTTGAGATCATTGACAAGTTCCCCCCTTGTAGTTGTAGGCTGATTTCTAACCTTCCTCATGATCAAGGATACCCCACGAGGTGAGATTTTGCGTGGAGCCCCAGATCTTTGTCGATTGACAGTCATTTTGTACTTCTTCCATTTTCTTACTATGGCACCAACAGTTGTCTCCTTCTCGCCCAGCGTCTTACTGATGGTTTTGTAGCCCATTCCAGCCTTGTGCAGGTGTATGATCTTGTCCCTGACATCCTTAGACAGCTCCTTGCTCTTGGCCATTTTGTAGAGGTTAGAGTCTGACTGATTCACTGAGTCTGTGGACAGGTGTCTTTCATACAGGTGACCATTGCCGACAGCTGTCTGTCATGCAGGTAACGAGTTGATTTGGAGCATCTACCTGGTCTGTAGGGGCCAGATCTCTTACTGGTTGGTGGGGGATCAAATACTTATTTCCCTCTGCAGAATGCAAATAAATTCATATACTTTCCACAATGTGATTTTCCGGATTTAATTTGTGATGTGCTATCTCTCACTGTTACCAATAACCTACCCTTCAATTATGGGCTGCTCATGTCTTTGTCAGTGGGCAAACTTACAAAATCAGCAAGGGATCAAATACTTATTTCCCCCACTGTACTTGTTGAAAACTGTAGACAAAGTATATATATATATATCTCTAGAACTCAATTTTCATTTTCTCTATCGATAAATCTCATGTTATTAGTGAGAACTAATTATATCTATTACAAAAGACAGAATTTCTACAAGTGTTAAGACTACAATGTATATATATATATAATATGATGCAAATTAATGATCATTGTGAAGTTAAATTATTGAAAGTGAACAATGTTATATATAGTCTTGATATACAATACATATTTAGAAGAAGAAGATTTTTTGTATTTTTAAAAATTTACCTGTTACACCATGTGTGTATTCTCTGGCAATGTAAATTCTTGTAAGGAATTCAATGAAATTTTATTCAATAACACTCTACCTTTAAAAAGGCTGTGTGCGTAGTTTGACAACAATCTATATGGTAAAAAAGGAGAGAATATGTAAACTATAGAGATAGATATTCTAATTCTTACTATAGTTCTATTTATTTCTTTTTGTAAATCATATATTATTTTGAACATATTTCTGTTTATTAGGAAATACATATACTTGTAATAATGGCGGGGAACAATGTTCCTATAATATATATAACAAGAGTCTAGGAGACGGAGTGGTATGTCTGCAGATAAAAGTCTTGTAAAGATCGTTTGCATCATCTTGCAGCAGAGCAACAGTATGCTGTTTGTAATAATGACGGAAAACGATATTCTTATAGCATATATAACGGGAGTCTTAGAGACAAAGTAATCTATCTACAGAAAAAAGTCTTATAAATATCATTTATATCATCTTTCAACTGGATATATCTGTTACGGGTCTATTAGCAGAACAAAGAATGTGAATAATGAAGATTTTTTCTATATTTAGCTGCATGATGTGTATTATTTAAATATAAAAAAGGTCGGATCACTGGAATATAAATAAAAATGGCTGCTATGATATATACTCTGGATATAGTTTGGTTTCTTACCGTAATGAAGAATTCTGGTGTGAAAAGTGTAGCTATATCTTGTGGAGCAGAGTTTCAAAGTTACTGGCGTTCACCGGCAATCAAACTAAATGACGTATGTATTTTCCTTTATAGAGATGTAGCCACTTCTGAAAACGTCACTGTTAACGTCATATCCGCATTTTTAAAAAATGTCTATTCCCGCCAAAAGTAAACTGTAGCCGATCCATGTCACTTCCTATATCTTAACTCACTTAAATAATAATTTATATTACCTCAATCAAATCACAAATGATTACAAATGTAAATTCTTTCGTATAATCAAAATGGAACGAAAATAATAAACCAGATTCAATAGAGTATTATAAATTATTTATTAAATAAGTACTTGTGTTGTGTAATACCTTTAGGTTGTGAAATTAATAAATTAATAATTAAATAATTAAACAAAATAATTATATTCATAATTAAACAGTCAACTAGTAATTTTAAAGATTGAACGTCATTGGAAAGTTAAACAGTGATATGTGGCTTTGGATAAAGCGAAAATTAGCTGACTCGATGAGATGAAATTAAACTGTATTTCTTATACTATATTGATTTAATATCTGTAACGATTCTTCATTTGTTGTTAACTACAATTCAGCACATTATATTATGTAAAGATTCAATGTCGTCTAAAACGTACAATTACCGATATATATTTTTGCTAATGCATTGTTAGGTTGATGTAAATATATCGTTATTTTTCAATCTAAGACTGTTAATCTGAATAATAGATGAAAGATTACTGCTCATTGAGTTTAACGTGAAGATTTTATGTAGTTTTTGGACGTTCTATCAAGCTTGAATGTGTGTAAAAATGTTGTATATTGTCTAACTAGAAAACTTCAATATGTTGACGAAATTATGGTGTATTGATAATTTTGAAATCAATTGTATGGATAAATAAAATTAAAAATCTTTTGTATTGATCTTATAAAAACTTCAATAGTAATAGTTTAAATATTATGACCATAAAGTACTAATAAAATATAATATTATAATCTTGTACTTGTGTTAATTAAATTTATTGATGAACAATATTAAAAAGAATCTTTTATGTTACTCTAAAAAAACTTCAATAGTTATAGTTTAAATATTATGACCATAAAATACTAATAAAATATGAGATATTGTAATCTTGTATTTGTGTGAATAAAATTTGAAAAGACGTTGATGAACAACATATTATATTAAAAACGAATCTGATATAGAAAATAAAAATAAAAAATAGAAAAACTAATTATTCTGAATCTTTATGAAGAATATATTATAGTTTTTGTGTGACAATTAATATTTTAAAATAGATACATACCTATATAAAACTGATGTAGAATGACAAAAACCTAACAGAAGTAGAACGGGGAACCTAATGATGTGTAACAATGTGTACGATCACACAAAAGGAATTAAATCTAGTTCCATGTTAAGACCATGTGGTGAAACAGTATTAAGTGTATAAATGAGACGTTGTTCTTCTTTCAATAAAATATTATCTATATTACCACCTCTCCATTTCTTTTGAATGTGTTTAATGATAAAAAATTTTAAATCATCTATGGTATGTTCTGCCTCATACCAGTGATTGACTAACGGAGCTGTCGTAATGTTCCTACTTATGCAGGACCTATGTTCTATGATCCTTGTTTTAATCATTCTTTTTGTTTTGCCTACATATAGACGGTCACACGGACACTTAATTACATATATGACATGGGTAGTTGTACAATTTGTGGAATGTTGTAATGTAAAGATCTTTTTGGTAACTGGATGTGTGAAATTTTGTAAAGTAATGCAATGTTTGCACACTGTGCATTTCCCACATGGATAGTGTCCAAAGAATACTGTGTCACTTAAAGTTTCTTCTGGGAGTGTTGAAGGGACTAAGTGTTCTTTTAAATTTTTGTTTCTTGCATATGCGATGGTAGGACGAGACTCTTGAAAACATGTATGAGTTTCTAAAATGTGCCAATTTTTATGAATGATTTTCCTAATCTGATTTGAAATTGTTGAATATTTTAAAGTACAAATTAATTCTGGAGTTTTCTTCTCTTTTTTGTGAGTGAGTAATTGCTCTCTCTCTTGTATCCTTGCTTTGTTTTTACATTGTTCTACTACTTTAGTAGGATACCCTCTCTGGATAAAACGCTGGGACATCTCTTGTGCATGAAATTCGAAATCTTCAAAATTTGTACAAAGTCTTCTTAATCTTAAAAATTGAGAATAGGGAAGATTAGTCTTGAGACTTCTATTATGGAAGCTTTGAAAATGCAAATAAGCATTGCGATCTGTCGGTTTTTTTGAAGACTTGTGTAATTAGTCTATAAGGAGTTTTAATAATCTGAATATCTAAATATGAAATTTGTCGCGTATCATATTGTATCTTGAACTGTAAATGTTGGTCTAGACCATTAATCCAATCAAAGAACTCTAATAGCCGTTTTTCATCACCTTCCCATAAGATCAAAATGTCGTCTATATACCGCTTGTAGAAGATTATTTGAGATGTATAGGGATGGTTCACTAGAAATTTATTTTCAAAATCTGCCACATATAAGTTTGCAACATCTGGAGCCATAGGAGAACCCATAGCTGTGCCTCGTATCTGTTGGTAAATATTATGTTGAAATTCGAAATAATTCTTGGTTAAGGCATATGTTGCAAAAGCCATAATCAAAAAATTGGGTATTCTCTTTAAAATGGTTCTGTTCTGTAAAGTTTTTTCTATAATTGCTAAACTCTCAAGTTGGGGTATATTCGTATATAAAGCATCTATGTCAAGAGTTACTAATATGACATTAGTTAGATCTTTATCGAAGTCTTCTAACATATTGAGAATATGAGTAGAATCTCTCACATATGATTTTATCTGAGGAACATATGGACGCAAAAAGTAATCTACGAACTGTGATAGAGGTTCTAAAACGGATCCATTCCCTGAAACTATAGGTCGTCCTGGTGGATCTGACGTTGATTTATGGATCTTGGGTAAAATATAAAAGGTAGGTATAACTGGGGCCGAAACTAAAAGAAAATCTTTTTCTTTACTTGTGAGATAGCCTGCATCACATGCTAAAACGGTGATTTCTTCGATTTCTTTCTGTATTTGATGTGTAGGATCTTCTTCTAATGGAATATAATAATTCTTGTCGGTAATCTGTCTATTTACCTCTTGTATATATTTGGATCTGTCCATGATCACTATACCTCCTCCTTTATCTGCCGGTTTAATGACAATTTGTGTATTTCTTGACAAATCTTGTAGAGCGGAGTATTCGGCTTGTGTCAAATTATAAAAACTTTTTCGGTGATGACTTTTCTCTATACTTTCTATCTCTTTTAAAGTACATTGATAGAATGTACTAATGATAGGATCGGGTGGTCCAGGGGGAAACCATCTTGTGTTACGTTTCAGAATAGAAGTATCTGATGTGACTGGAGCATTCCTGAAGAAATGTGTAATTTGTAATTTCCTGAAAAATCTAAAGAGATCTATTCTAGTTTGAAATGGATCATATTTGGACGTTGGCACAAAAGACAGACCTTTATGCAAAACTTGTATATGTAATTCTGACAATTGAAACTGTGATAGGTTGAAAATAGGAATTTCATCTTCACATCTACTATGACCATTATTTAAGTCCATTTGTAAATGTTGTATGGTCTTCGCATTCTTCCTCGGCTTCTTCCTCTGCCTCTGTTGTGTGTATAAGGTTTGTTGTATTGTAGGTAATCTTGTGGATGATCGTAGGGCTGAGAGGGGAGTCTGTCTCTCTCTATGTTTCTCTGTCGCTGAATGGGTAGAATCCGATCTAAAAAAGCTTCTGCTGTTTCTTCTCTATGGTGAACCATAGGGCTGCTTGGAGGTGAGGTAAACAGATCCCCGGAATCGCTACGGATACGTTTCCGGGAGTGTGGTGCTGTGGTAGTAACATGCTGATTATTGATAGGTGGTCCTGTAGGGTCTCTTGGTCTGGATCTTGATTGAGTTTGTTTCCTGTTTTTGTTTAGATATACTTTTGATTTTGACCAGGGATAAATAGATCCCTTCTTGTAGTCATTCGCATCTCTATGTAATTTATTAATTTTGACTTTTTTAATGTCTTTTAAAAATGCGGATATGACGTTAACAGTGACGTTTTCAGAAGTGGCTACATCTCTATAAAGGAAAATACATACGTCATTTAGTTTGATTGCCGGTGAACGCCAGTAACTTTGAAACTCTGCTCCACAAGATATAGCTACACTTTTCACACCAGAATTCTTCATTACGGTAAGAAACCAAACTATATCCAGAGTATATATCATAGCAGCCATTTTTATTTATATTCCAGTGATCCGACCTTTTTTATATTTAAATAATACACATCATGCAGCTAAATATAGAAAAAATCTTCATTATTCACATTCTTTGTTCTGCTAATAGACCCGTAACAGATATATCCAGTTGAAAGATGATATAAATGATATTTATAAGACTTTTTTCTGTAGATAGATTACTTTGTCTCTAAGACTCCCGTTATATATGCTATAAGAATATCGTTTTCCGTCATTATTACAAACAGCATACTGTTGCTCTGCTGCAAGATGATGCAAACGATCTTTACAAGACTTTTATCTGCAGACACACCACTCCGTCTCCTAGACTCTTGTTATATATATTATAGGAACATTGTTCCCCGCCATTATTACAAGTATATGTATTTCCTAATAAACAGAAATATGTTCAAAATAATATATGATTTACAAAAAGAAATAAATAGAACTATAGTAAGAATTAGAATATCTATCTCTATAGTTTACATATTCTCTCCTTTTTTACCATATAGATTGTTGTCAAACTACGCACACAGCCTTTTTAAAGGTAGAGTGTTATTGAATAAAATTTCATTGAATTCCTTACAAGAATTTACATTGCCAGAGAATACACACATGGTGTAACAGGTAAATTTTTAAAAATACAAAAAATCTTCTTCTTCTAAATATGTATTGTATATCAAGACTATATATAACATTGTTCACTTTCAATAATTTAACTTCACAATGATCATTAATTTGCATCATATTATATATATATATACATTGTAGTCTTAACACTTGTAGAAATTCTGTCTTTTGTAATAGATATAATTAGTTCTCACTAATAACATGAGATTTATCGATAGAGAAAATGAAAATTGAGTTCTGGAGATATATATATATACTTTGTCTACAGTTTTCAACAAGTATGTAATTTATTCATGTATTTCTTTGTTATAGCATCGATTTTAAAATTTTTTTTAAAAATAAGTAATATAAGAGAAATGGACTATTTACTGCAATACACTTGTTTCTTTGTTGTTTGTTTTTTGTTTCTATTATATATTAATTTATAGTTTAAGAGACAAAAATTGAGATGTTTTAAATTAAATTAAATTTGTTTTATTTAGACTCCTGATGCAGGCCGGTTTGGCCGAAACACAGCTGTGTCGAGTCATATCACCTTAATAAATTATTTTAATTATTCATTTTTTGCATCATTCTTGTGTCGTCTTTTTTTGATTTTTGATTTTGCCCATACACATATTTTGGGTTTTCTTCTTTTTTCTTCTTTTCTTTTTATGTGCATATTTTTGCAATTTTCAATTTTTTTTGTTTCTTTGTCTCAAAATTTTTTTTATGTTTTTTCCTGTTTTCATCTTCCTTTCCATTTTTTCACTTTATTGTTATTGTGCGTCATCTTCGCTGTTTTTGATTATTGATAAAATATTTATACCCACATAAATGGGTTTGAAAATTATAGGGTTGATATTTGAAGTGATTTAACCTGCCAGAAATGGCTCCTGACTGGTTAAATCACGTGTTCAGGGCTGTCCGCTGATATTCAGCAGCACTTAACCAGTGCTGCTGAATATCACCACAGACTGCTAAACTCAAAGCCGGCTATTTTGTGGGTGGTACTGGGGCAGAGTTAGCACTATGCGGTGTTGCATATGCAGTTAAATGCTGAATATCACGCTTAACTGCACAAGAGAGCGCTATCCGCATAAACCCATATATTCAGTACCAGTGCCCGGACATGTCCCGGCATCGAGTATCCAGAAATAATTTCACCACCTGTTAAAAAAAACACTCACTGCTGCCGGTGGCTAAAAAAAATGCTCACCAGCTGAATATCAGCTCCTATTGGGTCAATATTTAAACACAGCAGTCAGTGTACTGGCCATGGTGGTTAAATGTTTCAGGTATGTACAACATTGCCATTTGGATAGTGAGTGGCGCCTTTACAGATAGGTCTTGGATGTGAGCATATTGAAGTTTTAGCAAAAAAATGCAGAACCTGTGACATATTTCACAAGACCAGGGCTATACTTATATGTGTATAGTAAAACTGACATTTCTCTGAGGACAATAATGCAATATTCTCACATGTGGGTGACATCATCCATGTCGCCTGGTAAAGAACATAAAAAAAGCTAATATCGCTTTAAGAGCACACACAGCAAACCTATCGAGCATGTGCGAGTGGCTTCGCACCCACCGCAAGAGTGTGGGACCGTCTCTTTTCATCCATTGTGAGGAGAAGACACGCTTTCTGCAGCTCCTCATACTGTCTGGTGCGAGAGTGTTTTTTCAGAGCATATAGTGCCTTCCTAAGGAGATTTTTCTCCTGTTTTTTTGTCCTTTTTGTGTTCTTTTTTTGCCTTATTTTTGGTCCCTTACAAGTTATCCACTTTTTAGTTTCCTTGGGTTTTTTTTTTTTTTTTTGCGCTCTTTAGGCCCTCTTAGGTCTGTCTTCTGGTCGGGACTTGTTTCTCTCATTTTTTGGGGTACTTTGCTCCTTTTTTTCTGGCAACATCAAGCCATTTGATTTGGCCATGGCTGTTTTCCCTTCCATCAAAAAAGAAAGAGAAAAACAAACCTTTGTAAAAAGCAAGCAAAGAAAACAAACAAACAGCAAAGGTAACAAAAAAGTCCCAAACCAAATGGTGCGGTGCAGAGTCTATTGGTATCGACCCAGCACGAGCCATGTTTCAGCTGCAAGGCCTGCCTCAGGAGTCAGTACCAGCAAATAACAAAATCTGTGATTACCTACCCTTCCGGAAAGCACTAAAAACCCATTTATTCAAGCAAGCCTATCCAAACAATCCTGACTAATCTAATGAATCATCTACCTACACATACCCCATGATAACGACACTGACCTTAACTACATCTCCCACCTCACTCCCCTCTCCATGGCCTATTTCTACCTATTCATCTCATCCTTTATTCTAATATACTTAATTTTTACCCTTTTACTTTGTAAGCCGCATTGAACCTGCTTTGAGTGGGAAAGCGCAGGATATAAATGTAATAATAATAATAATAATAATGGTTAAAGTCGTGCAAAAAACATAGATAACTGCACCGATGTAACGCGTCCAGAATATTTTGCTTTAGACAAGTACTGTAAAACAGCTCTATCTCAGTTTTCCCTTTCATCGAAAGTTCCCAGTGGCTTTAAGCACTATACCCAGACCAGTAGGAACATCGGTGGCGAGGACAGTCATTCCAGGTGTCTTCAGTGTTTGGAGCCTGAACATACCCCTTCCAACTGTGTTCTGTGTCTTTGTATGAAGAAAAGCATCCAGCTGGCAGAGATGCTCAGCGAGACAATCTTTTTGGATCCTGGTCTGAATCCTCGACATCGGCAGTTACATTGGTGTCTTTTGACATCAAGAGTTGCACCGGCATCGGGTGCATTGGTCCATATAGTGGCTAGGCCTGTCTCTGACACTGGGAGTGGACATGCATTGAGTGGGTCCCTGAGAAGCGTTGGCGCAAGGAGGACTGCTTCCCCTCCATACAATAATAGTAATAATAATAAAATATTTATTTCTAATCCACTGTATCTGAAACATTCTAAGTGGCGATCAAAAAATACATACAAAATAAGGTATAACAATACAAACAAAACAACATAAAATACAATAAATAACTAAACACTAACACTAATGCTCAATGGTCAAAGCATTCCATAACTTAGGGCCTTTAATATAAAAGATGGAGATCTATACTCTTCCAAACGAATCTGCCTAATGATGGAACCTCAAGCAACTGTTTTTGGGAAGATCTCAAATAGCGCAAAGGTTGATAACATCTTAGACTGGAATTGAATGTCGAGGAAACACAACCATTCAATACTTAAAAACAAAAATTTAAATTTTGAACTCAATATGGAACCTAATAGGAAGCCAATACAGGGACTTCAAAATGGGAGTAATATAATCATAACGTGGCCTCCCTGTGTTCACTCTTGCTATAGAGATCTGAGTAACTTGCAGTGCTCTCAGAGAACTACTTGTAATGCTTATAAAAAGGTCATTAGAGTAGTCCATCAAGGGACAAACCACTGATTGAACAACCTTTTCAAAATTATCTTCTATAATAAAAGGTCTAATACATCTAACTATTTTAAGTGTATAAAAGACCTTTGAGATCATATTCTGAACTTGTTTCTTCATTGACAAAGTTGTATCTGGTTGTATCAAGTTGAACTCCCAAATTTCTAATTTCTTTCATTATTGGAATTTCAGCTGAATTAAATTTAAATACAGTGGGGCAATCAATATCCTATCCTATATAATAAAAAGCACCTCCAACGTTCTGAAGCTGACTGCGTGGCTGAGGCATTCGTGCTTTCTGGCTGCAGGCTAAACCAACGTCACGTAGTTCTGGGTACGTCAGCAGCACAAGGCCCGCCCCTGCCGCCCTCGCTGCAACACCACGCCCCCAGGTCGAACGACAGCAGCACGAGGCCCCGCCCCTGCTGCCCTCACCACGAAGCCACGCCCCCAGGTCAAATGACAGCAGCACGAGGCTCCGCCCCTGCCGCCCTTGCTGCAACACCATGCCCCCCCCCCAGGTTCGGCCCTTCTCTCTCTGTTAGCTCTGGTCCCGCCCTCATTTCCTGTTTCTGCAATGAGGGCGGGACCAGAGCTAACAGAGAGAGAAGGGCCGAGGCTGCACGCCTTTTAACGCTGCTTGGTAAGTGTGAAGATGATTTCACAAATTTGCAGGGAGTGCGGCTGGAACTGGAAGGGAGGGAGGGAGGAATGGAGGGATGACGACCCAAGAACTGGGAGGGATGGAAACCCCAAATCTAGAAGAGAGAGAGAGACCCCAAAACTAGGAAAGAGAGAGAGAGGGAAGGAGACCCCAAAACTAGGAGAGAGAGAGAGAGGGAGAACCCAAAACTAGGAGAGGGAGGGGGGGAACCTGAAACTTGGGAGGGAGGGGGGGACGACCCTGGAACTCGGAGGGAGGTAGGACCCTAGAACTCGGAGAGAAACAGGGAGGTAGGGATGACCCTGGAACTTGTAGGGAGGGAAACCCCAAAACTAGGAGAGAGGGAGGGAGACCCCAAAACTAGGAGAGAGAGAGAGGGAGACCCCAAAACTAGAGAGAGGGGGGAACCTGAAACTTGGGAGGGAGGGAGGGGGGACGACCCTGGAACTTGGAGGGAGGGAGGTAGGTGACGACCCTGGAACTCGGAGGGAGGGGATGGACGACCCTGGAACTCGGAGGGAGGGAGGAACGACCCTGAAACTCGGAGAGAGGGAGGGAGAGGGCCACCCTGGAACTCGAGGGAGGGAGGGGGATGACCTTGGAACTCGGAGGGAGGGAGGGGGACGACCCTGGAACTCGGAGGGAGGGAGGAGGGGCCCATGGCACACTTTCTCACACACACATTCTCTCTCTCACAGACACACTCGCACCCAGTCTCACTCTCTGTAACACACACACAGTCGCACATTCAGTCTCTCTCTCTCGCACAGTCAGTCTCACACACAGTATCACAAACATACACACCCCGAGGAAAACCTTGCTAGCGCCCGTTTCATTTGTGTCAGAAACGAGACATCCCCACAACCCCCCTCCTCCCCCTCTTACACCAAAATCCTCTCAGTTCACCAACCCCCCCTTTCATTGTGAGACACACACACAATATCACAAAAACAGACACTCGCCTCCACCCTCCCAGTCCAACCACACACACACAGACACACTCTGTGACACACACACAAACTACCTCTGTGACACATATGAACTTTCACACACACACAGACACACAACCACCACCACCACCCCCAAAACACCACAAAAAAACTCACCCACAGAACAAGGACACTCACTCCCTCTCTATATATATATATCACCCTTGCAACAATAACCACCCTCAAAGCCACCCCCCACATCCTCCCCCCCCCCCCAAAAAAAAAAAAAACACACAAACACATACACTCATGCGGAACATGGCTAGATGCACACTCCATCTCTTTCTGTATATATATCATCCCAGAAACAATAATCACCCTCAAAGCCACACAACTTTTCATCCCACTTTGCCAGCACGAGAAATCCCCCAACCCCCCACCCCAACAAAAACAAAACAAAAAAACCCACACCACAGCACCACAGTAATACGAGCAAGCAACAACATTGCCAACCACCCCCCCCCCCCCCGCAAAAAAAACCCCTGACCCACCCTCCAAGCCCCCTGCCACACCCTCTCAGATCACTTTCCCCCCCCCTTGGTGAGAAACACAATAACACAAAAACACAGACACTAGCACCCAACCTCCCAGTCTGCCCCACCCTCGCTCACTTTCACACACACACACTCTCTCTCTCTCTCTCTGTGTCACACACACAGTGATGCAGGCTCACAGATTACCAAACACGCCCCCTCCCCAACCTATGCCCCCCCCAAGCCCCCTAAACTAGCAAGACTCCTGTACCTGTAAGATAAAAACAATACAACACAACAGCCAACTCCTCCAAGTTCACCAATAACCCCCCCACCAAAGTTACACACACAATAAACACAACAAACACACACATGCTGATACTCTCCCCCCCACCACACTCCAACTTTGCCCCACCCTCTATCACTTCCACACACACACAAAATATCTTTGTGACACACATGATCTTTGTCTCTCACATTCACACAACCACCGCCGCCCAAACCCCCCTCCCAAAAAAAACACTCACACATACAAACACTGATGCGCAACATGGAGACATGGACACTCACTCTCTCCCCGTCACACCCTCTCAGTTCACCACCCCTGCTCCCTACCCCCCCCAACCATTCTGAGACACACACACAAAATCATACAAACACAGACACTCGCCCCCAACCTCCAAGTCTACACAACCCTCTCTCACTTTCACACACACACAAACTATCTCTGTGAAACACACACTCTCTGTGACGCCGCCTCACAGATCGCCACACACTCCCCCTACCCACACATCATCTCTCTCTCTCACACATACATCACTCTCAGACACACACATACTCACTTCATGTAACTGTCAGACTTACTGTCTCCTATCAGAGTACTACAATAAATAATTGAAAATACATGAGAATTGTGACCCTGCCCATTTCATTTCACAGAAAACAACTGTGCCACCAAATAACATTACAACCAACACAACAAAAAAACAAATTACACACAACACAAAAATGTAAATTAATCATTACCATGACAACATAATTATCCTAAATATTATTATTATTTTTATTATTATTATTACATTTGTACCCCGCGCTTTCCCACATAATGCAGGCGCAATGCGGCTTACATAGTAATTTGAAATACAAAGTTAATAGAATTTTAATAAAACAGTAGTAAAACAATGTAAAGTTGGGCTTAGTAGTGTATGATAAGTTGAGCTAGATAAAAGAGGGTAGACAGGATAGGATAGTGTAATTTGGGAGAAAGGATAAGGAGGGATAAAATTAAGGAGAGATGGAAAGAGAAGGATGGGAGGTTGGTATTTAAGTCAGAACAGAATTGGGGGTGAAAGTTGGCGAGATTAGGTTGGGGCATTTGGGTATGCTTGCTTAAAGAGATGAGCTTTCAGTATTTTTCTAAAGGGCAAGAAGTCGTTTATTAATCGGATTGGTCTGGGTATAGCGTTCCAAAGCTGGCTGCCCAAAAAGGAGAAACTGGATGCATAGTAGGTCTTATACTTAATTCCTCTACAATTGGGAAGGTGTAGGTTAAGATAAGTTCGTGAAGAAATAGATCTGTTTCTAGCAGGGAGGTCGATCAATTCATTCATGTAGCCAGGGGATTCGCCGTGGATAATCTTGCGGGTCATTGTGTTGATCTTAAAATTTATTCTTTCTTTGATAGGGAGCCAGAGAAAGCTTTGCTCGAAGAGGTGATGCACTTTCGAATTTTGATTTGCCAAAAATAAGTGGCAGCTGTGTTCTGGGCAGTTTGGAGTCTATTCAGTATTTGGGTTTTGCATCCTAAAAAGACACTGTTGCAGTAGTCGGCTTGGGTAATAACAGTAGACTGTATCAGGTTCCGGAAAGTGTTGAGTAGGAGATAAGGCTTCACTCGTTTCAATATCCACATCATATTAAACATTTTCTTTGTGGTGAGCTTAGTGTGGTTATCAAAAGATAAATGGCTGTCTATCGTTACTCCCAGTATCTTTAAGTTGTCAGATATGGGGAGTTTGACATCAGGGGTGTTGAGAGTAGTCTGGAGATAAGGGGAGTAAGGGGAGTATTGGGAAGAGAGAACCAGGCACTGCGTTTTTTCTTGATTTAATTTCATTTTAAAAGCATTAGCCCAGGAGGTTAGAGTGGTAATGGCAGTATTGATTTTGTCGTGGATTTCAGATTGATAGGGCTCAGAAACGGGCCTTTTTTACTAGTCAATGATAAAAGAAGAATTTGAGTTTTTGTAATGTTTAATTTTAACTGATTGCCTGATTACATTGGCTCCCAGTCTTGTATTGCATCAGATATAAACTTCTTATGTAAGTGTCAGAACCCCTCTGCTCAGACTCCTGATCCCTTACTCTCCTTCTCGTACCCTCCCATGTTGTCAGGCAATTTGCTCTGTGACCTTTCACTAACAGCTTTGCATTTATCCCTTTCCCGTGAGCTATTTAGGCCCAGATCTTGGAATGATCTCCCTCCATCGCTGAGCGCTGTTAATGTTCCTTCCATTGTTCAAAGCTCTTTTAAAAACTTTCTTTTTATCTATTGCCTTTTCATCTGTTTCATAGATTTTCTCTTTCTCCTGATTCAATGATTCTTTCTTTCTCCCCTCACCTGCAGTTTCAGAAAGAATTTTGTTTTAATTATTGTAAACGAATTAGTTGCCTGTACAGGCTTAATTTACAAGTGTTTGGAAATAAATAAATAAATACCTTTCATCCACTGAGGGGGTCATGATCAAAAGCAAACTCCGGCGCTAGAGGCTGTTAACACCATACTAGCGCCAGAGTTTGCAGCCGACCCATGATCAGAGCCCTCGAGCGCCTGTAACAGCGCACTCGAGGGCTCTCAGCGCAAGTAGCATGCAAATGCATGCTAAACAGGGCTTCTAGCGCAATTAGCTTGCAAATGCATGCTAATTGGCGCTTAATGCATTCATCCCCAATGATCAGCGACCAGCGCGCCAAAGATTGGGTCGCTGGCCGCAGCAAAATCAACGCCAGCTCCGAGCTGGCGTTAGATTTTGCAGATCATTGGGGAGGAATGGTGAGCCCTGTCCAGCATGCAGTTGCATGCTGGCAGGCCCCCCTTCCCCCCCCAAGGCAAACGCGAACGGGGGGCTGGAGGTCCGGTGGACCTCCGGTTCCCCCGACGATCCCCCCCCATGTTCAGAGAGGGCACCCCCGAACCCACGCCGCCTCCAGAAAAACGCTGTCCTACCCTCCCACCACTGTGATCCATTGACGGGGGGGGGGGGGGGCTGGAGGTCCACCGGACCTCCAGCCTACCCCAATTCTTCCCCCAGTGTTGTCCTTAGATTCCCTGGTGGTCCGTGGTGTGCTTTGGTGTCGTGACACCCCCCCCTCCCGGCCCCCCTACCTTTTGTTGGAGGAGGGACGCAGCCTGCCTGCCTCCCTCCTCTTCCAGTCAGTTGACGCCCAAAATGGCGGCGCCCAGCCCCGCCCATTGCATCCTGGGATGCGCTGGGCGTGGCTACAGACCATGTAAGGGAGCGATTCCCTTACGTGGTCTGTAGCCCCGCCCAGCGCATCCCAGGATGCAATGGGCGGGGCTGGGTGCCGCCATTTTGGGCGTCGACTGACTGGAAGAGGAAGGAGGCAGGCAGGCTGCGTCCCTCCTCCAACAAAAGGTAGGGGGGCCGGGAGGGGGGGTGTCATGACACCACAGCACACCACGGACACCAGGAAATCTAAGGACAACGCTGGGGGGAGGATTTGGGGTGGGCTGGAGGTCCACCAGACCTCCAGGCCCCCCCCCCCCCGTCGTCGGGTGGGAGGGTAGGACAGCGTTTTTAGGGAGGCGGCGTGGGTTCGGGGGTGCGGCCACTTAAGGATTGGGTTCGGGGGGGGGGGATGCTGGAGACCCACCGGACCTCCAGGCCCCCCCCCCCCCCATCGCTGGGCGGGAGGGTGGGAGATGGTTTGCGCGGCATGCTGTTTGACAGGTTTGGACGTTTGACAGCCCAGACCTGTCAAACAAGTGCGGGAGGATTGTGCTGAGCGCATGCTCGGCACAATTCTCCCACACTAAAACATGATGATCAAAGATAATAGCGCTGCTTAGATTTGCATGCATTATCTTTGATCATCGATGCAGAAAAGCCCCGCGCTGTCCCTGCGCTATTTTTAGGGCGCTGTTTGGAACAGCTTTTGATCATCTGGGCATGAGTGATTTTCGTATGACACAATCTCAATTTTGTGAAAGTGTCCTCAAAAGAAACTTCAACTGGCAATAAAAATTGGATGTCATCAACATACAACTTATATTGCACTCCAAGACATTTCAACAACATGCATAGCGGTATAAGAAAAAGATTGAAAAGCACTGCCGACAGACCGGAGCCCTGGGAGTGCTGATGCGTAGGTCTTCATGCAACCAGGATCCAGCACCCGTTTTGACGCCAGCAGTTCAACTGCCTATCTCTGACCCGACACCCCAGTTTTTCCCAATAGCCTTGCTCAATGAGCACATCCGGGTCATGCTCCATGAGCACTTGGTGAGGCTTTTACAACAGAGTGCACTGGTGTCTGGGGTGGTTGTGCCTACCATGTCTCTAGCTGCTGCCGCGGTAGGGCCTCAGCCTGCAGTTGAGGTCTTCGACACTGATGCTGCCATGCTGACACCCACTCGACATCAGTGGAGGAAGCTTCGCCACAGTCGAGGGTGGAGCTGATACCTCAACGCCCATCTCAAGGACATGGTTCCTCCCTAGCGAGGCAGGCTTGGTCTTGGCCCTCCTATGACGAGTTCTTTGTTGACACTGATAAGGAGCGCTCATGGGAGTCTGATGAGAACCTACTGTACTTCTAGGAGGAGGAGTCCTATGATATCCCATCTGACCCCTCCCCTCCTGAGGAAAGAAGAAAATCTCCATCTGAGAGCCTTTCCTTTCTATCTTTTGCCAGGGAAATGGCAGCTGCCATTCTGATTCTTTTAGAGACAGAGGATGAGCCCAGGGCTGAGGTGTTCGAGTTCCTGGACTATGATTTCCCTCCTAGAGAGGCTGTGATGGTCCTATGGGACATTCAGGTGAAGAATTGTGAGTCCCCTCTGTCGGTCCCTGTCCTGTCCAAAAAGATTGAAATGATGTATCAGATCCAGAGCTTCCCTGGGTTTGATAGGCCCCAGTTGCTTCATCACTCCTTGGTGGTGCAATCCATGCTCAAAAGAGCCAGGAGTTCTAAGGCCTATGCTTTGGCACTCCCTGGCAGAGAAGTTAGAACCCTGGATTCTTTTGGGCCGAAGATGTATCAGGCCTCTATGCTCATCTCTCGGATTTAATCTTACCAGCTGTACATGAGCCTATACTTGTGGAAAGTGGTGCGCAGTATGTCTGATTTGGTGGATTCGCTCCCATGGGAGTAGGTCAAATTTCTTCCCCAGTTAGTCAAGCAGCAGAAGGCATGTAGAAAATTCTTTGCAAGGGGCACCTATGACTACTACTACTAGTACTACTTAACATTTCTAAAGCGCTACAAGGGTTACGCAGCGCTGTACAGTTTAAACATAGAGGGACGGTCCCTGCTCAAAGAGCTTACAATCTAAGAGACAAGTGAACGGTCAGTCCGATAGGGGCGGTCAAATTGGGGCTTTGATGTGGCGATATACAGATTCTCATGGCTGCTTGTGTCTGACTTGGACTCTACGGTCCAGTAGAGGTTGATGGATGCCACATGCCGGGGAGACAGGGTGGAGGAGGTCGTTGACCTCCTCAAGAAACACACTGACACCATTCACACTCTCTTCCACTGGACATCTGCACTTTACTCCTCATCTAAGATTTTTAGGCAAATCAAAGAGGGGTCCCTACCAGTGTTCCCTCTAAGGAGCGACCTGCTGCATGCAAAAATTTTTTCAAGTGAGCACTAAAAATAGCCTCATACTACTCTCAGAGACATAGTTACACACCTTGTTTTTGCCAGTGAGCAGGCTCAGTACCAGCATTCTCATTCTCATCAATGGCGTGTGCGCAAGGCCTAGCCTGTTCCCCAGTCAAAGCTGGGGACGAGCTTTTGACTGGCTCCAGCAGAGCATAGCTGCAGTAACAGTAACCGTCCTGGATGACCAACCAATTGGGGGGAGGCCCTTTATAACCTCTCACCGGTGGGTGCATTGGTATCAGAGACCACCAAATTGCCCACCAAGAGCATTTCACTTCAGTTCTCTGCACAAGCAGGTACTTGCAGAGGAACTCTCCGCCCTTCTAAAGCCCCATGCTGTTGAACCCGTTCCACCAGGGAAAAAAGAGAAGGGATTCTATTCCAAGCACTTTCTGTGCCAAAGAAAACAGGTGGGATGCTTGCCACCCTAGACCTGATGACCCTGAACAAATTCCTCATCAAAGAAAAGTTCAGGATGGTTTCCCTGGGCACCCTTCTCCCCATGATTCAGGAACATGATTGGCTGTGCTCTCTGGACTTAAAGGATGCTTACACTCATATCCC
Source organism: Microcaecilia unicolor (assembly GCF_901765095.1). NCBI lineage: Eukaryota > Metazoa > Chordata > Amphibia > Gymnophiona > Siphonopidae > Microcaecilia > Microcaecilia unicolor. Next base: position 147,253,032 of record NC_044041.1, on the reverse strand, counting down.
AGGACACAAGAATTATCTTCGATTTCGGCTGGAGACACATCACTTCCAATACCATATGTTGCCTTTTGCCTCATGTCTGCTCCCAGGGTTTTCACTAGATGTCTAGCAGTAGTCTCAGCATCGCTACATAGACTGGGAGTCCATGTGTTCCCCCTATCTGGACAATTAGGTAACCTTTCAGGTAATCCAGTGTTCTTTTACAGCTCTTTCTATCTCGTACGCACTGGTTTTTCGTGTTTCTTCCTCTATAGCTTCAGTCTACCTTGCAATTCTCTACAATCCCCCATCATTCTCTTCCCCATCTTTAGATCAGCTTGCCACCTTCACTGCAGAATGCACAGGTCTCATCTCTTCTGTGATTCTACTGGGGGATTTTAACCTACTTCCCTCATCTACCACAGACTCTTTCTTCTCACTCACCTCAAACCTAGGACTTAATCAACATGTGTCCTTTCCCACAAACTCGGCGGGTAATATCTCTTCCCCATCCCTTGGTCTGCCCACAAACTCGGCGGGTAATATCTCTTCCCCATCCCTTGGTCTGCCTATCTGCTCATCCCCAGCCATAGTCAGATCATTCTCTTTTGTTATTCAGTATGATCCTCCCCTAACTGTATGGGGACACGTCCTCTCAAGCCCTTTTTCAGATACTGCTATTAATGAAATTGCTTTGGGACTTGCTGTCATAAACTTTGACTTCACAGTCTGTGTAAATGAGTCAGCTGATAGATTGCATACCAATCTACTACAACTTCTTGATGAGCATACACCTCTTGGCATAAAGGCTAATAGTTCTGCCTCCCAATCACCATGGTACACTCCAGCTCGGTGCCTTTTAAAGACACAGTTGTGTCCTGTAGAATGCCTTTGGTGTAAGTCAAGATCACCACAGGCTTCCCTGCGCTACCAGTCTGCCTTTTGAGTATATCGCAAAGCTATTAAAGTAGCCAAATGCAAATGCTTTGACCGGCTCATCGCTAGAGTTGCGAACAAGCCTCAGGCCATCTGCTATTAGTAATATGTAACCTGTCATTAAAATCATCCATAGTACCTGAAGATTGGAGGGTAGCCAGTGTGATGCCGAATTTTTAAACGGGTTCTAGGGGTGATCCGGGAAATTATATACTGGTAAGCCTGACATCACTGCTAAGAATAAAGTTACAGAACACATAGACAAACATGGTTTGATGGGACAGAGTCAGCATGGGTTCAGTCGAGGGAAGTCTTGCCTCACCAGTTTGCTTCATTTCTTTGAAGGCATGAATAAGCACGTGGGTAAAGGTGAGACTGTTTATGTAGTGTATCTAGATTTTCAGAAAGCTTTTGATAAAGTTCCTCATGAGAGACTCCTGAGAAAATTAAAGAGTCATGGGATAGGAGGCAAGGTTCTAATGTGAATTAGGAATTGGTTATTGGACAGAAAACAGAGGGTAGGGTTAAATGGTCATTTCTGTCAGTGGAGGAGGATGAACAGTGCAGTGCCGCAGGGATCTGTATTGGGACTGGTACTATTTAACATATTTATAAATGATATGGAAATTGGAACGATGAGTGAGGTGATCAAATTTGCAGATGAAACGGAGCTATTCAAGGATGTTAAAACACATGCGGACTGTGAAATATTGCAGGAAGACCTTAGGAAATTGAAAGACTGAGCATCCAAATTTTATTTATTTATTTATTTTATTGCATTTGTATCCCACATTTTCCCATCTATTTGCTGGCTCAGTGTGGCTTACAATACATTGTAAATAATGGAAATACGATTTGTTACAATTCAGTTATGGATTACATTGTGAGAATTTAAGCGAAAGCAGAGTCAAATGGCAGATGAAATGTAATGTGGACAAATGCAAGGTGATGCACATTGGAAAGAATAATACGAAACACAGTTACCTGATGCTAGGGTCCACTGTGGGGGTCAGCGCTCAAGAAAAAAATCTGGGTGTCGTTGTAGATAATACACTGAAATCTTCTAATCAGTATGCAGTGGCGGCCAAAAAAGCACCCACCCGACTGGTAAACTCACCTGCAGTGCAGAAAGACCACGGGAGCTCAGACGGCCCTCCCGGTGAACTGCACGCGAGGAGAACCGCTGAGCCGTTTAGCAGGAGACCACTACTGCCGCTGTCTACCGGAGCGAATTCCTTTCTGACCAGAGGCACCGCTCCGTTGAGCAGAAGCCGCCAAGAACCAGACCAGCATTGGGAACCATCGGAAGGGCCGACCGAACGCAGGCCGAAGCTGAGAGGGACCAACATTGAAGCGTGGCTACAGAGTGAACACAGAGCGGAGAGATCTCCAGTGACGCTCTTGAGCTAAGACGAACGAGTGCCGCTCCACGTGGATTACTACACTCATGTGGTGAAACCTCTACAGCCCGCATCGCCGACACACAAGATCGACACAGAAGAACTACCCCAACAATGTCTCCACTCAAACGTAAACTGGACATTTGACGTGTAATCTTCCAGCCTGTTCTTGTTGATCAGGTATATAAATACCATATATATATACCTCTCTAACCTAGCTAGTCCACCGATAGTACTACACTTCCCCCGACCTAAACTGACTGCAATATTGATACCGATATTACTATGCTTCTCCCTACCTCTGATCTCGCTACCTTACTTCTCTATGTCCTCCTGCCTCTCATAAAAATACTATAAAATATCTCAGCTGACTGCAATATTGATTACCGATATTACAACGCTTCTCTCTACCTCTGATCTCACTACCTTACCTCTTTATGTCCTCCTGCTTCCTATAAAAGTACTATAAAATATCCAATCTGACTGAAATATTGATTAACACTAGTAGTCAGTCATAGCTTTAAATATCCTTTGTTGTAGCTTCAACTGCTTCAACTGCTCGGAACTTTATGCTGCTTGATTGTGTATATTTTGCCCATGCTTGATTGTGTGCAATCTAACGCAACCTCTTAGTAATCATGATAATCCCAACTCTGTTAAACCTGTATGTTTATATACTGCATAGGATTATCATACATACCTGTTTGTTTATATACTGCATTCTCCGAGGACAAGCAGGCTGCTTGTTCTCACTGATGGGTGACGTCCACGGCAGCCCCTCCAATCGGAATCTTCACTAGCAAAGTCCTTTGCTAGCCCTCGCGCGCCTGTGCGCACCGCGCATGCGCGGCTGTCTTCCCGCCCAAAACCGGCTTGAGCCGGCCAGTCTTCTTTTGTCCGCACTCGGTACGGTCGTTTTTTCGCCGTGTCGAGCCCCGGAAAGTCGACCTCGCGCGTCCTTTTCTTCGACGTGTTTTTTCTTCGGAAAATCCTTAAACTGTTTGGGAAGTGCTCCGGAAGCCCTTTGGGTTTCGTTTTGCCCCTTCCCGTATTTTCAGATTTTGCCCCGGTAAATTTTCTTTCGTCGTCGGGGTAGGCCTCACTTAGGCCTCGGTCGAAATTTCTCTCTAACTTTTTCTGGTGCCACTTTCGTCATTTCGACTTTTGATTTCGCCGGCGTGATTTTTCCGCCCATGACATCGAAGCCTTCCAGCGGCTTCAAGAAGTGCACCCAGTGCGCCCGGGTAATCTCGCTCACTGACAGGCACGCGTCGTGTCTTCAGTGTCTGGGGGCCGAGCACCGCCCTCAGGCCTGTAGTCTGTGTTCCCTTTTACAAAGGCGGACTCAGGTAGCGAGATTGGCCCAGTGGAACGTTTTGTTCTCGGGCTCTTCGTCGACATCGGCACCGGGGGTATCGTGTGCATCGACGTCTTCAGCGTCCAGAGCTTCATCTTCGGCCGCCAGTGCATCGAGTGCATCGAGGCATCGGCCCTCTGCATCGGCGCCGAGACATCGGATAGCTGCATCGACGTCGGTGGTACCGGGACCTCGTCTGCTGATGTCGTCGGACGGTGGTGCATCGTCTGGAGTGCAGGTGAGGGCTGTCCATTCCCCTGCTGGTGGCGGTGAGCCTTCGGGTGGGTCTCCTCCTACCCTGAGGGCTCCTGCGGTACAGCCCCCCCGAGACCGACCTCCTTCGGCCTCGGCCCCGAGGAAGCGACGGCTGGATTCTACGTCCTCCTCGTCGGTACCGGGAAGCTCCGGTGACATGCTTCGTTCCAAAAAGTCGAAGAAGCATCGTCACCGGTCCCCTTCCCATGTCGGTACCGAGAGCTCTGGGTCGCCGAGGGAGTCGGCACCCAGCAGGCATCGGCACCGAGAGGACCGCTCACCCTCTGTTCAGGAGGTGTCGATGCGCTCCACTCTGGACAGCCCGGAACAGCCTCCATGCCCGGAACAGGTTCTGACGTCGACGCCTGCATCGACTTCCATGCCTTTCTCTGCAGCCGCTCTGAACGAGAGCCTCCGGGCCGTTCTCCCAGAGATTCTGGGAGAGCTGTTGCGCCCTACCCATCCGGTACCGGCGGTGCTTGCGCCACCGGTACCGTCGAGCGTGGCGCCGGCTGGCCCATCGCCCGAGGTGAGGTCTCCGGCGCCGGTGCCGCGTGCGGTGCCGGCTGCCGTCGCCTCCCAGGAAGGCTCCCCGACTACGTCGGCGGAGGGAGCTTCGCCGATGCGGGCGAGGGAGTCTACCTCTCGACGCCCCCATCGTGGACGTGGCTCCACGGAGTCGAGTCGGGCACGGTTGCAGACACAGGTCCGTGAACTTGTGTCTGACACCGAGGGTGAGGCCTCGTGGGAAGAGGAAGAAGACCCCAGATATTTCTCTGACGAGGAGTCTGAGGGTCTTCCTTCCGATCCCACTCCCTCTCCTGAAAGACAGCTTTCTCCTCCTGAGAGTCTGTCTTTCGCTTCCTTTGTCCGGGAGATGTCTATGGCCATCCCCTTCCCGGTGGTTGTGGAGGACGAGCCCAGGGCTGAAATGTTTGAGCTCCTGGACTATCCTTCTCCACCTAAGGAAGCGTCCACTGTTCCCTTGCACCATGTCCTAAAAAAGACATTGCTTGCGAACTGGACAAAACCTTTAACTAATCCCCACATCCCCAAGAAGATCGAGTCCCAGTACCGGATCCATGGGGACCCAGATCTGATGCGCACCCAGTTGCCTCATGATTCTGGAGTTGTGGATCTGGCCCTAAAGAAGGCTAAGAGTTCTAGGGAGCATGCTTCGGCGCCCCCGGGCAAGGACTCTAGAACCTTAGACTCCTTTGGGAGGAAGGCCTACCATTCTTCTATGCTCGTGGCCAAAATTCAGTCTTACCAGCTCTACACGAGCATACACATGCGGAACAATGTGCGGCAGTTGGCGGGCTTGGTTGATGCGCTCCCCCCTGAGCAAGCCAAGCCTTTTCAGGAGGTGGTCAGGCAGCTGAAGGCGTGCAGGAAATTCCTGGCCAGAGGGGTGTATGACACCTTTGATGTTGCGTCCAGGGCCGCTGCTCAAGGTGTGGTGATGCGCAGGCTCTCATGTCTGCGTGCCTCCGACCTGGAGAATAGAATCCAGCAGCGGATTGCGGACTCGCCTTGCCGTGCGGATAACATTTTTGGAGAGAAAGTCGAACAGGTGGTAGAGCAGCTCCACCAGCGGGACACCGCATTCGACAAGTTCTCCCGCCGGCAGCCTTCAGCCTCTACCTCTACAGGTAGAAGATTTTTGGGGGGAAGGAAGACTGTTCCCTACTCTTCTGGCAAGCGTAGGTACAATCCTCCTTCTCGACAGCCTGCGGCCCAGGCTAAGCCCCAGCGCGCTCGCTCTCGTCAGCAGTGTGCGACTCAGCAAGGCCCCTCGGCTCCCCAGCAAAAGCAAGGGGCGAGCTTTTGACTGGCTCCAGCAGAGCATAGCCGACATCCAAGTGTCAGTGCCGGGCGACCTGCCAGTCGGAGGGAGGTTGAAAGCTTTTCACCAAAGGTGGCCTCTCATAACCTCCGATCAGTGGGTTCTCCAAATAGTCCGGCAAGGATACACCCTCAATTTGGCCTCAAAACCTCCAAATTGTCCACCGGGAGCTCAGTCTTACAGCTTCCAGCACAAGCGGGTACTTGCAGAGGAACTCTCCGCCCTTCTCAGCGCCAATGCGGTCGAGCCCGTGCCATCCGGGCAAGAAGGGCTGGGATTCTATTCCAGGTACTTCCTTGTGGAAAAGAAAACAGGGGGGATCCTAGACCTAAGGGCCCTGAACAAATATCTGGTCAAAGAAAAGTTCAGGATGCTTTCCCTGGGCACCCTACTTCCCATGATTCAGGAAAACGATTGGCTATGCTCTCTGGACTTGAAGGATGCCTACACACACATCCCGATACTGCCAGCTCACAGACAGTATCTGCGATTTCAGCTGGGCACACGTCACTTCCAGTACTGTGTGCTACCCTTTGGGCTCGCCTCTGCGCCCAGGGTGTTCACAAAGTGCTTGGCTGTAGTCGCAGCAGCACTCCACAGGCTGGGGGTACACGTGTTCCCATATCTCGACGATTGGCTGGTGAAGAACACGTCCGAGGCAGGAGCCCTGCAGTCCATGCAGATGACTATTCGCCTCCTGGAGCTACTGGGGTTTGTGATAAATTACCAAAAGTCCCATCTTCTCCCGGCGCAGAGACTCGAATTCATAGGAGCTCTGCTGGATTCTCGGACAGCTTGCGCCTATCTCCCAGAGGCGAGAGCCAACAACTTGTTGTCCCTCGTCTCGCGGGCGCAAGCGTCCCAGCAGATCACAGCTCGGCAGATGTTGAGATTGCTGGGCCACATGGCCTCCACAGTTCATGTGACTCCCATGGCCCGCCTTCACATGAGATCTGCTCAATGGACCCTAGCTTCCCAGTGGTTTCAAGCTGCTGGGGATCTAGAAGACGTGATCCACCTGTCCACGAGTTTTCTCGAATCCCTGTATTGGTGGACGATTTGGTCCAATTTGACTCTGGGACGTCCTTTCCAAACTCCTCAGCCACAAAAAGTGCTGACCACGGATGCGTCTCTCCTGGGATGGGGAGCTCATGTCGATTGGCTTCACACCCAAGGAAGCTGGTCCCTCCAGGAACGCGATCTACAGATCAATCTTCTGGAGTTGCGAGCGATCTGGAACGCTCTGAAGGCTTTCAGAGATCGGCTGTCCCACCAAATTATCCAAATTCAGACAGACAACCAGGTTGCCATGTACTACGTCAACAAGCAGGGGGGCACCGGATCTCGCCCCCTGTGTCAGGAAGCCATCAGCATGTGGCTCTGGGCTCGCCGTCACGGCATGGTGCTCCAAGCCACATATCTGGCAGGTGTAAACAACAGTCTGGCCGACAGATTGAGCAGGATTATGCAACCTCACGAGTGGTCGCTCAACTCCCGAGTGGTGCACCAGATCTTCCAAGCGTGGGGCACCCCCTTGGTGGATCTCTTCGCATCTCGAGCCAACCACAAAGTCCCTCAGTTCTGTTCCAGGCTTCAGGCCCACGGCAGACTGGCATCGGATGCCTTCCTCCTGAATTGGGGGGAGGGTCTGCTCTGGTGGGGAAGACTTTGTTGAAACTCAAGCAAGACCGAGGCACCATGATTCTGATTGCTCCTTTTTGGCCGCGTCAGATCTGGTTCCCTCTTCTTCTGGAGTTATCCTCCGAAGAACCATGGAGATTGGAGTGTTTTCCAACCCTCATCACGCAGGACGAAGGGGCTCTTCTGCATCCCAGCCTCCGGTCCCTGGCTCTCACGGCCTGGATGTTGAGAGCGTAGACTTTGCCTCTTTGGGTCTGTCAGAGGGTGTCTCCCGCATCTTGCTTGCTTCCAGGAAAGATTCCACTAAGAGGAGTTACTTCTTTCTATGGAGGAGGTTTGCCGTCTGGTGTGACAGCAAGGCCCTAGATCCTCGCTCTTGTCCTACACAGACCCTGCTTGAATACCTTCTGCACTTGTCTGAGTCTGGCCTCAAGACCAACTCTGTAAGGGTTCACCTTAGTGCAATCAGTGCATACATTACCATGTGGAAGGTAAGCCGATCTCGGGACAGCCTTTAGTTGTTCGCTTCATGAGAGGTTTGCTTTTGTCAAAGCCCCCTGTCAAGCCTCCTACAGTGTCATGGGATCTCAATGTCGTTCTCACCCAGCTGATGAAACCTCCTTTTGAGCCACTGAATTCCTGCCATCTGAAGTACTTGACCTGGAAGGTCATTTTCTTGGTGGCAGTTACTTCAGCTCGTAGAGTCAGTGAGCTTCAGGCCCTGGTAGCCCAGGCCCCTTACACCAAATTTCATCATAACAGAGTAGTCCTCCGCACTCACCCTAAGTTCTTGCCAAAGGTTGTGTCGGAGTTCCATCTGAACCAGTCAGTTGTCTTGCCAACATTCTTTCCCCGTCCTCATTCCTGCCCTGCTGAACGTCAGCTGCACACATTGGACTGCAAGAGAGCATTGGCCTTCTACCTGGAGCGGACACAGCCCAACAGACAGTCCGCCCAATTGTTTGTTTCTTTTGATCCCAACAGGAGGAGAGTGGCTGTGGGGAAATGCACCATATCCAATTGGCTAGCAGATTGCATTTCCTTCACTTACGCCCAGGCGGGGCTGGCTCTTGAGGGTCATGTCACGGCTCATAATGTTAGGGCCATGGCTGCGTCGGTAGCCCACTTGAAGTCAGCCTCTATTGAAGAAATTTGCAAAGCTGCGACGTGGTCATCTGTCCACACATTCACATCTCATTACTGCCTGCAGCAGGATACCCGACGCGACAGTCGGTTCGGGCAGTCAGTTCTTCAGAACCTGTTTGGGCTTTAGGATCCAACTCCACCCCCCGAGGGCCCTGTTTGTTCTGTTCCAGGCTGCACTCTCAGTTAGTTGGTAAATTTTTTTAGGTCAATCTCAGTTATGTCCTCGCCGTTGCGAGGCCCAATTGACTATGGTTGTTGTTTTGAGTGAGCCTGGGGGCTAGGGATACCCCATCAGTGAGAACAAGCAGCCTGCTTGTCCTCGGAGAAAGCGAATGCTACATACCTGTAGAAGGTATTCTCCGAGGACAGCAGGCTGATTGTTCTCACAAACCCGCCCGCCTCCCCTTTGGAGTTGTGTCTTCCCTTGTCTTTGTCTTGCTACATATGAGACTGGCCGGCTCAAGCCGGTTTCGGGCGGGAAGACGGCCGCGCATGCGCGGTGCGCACAGGCGCGCGAGGGCTAGCAAAGGACTTTGCTAGTGAAGATTCCGATTGGAGGGGCTGCCGTGGATGTCACCCATCAGTGAGAACAATCAGCCTGCTGTCCTCGGAGAATACCTTCTACAGGTATGTAGCATTCGCTTTACTGAATACTCATACATACCATATATACGTATCTTTATCTACTACATAGGCTTATTGTATACACCTTGGCCGTTATACTGCACTGCTCTACATTCATATATACCTTATATCTGGTACAAGGTCTATATCCTGCCACGATTCCTAGCCCAGCTGCATAACTAAAGAGAAACAACAAGATGATTATCACCAAACTAATTATAATAATCTACACACTATCCCTAATTCACCAAACACTAACCATCCCCCTCACAAATACAATACCCACAATAGCTAACCTATTCAGATTACCTAGGCACACTACACCTCACCAGAACAACAACAGTCAAAACAATGAAAAAGCTACCCCACCGGGACAAACATACCACAAAGGAAAGAAAGGAAATAACAAACCTACACAACAACAGAACAGACAACTTAAGAACATCATCACAGCTACGAACATAAAAGACCCTTACCAAACAATTCAGGTGGGATACACAAACGCCAGATCAGTAGTAAATAAAACAACAACAATAACTGACTGGATCATGGCAGACAATCTTGACATAGTACTCATCAGCGAAACCTGGATCCACGATAACAAGGACCCCATAATCCTAGAACTCTGCCCACCAGGCTACAAATTAACGCACTGGACAAGGAAAGAAAAAAGAGGAGGTGGAATAGCACTAATCTATAGATCCCACTTTACCGTAACAACAACTGCTGAATCTATAACACCAAAACTCGAAATTGTCTCAGTTAGAATCCACCATGATAACCTGATCGACCATCTAAATGTAGTCCTGTTTTTTAGACCACCAGGCAACTGGCAAGAATGCCAGTCAAACTTCATGGATTTCATATCGAATACATGTGTACACAACTCCAATCTACTCATAATATGGGACATAAACCTACACCTAATGCAACCAATGCACGTGACTGCAAAGACTTCCTACAACTATGGGACCTTAATCTGTCTAATATGCAAGCTACACATGTCAAAGGACACAAGATTGACCTCATAACATACAAACTATCCTTAGACTCAAATCTTATACTAACAGATACAAAATGGACGGCCATACCATGGTCAGACCACCATAAATTAAACATAACCCTACAATGGCAGAAAAAAGACACGCACCCCAAACAGGAATGCACAACCTACACCACTAGAGGACAGATTGATCCTGTTACATTCTGGCAACAGATCTACAAAAATGAATGGCTAGCACAAACAAACTCCAAACACTATCTCCAAAATTGGGACGACAGATGCAGGAACATACTAGACGAAATTGCACCACTACAAACAAGAACCACACAAAGACACAGCTCAATATCTTGGTTCAACGAAGAATTGAAATAACTAAAAACACAAGTCAGGAGACTCGCACGCGCGTGGCAAAAAAAGAAAAATGAGCATACACTCAAGACCTGGAAACAAATGGAAAGAAAATACAAATACACAATAAGACAAACCAAAAGAACATACTACAAAACCAAAATAGGACCAGACTACAAAGACGCACATAAACTCTACCAACTCATGAATAAACTAATAGACACCACACCGGTGACCACAGACAGCACAGACACCCCATCGGCAGACCAACTTGCCAAATACTTCAATGAGAAAATTATAAAACTTCGACCCACAATACCACAAAAAATTCATGGATTGCTTGGACCCTACTCCCGGTGAATACCCAGCAGATCGTACCTGGAATGACTTCAATCTGCTAACCGAAGAAACCATCACTCAAGCTCTGAACAAATTCTCCAAAACCCACTCCAAACTGGATACTTGCCCCAGTAACCTAATAAGGTTCGCCCCCAAACACTTCATAACAGACCTTACAACACACCTGAACTACATGCTACAATTCGGACTCTTCCCCAAGGACAAAGGAAACATACTACTCACACCCATACCCAAAAAGGAAAAAATTAAATGACACAACCAACTATCGACCAGTAGCATCCATCCCTCTGATAGTAAAACTAATGGAAAGTATGGTAACCAAACAACTCACCACTTACCTAAACAAATTCACAATACTACATGAATCACAGTCAGGATTCCGATCCAACCATAGCACTGAAACAGTGCTAACTACTCTCATATCCAAATTTAAACAATTAATTGCAACAGGAAACAATGTGCTACTTCTACAATTCGATATGTCCAGTGCGTTCGACATGGTCAGTCACCAAATACTCTCGAACATCTTAGACTACTTCGGGATTGGAGGAAACGTACTAAGATGGTTTAAAGGCTTCCTAATAACAAGAACTTATCAAGTGACTTCTAAATCAAAAACATCAACACCATAGAAACCTGAATGCAGAGTACCACAAGGATCACCTCTCTCACCAACCCTGTTTAACTTAATGATGACACCTTTAGCCAAATTGTTGTCCAACCAAGGACTCAACCCGTACATTTATGCAGACGATGTCACGATATACATCCCGTTTAAACAAGACATAACCGAAATCACAAGCGTGCATTTCAACTAAAACTAAACGCAGAAAAAACACAGTGTCTCATCCTGTCCTCACAGTACAACACAAACAAACCCAATACCATAAACATCCCAAATTACACCCTCCCGGTATCAGACAGCCTGAAAATTCTGGGAGTCACAGTTGACCGAAATCTCACACTCGAAGATCATGCAAAAAATACAGCAAAGAAAATGTTCTACTCAATTTGGAAACTTAAAAGAATCAAACCATTCTTCCCAAGGGATGTATTCCGCAGCCTAGTACTAAGCCTGGTGCTAAGTCATCTAGACTACTGCAATTCCATCTACGCCGGATGCAAAGAACAAATCATTAAGAAGCTCCAAACCGCTCAAAACACAGCAGCCAGACTCATATTTGGGAATACGAAAGCGCCAAACCCCTAAGAGAAAAACTACACTGGCTCCCATTAAAGGAACGAATTGCATTCAAAGTGTGCACCCTGGTCCACAAAATCATTTACGGGGAAGCCCCGACCTATATGTCAGACCTTATAGACTTGCCTATCAGGAATGCAAAAAGATTATCACACACATTCCTCAGTCTCCACTACTCTAACTGCAAAGGGCTAAAATATAAATCCACATACGTGACTAGCTTCTCATACATCTGCATGCAGCTATGGAACGCACTACCGAAAGCCATAAAAACAACGCAAGACTTAACCATCTTCCGAAGGCTTTTGAAAACAGATCTTTTCAAGAAGGCATACCATAAACACCCATCCTAAATACCAAACAATAACACTATACATGATCTACACAAAACTGAAATCTTATCACACGACTGATTAACCTCTTTGATATTAATGAGCAAGCACTACCACCTTAAACCTTATGTCAAACAGGGTCTCTCTATAGTCGAGGACCTAATGTATGTTATAAACCAATTTATTTCTCAGGAACCTCATGCAATACCATAATGTATTCTTCTTTACCATGTATGTATACACATGATATATATATATACCATGATCTGGTCCATATATGTTATTTTCCATGTATGTTACTAAGTATGTATGCACCTTAACGTAATACCTTTTGTAATGCTGCTACCCGGAAATGGCAACCGCCATTACGGCAAATATAAGCCACATTGAGCCTGCAAATTGGTGGGAAAATGTGGGATACAAATGCTACAAATAAATAAATAACCTTGTGGCACACCACTGGTAACATCCTTTTCCTCATAATGAGCTCCATTTACCACAACCCTCTCTTGCCTTCCTCTCAACCAGTTCCAAACCCAGTCAGTGTCAATAATTTCCAGTCATAGTAACATGTAACAATGGATGTTTAATAATAGGTTTCACACTTGCCAACTTCAGTGAAGGTGCAAGACTCCCTCAGTCAATGACTTATTGATTATACTAACAAAAACATTAATCACAATATAATTCAAAGCTTTCAGAATAGAGGAATGTAATACATCTTGTTTGCAAAATTTTCTGTTAACCCTCACAGACATCTTCCTAACAGAATCACTGCTCATTAGTTGAAAATAAGACCAGAGCTCATCTCTTTGCAAAGAACAGCTAATTTCAATTGGTAAGGCTCTCATATCAAACTGTACCACTATCTGAGACATTTTTTGAACAAATCCTAATGCAAAATCTTCACAACTCAAAGGTGACAAAACTATATCATTTATTCTACTATACTTCACTAACCGATTTACTACAGCATACAGTTCTTTATTTTCTTATGGAGAGAACTCTATTGTCTTATTAAAATAATTATTTTTAGCATTCAACACTGCTGTATTATATTTCTGGAGCTTTAAATTATATTGTTCTAAAGTTAGTCTGGAGGGACACTTCATTCTCTTTCTACGTGGTGTCTTCTTTTTTTCATATCTTTCAAATCATCAGAAAACCATGGAACCCTATTATACCCAGTAACTCAATACTCTTTCAGAGGTGTCATTCAATGAATCCAGTGACAAGAGTATTCCAGTTTCAACAGCAGCTGTCACATCTAACTCTTCAAAGTCTACCATGTTAGTACCTATGGACATTTTTTTAAATCAGATAATTCATATGGATCTTGACTATAATACGGTCTAGGTAATGAACTGTATGCTGACTTAATTTTCAAATTCAAATAAAACACAATAAGATAATGACCAATCCCAATAAATAAATGATTGAACTAAGGGACAGATAAATATATCATGCACCCCAGCAAAATGAAAAGAAACATTTTTCTCCATGAAAACTAAATCTAAAATATGGCCTCCTTCATGTGGAGGTCCTTGTGCCCACCCTAATGAATGCATTGTTTCCAAAAACGTATATAGTGTATCATCCTTATCAGTGTTGTGTGATGTCTTTTTTCCTTTTAGCTGCCTTAGTTTTTTTTGTTACATTTGTACCCTGCGCTTTCCCACTCATGGCAGACTCAATGCGGCTTACATGGGGCAATGGAGGGTTAAGTGACTTGCCCAGAGTCACAAGGAGCTGCCTGTGCCTGAAGTGGAAATCAAACTCAGTTCCTCAGTTCACCAGGACCAGAGTCCACCACCCTAACCACTAGGCCACTCCTCCACTTAGGTTTTGTGGTCAATTTTAAGGTTCCTTTATTTTTTTGTTGGCCTCTAGCATCCAGTCATTTGATTTTGCTACAGCTATTTTCTGTACATATCTCAGAAAAAAATTTCTAATGGCTTTAAGAAGTGTTTCCGGTGTGGCAGGATCATATCCATAATGGATACCCACTCCCAGTACTTGTAGTGCCTGGGACCCAATCATGATCCTTCTCAATGTATTCTGTGTTCACAGATATCAAAGAATTGTGAGAAACAGACTGGTCCGTTGACATCGGTGTCAGAAGCATTGGTTTCCATGGCTCCCAAAGCAGCATTGAACACAGAGGATGCATCAACATTCAAGAGTGTTTCTATCACCCTTGACTTTAATTATTGATGAAGCCATTGGGATTGGTCATCATTCAGTTCCCTCATTTGCTCTCATTGTCATTGAGAGACAAGGATGCTGGACATCAGGTGGAAGCCGTGGCACACTGGCATCGAGTCCCTTCTGAGTATGGCACCAAGAAACATCGAGATCACCAGGGTCCTCAAAGTGTTCCCAACCTGAGGATTGCTCGTTCTCCATGGTATGGAGGGGATACAACAGCCTCCATGGAGCCAAGACCTAAGCATCGCCATGTTGAGATAGACCAAGGTCCATCAAGCCCAGCACCCTGTCACCGACAGTGGCCAAAAGAACAAGCAATTTGTCCCACCCATCCTAGAAATACTGTATTACATCGTCCATTCAATAACTTTCTATGGCTTTTTCCTCCAGGAAGCCGTCCAACCCTTTTTTGAAGTCCGCTTTAACTACGTTTCCCAGCAGCGAATTCCAGAGTTTAACTACGCGTTGAGTGAAGAAATATTTCCTCCAATTCATTTTAAATTTACCACACTGCAGCTTCATCGCATGCCCCCATATCCTAGTATTTTTGGAAAGCGTAAACAGACGCTCCACTTCGACCTCTTCCATTCCACTCGTTATCTTATAGACCTACTACTAATATAAATCACTTGTATAGCGCTACCAGTCGTACGCAGCGCTTTACAATTGAACATGAAGAAGACAGTCCCTGCTCAAAGAGCTTACAATCTAAATCAGGACAAACAGACAGGACCAAAAAGGAGAAGGGAAGGACAGACAGAAGGACACATAAGGATAAGATAAAAGTTACAAGTCAGGAGTCAAAAGCAGCATCAAACAGGTAGGCCTTTAGCCCGGATTTGAAGGCAGCCAGGGATGGAGCTAGACGTAATGGCTCAGGAAGCCTATTCCAGACATAAGGTGCGGCGAGATAGAAGGAGCGGAGTCTGGAGTTAGCGATGGAGGAGAAGGGTGCAATTAGGAAAGATTTACCTAGTGAACGGAGTTCTAGGGAAGGAGTTTAGGGAGAGATGAGGGTGGAGAGGTAGTGAGGGGCTGCAGAGTGAATGCACTTATAGGTCAACAAGAGGAGCTTGAATTGTATACAGAAACGGATAGGGAGCCAGTGAAGTGATTTCAGGAGAGGGCTGATATGGGCATAATGACTTTGGCGAAATATTAGTCGTGCGGCAGAGTTTTGAACAGATTGAAGAGGAGAGAGATGGCTGAGTGGAAGACCTGAGAGAAGCAAGTTGCATAGTCTAAGCGAGAGGTGATGAGAGTTTGGATGAGGGTTCTGATAGCATGTTCAGAAAGGAAAGGGTGAATTCTGGCGATGTCATAAAGGAAGAAACGACAGGTTTTAGCAATCTGTTGAATATGGGCAGAGAAGGAGAGGGAGGAGTCGAAGATGACCCCAAGGTTGCGAGCAGACGAGACAGGAAGAATGAGCATGTTGTCGACAGAAATAGAGAATGGGGGAAGGGGAGAGGTTGGTTTAGGAGGGAAGATAAGGAGTTCAGTTTTGGACATATTGAGTTTCAGATGGTGGTGAAACATCCAGGTAGCAATGTCAGAGAGGCAGGCAGATACCTTGGACTGGATTTCTGCCGAGATTACTGGTGTGGAGAGGTAGATCTGGGAGTCATCAGCGTAAAGGTGATACTGAAAGCCGTGCGATGAGATCAAAGCACAAAGGGAGGAAGTATAGATGGAGAAATGGAGATGTCCTAGAACAGATCCTTGAGGTATACCCACTGACAGCGGGATAGAGGAAGAGGAGGATCCACCAGAGTATACACTAAAAGTACACTGTGAGAGATAAGAAGAGAACCAGGAGAGAGCAGAATTCCGAAATCCAAGTGAGGACAGCGTGTCAAGAAGTAGGCTGTGATCAACAGTATCAAAGGCAGCAGAAAGATCGAGAAGGAGGAGGATAGAATAGAGCCCTTTGGATTTAGCCAGGAATAGATCATTGGAGACTTTAGTAAGTGCTGTTTCAATTGAATGAAGGGGACGAAAGCCAGATTGGAGTGGATCAAGAATAGGTTGAGAAGAAAGAAAGTCGAGGCAGCGACGGTGGACAGCACGTTCTAGTAACTTGGATAAGAAAGGAAAGAGGGAGATGGGGCGATAGTTGGAAGGAGAGGTAGAATCCAGAGAAGGTTTTTTGAGGAGTGAGGTGACTGCGGCATGCTTAAAGGCATCAGGGACAGTCGCAGTGGAAAGTGACAGATTGAGGATATGACAGATGAAAGGGGTGACAGCAGGAGAGAATAGTGTTGAGTAGGTGAGTGGGAATAGGGTCAGAGGAGCAGGTGGTTAGTTTTGAGGATTGAAGAAGAAATAAAGTTCCTTCTTCAGTGATTTCGGAAAAGGAAGAAAAGGAGGTAGGGGTAAGAGGGTTGGGAGAGTGGACTAAGGGAAGAAGGGGGTGGAGGAGAGCTGGTTGTGAATTCAAGTTTTATCTTGTGAACCTTATCGTGAAAGTAATCTATCATATCTCCCCTCAGCCGCCTTTTCTCCAAGCTGAAGAGCCCCAGCCTCTTCAGCCTATCCTGATAGGCAAGCCGTCCCATCCCCTGTATCATCTTTGTTGCCCTTCTCTGCACCTTTTCCAATTCCACTATGTCTTTTTTGAGGTGCGGCGACCAAAATTGAACACAATACTTGAGGTGCGGTCGCACCATGGCGCGATACAACGGCAGAATAATATCCTTATTTTTGTTTTCCATCCCTTTCCTAATGATACCCAACGTTCTATTTGCTTTCCTAGCCGCAGCAGCACATTGAGCAGAAGTTTTCAATGTATCATCAACAACGACACCTAGATCCCTTTCTTGGTCCGTGACTCCCAATGCTGAACCTTGCATGACGTAGTTATAGTTTAGGTTCCTCTTTCCCACATGCATCGCTTTGCACTTGTTCACATTAAACGTCATCTGCCATTTAGACGCCCAGTCTCCCAGTCTCGTAAGGTCCTCTTGTAGTTTTTCACAATCTTCCCGCAATTTGACTACTTTGAATAACTTTGTGTCATCAGCAAATTTAATTACCTCATTAATTACCCCCATCTCTAGGTCATTTATGAATATGTTGAAAAGCAGTGATCCCAGCACCGATCCCTGATGGACCCCGCTAACTACCCTTCTCCTAGCTTCTGATACACCCTGTGTGACTCAGGGATGTAGCCACGCCAGTTGTTATGGGTGTTTCTGCCTTGTCGATGGCAGCGTTTGAGGAGCAGCTGATGATGAAGTTCAAGGAATGGATGGAGCACTTCTTTTCTCTATACAAGGTTACTGCTTAGAGTCAGTTCCGAAGCTTGAAATAATCCAACTGATACTTGAAAACCATTCACTGCCTGCAGGAGAAGCAACACTGAGGCCTCAAAGGGGATCAGTTAATAGTAATCACTTTGATGTCAATCTCCAGTACATAGGGAGAGGAAGCTTTCCTGGCACTTCGGAGGTCCCTGGTGGCTTGACACACTCAACCCAGGCTTGATTAAGAAGTCATCCTGGCAGATACAGTGGGGGAAATAAGTATTTGATCCCTTGCTGATTTTGTAAGTTTGCCCACTGACAAAGACATGAGCAGCCCATAATTGAAGGGTAGGTTATTGGTAACAGTGAGAGATAGCACATCACAAATTAAATCCGGAAAATCACATTGTGGAAAGTATATGAATTTATTTGCATTCTGCAGAGGGAAATAAGTATTTGATCCCCCACCAACCAGTAAGAGATCTGGCCCCTACAGACCAGGTAGATGCTCCAAATCAACTCGTTACCTGCATGACAGACAGCTGTCGGCAATGGTCACCTGTATGAAAGACACCTGTCCACAGACTCAGTGAATCAGTCAGACTCTAACCTCTACAAAATGGCCAAGAGCAAGGAGCTGTCTAAGGATGTCAGGGACAAGATCATACACCTGCACAAGGCTGGAATGGGCTACAAAACCATCAGTAAGACGCTGGGCGAGAAGGAGACAACTGTTGGTGCCATAGTAAGAAAATGGAAGAAGTACAAAATGACTGTCAATCGACAAAGATCTGGGGCTCCACGCAAAATCTCACCTCGTGGGGTATCCTTGATCATGAGGAAGGTTAGAAATCAGCCTACAACTACAAGGGGGGAACTTGTCAATGATCTCAAGGCAGCTGGGACCACTGTCACCACGAAAACCATTGGTAACACATTACGACATAACGGATTGCAATCCTGCAGTGCCCGCAAGGTCCCCCTGCTCCGGAAGGCACATGTGACGGCCCGTCTGAAGTTTGCCAGTGAACACCTGGATGATGCCGAGAGTGATTGGGAGAAGGTGCTGTGGTCAGATGAGACAAAAATTGAGCTCTTTGGCATGAACTCAACTCACCGTGTTTGGAGGAAGAGAAATGCTGCCTATGACCCAAAGAACACCGTCCCCACTGTCAAGCATGGAGGTGGAAATGTTATGTTTTGGGGGTGTTTCTCTGCTAAGGGCACAGGACTACTTCACCGCATCAATGGGAGAATGGATGGGGCCATGTACCGTACAATTCTGAGTGACAACCTCCTTCCCTCCGCCACGGCCTTAAAAATGGGTCGTGGCTGGGTCTTCCAGCACGACAATGACCCAAAACATACAGCCAAGGCAACAAAGGAGTGGCTCAGGAAGAAGCACATTAGGGTCATGGAGTGGCCTAGCCAGTCACCAGACCTTAATCCCATTGAAAACTTATGGAGGGAGCTGAAGCTGCGAGTTGCCAAGCGACAGCCCAGAACTCTTAATGATTTAGAGATGATCTGCAAAGAGGAGTGGACCAAAATTCCTCCTGACATGTGTGCAAACCTCATCATCAACTACAGAAGACGTCTGACCGCTGTGCTTGCCAACAAGGGTTTTGCCACCAAGTATTAGGTCTTGTTTGCCAGAGGGATTAAATACTTATTTCCCTCTGCAGAATGCAAATAAATTCATATACTTTCCACAATGTGATTTTCCGGATTTAATTTGTGATGTGCTATCTCTCACTGTTACCAATAACCTACCCTTCAATTATGGGCTGCTCATGTCTTTGTCAGTGGGCAAACTTACAAAATCAGCAAGGGATCAAATACTTATTTCCCCCACTGTATCTCCTGCTGAGTACTTTATGAATCTGAAAATGTTTTCGGAATGCTCTGCTCACTTCCTGCATAACATCCTGTCAGCTATTTATAAGTATTGTGTATTTTGCATAAGATGTGATAAGTTTTCATAAGGATCATTAGGATATCATTTGTACTGTTCTAATCATTACGTAGTCTCAGGATAATCAGAGTGTAGTTAGACAATATATTTTGTTAGTGTGCCTATCAGTAAGAGATATTAGGTGCTTTCTCTTTGCTAATGATACTTTTCTTTCTAAATCTATGATTGCCCCAGATAGTTTCTTATTTCTTGCAGAGACATACGCCATCACCTCGCCCCTCAGGACCACTTTTGCAGTTGCCCAAAATAATGTTGGGTTATCTTTATGTTGTTCATTAAAATGCTCAAACTCCTCCCATTTGGTTCTAAGGTATTTCACAAACTCCTGGCTTTTATACAAATATGCTGGAAACCTCCATCCCCTCTCCTGCTGCTGGAAATAGTTTGGGGCCTCAAGGTATAACCAGACCATTGCGTGGTCAGATATGTCAGGCACCCCTATATACCACCTCTGGAAACATCGTGCGTGCCACTAAAATATAGTCTAGCCTGGAAGATGTCCCGTGTGCCCTGGACAGATGAGTGAAATCTTTCTGTCTAGGATGGAGCGCACGCCATGTGTCCACAACATCCAAGCTCTGCATGAAAGTAGACATTATTCTGGTCCCCCTCTATGTGCCAAGCCTGGCGCTGAGCAATCTTCCGCAGGCCTCGCTACCAAATTAAAGTCCCCCATTATCATTAATTTTAATGATCTGTACAATCTGCATGTCTGTATCAAGTCATTATAAAACTTTCCATTGTTTGGCCCGTAGAGTGCTAGCAGCAAGATTTCCCTGCCCTGTAGCCATAAATGTAGAAGGACATACCTGCCTTTTGAATCTGTCATTAGGAGTTCTGATTTTGCTGCCAACCCTTTTCTTATCAAAATTGCTACCCCTCCTTTATGCCCATCTGCTGGGGAAGCATGTACCTCCCCCACCCAATTTCTCTGCAACTTGTGATGTTCTTCCTGGGACAGATGTGTTTCCTGTATGCAGGCTATATCAGAGTGTTTCCTACGCAGTGCCGTCAAGACTTTCGCACGTTTGATTGGGGATGTGATCCCTCCCACTTTCCATGTGTGAAATCTAACTGACTTAACCACCATTCTGTACCTTGGCCACTCCCTGTTGTGTTACTACGTTCAGGTAAGGAGTAGGCGCCCAGTTCGCCCCGCTCCTCCTCGCTCATATTTTAATCTCTCCGCCCCTTCCTTTAGGGAGGCCCACATGCAGTGTATTAAAGGTTTTATTGATGTCAGAAGGGGAAAAAACGTTGCTCAAAAGAACATTTGTAGACCCTTATCAGTTTCCTATTCCTTCCCTGCCCTCCGTTTCCCCCATAACCCTCTCTCCCCCCTTGTCTCCTCCCCTGCTAGATCCCCGATTCCAAATCTACTCCCTCCACATCTTCCCTTGGCATCGAGAAAAGCATCAGTCACCGTGATATACCCCCCCCCCCCCCGGCCTCCCCCCACCCCTCCCATCTTTATCACACTTATCTGCCCCACAACCGTTCAACCTATAACAGTAATACTTAACTAACATGCTTACATAACAGTTAATACATGTTGTCTTCATGGTGTTATGTGTTTCTTTCAGTTCTGTTTCCATGCTTGCAGGACGTCTCATACAGGCTGTTAGCGTCCTGTGCTCAAATCCTGTGGCTATATTCCTACAGACAAACAACCTCTGACAGTATTGCATAGAATAACAGTAGTACTTAGCTGTCTTCAAGCATTATCTCCTGGTTATTATGCAGTCCTGATGATATCCTTGACTGGCAGGAATCTGTTTTAAACTTCTATTAACCTTTAGCAATTCCTTGGACTTAATCCTTAAAGTCTTTGCTGATCGCTATCATGCACTCATTTGTGCCTCTCAGTGTGTGCATTTCACTCATTTCACGATTATCATAGAATCCTTTGTTGCCTTGTTGATTTGGCTCCTGAGCAGCAATTCTCCTTCACTCCTGGCAGGGCCGTGCCTGGGGTCTCTGGCGCCCCCCTGCAGACTATCAGTTGGGCCCCCCCCCCCCCGTGAAAATGATTGCTCACCACTTGCCACACTGACAGGAATTGTCAGTAATATTCTTAGAAACAAATTGCTATACATTGCAAAATAAGATAGCAGATGTAAATTCTCAAAGTGGACATATTCCAAACACTAAAATGAAAATAAAATGATTTTTTTTTTTTTTACCTTTGTTGTCTGGTGACTTTCTTTTTCTGATCATGCTGGCCCAGTATGTGATTCTGCTGCTATCTGTCCTCTTAACTCCGTTTCCAGAGCTTCCTTTCCATTTATTTCTTTACTTTCCTCCTTTCTTCTTCGTTTCTTGCTCTATATCCCCTGCCCCCTCCATTCATCCCTATCCAGCAATTCCCCTCTCTCCCTGAGCTCTGCAATCCATATCCATCCATGCCCATCTGTCCCCTGCCCCTCCATTCATCCCTATCCAGCAATTCCCCTCTCTCCCTGAGCCCTGCAATCCATATCCATCCATGCCTATCTCTCCCCTGCCCCCTCCATTCATCTCTATCCAGCAATTCCCCTCTCTCCCTGAGCCCTGCAATCCATATCCATCCATGCCCATCTGTCTCCTGCCCTCTCCATTCATCTCTATCCAGCAATTCCCCTCTCTCCCTGAGCCCTGCAATTTATATCCATCCATGCCCATCTGTCCCCTGCCCCCTCCATTCATCTCTATCCAGCAATTCCCCTCTCTCCCGTCCATGCTTCTCTTTCCCCTCCCATCCATGCTCCTCTCTCTCCCCTGCCCTCTCGCTCCCATGTCCCAACTGCCCGCCCACTTCTCTCCCCACAATATCCCTTTCCTTTTTTTTTTTCTTTTAAATTTACCTCCGTCCGGCAGCGCAGTGTCAGTGAAGGAGGCGGCGCTCCCGACGTCTCTAGCCAGCCTTCCCTTCGCTCAGTGTCCCGCCTTCTTCTGACGTCATTACCTTGAGGTAAATTTAAAAGGAAAAAAAAAGGAAAGGGATCTTGGGGGGGGGAAGAAGAGGGCGGGCAGTTGGAACATGGGAGCGCCCCCCTGCCGTGCTTACCTCGCTTACCGTGTCGACATGGCCCTGACTCCTGGGGTGATTCCGTTTTGATATGCATGGCTTTCTGGAAGACATCCACTTCTCCCGCTGAAGTGAAAACATGCCACTTTCCCTTATGTAAGATTTTTAAGGTTGCTGGGTACAGTAACAAACTTGTCCTTGCTAGCAAACAGTGCACTGCAAACCGGATTGAATTCTCTGCAACGCTGTGGTAGTGCCAAAGAATAATCCTGGAATATCTTGACAGGTTTGCCGTCATAACATAAATTTTCTCTTTTTTGGCGCGCTCCTCTCAATATTTCCACTTTGTGAAGAAAGTTGTGCACCTTTGCTATTATTACTCTTGGCCGTGTGTTTCCTTCCTGTCGTCGCCCCAGCTGGTGCGCTCGTTCCAGGCGTAGCTTTCCCATGCTGTCTGTAAGGGCCATATCCACACTTAACCAGCATTCCAGCACTGTAAGTAGTGTTTGGTCGGACACCGACTCTGGAAAACCCACAATTCTGATGTTGGAGCGGCGAGATTGGTTTTCTAAATCATCGAGCAGTTGGCCTTGTTCTTTTACCGTTTGTTGTAATGTGCGGACCGCGGCCGCCATTTCTGTTTCCCGCTCTTCTGTCTCTGCTACTCTGTTTTCCAGGTCGCCCGTGCGGCATACAGTTTCATCGAGTGCCTTTTCTATTGTCATCTGTCTGACAGCTGAGCAAACCGGCTCCATCACCCCTTTTACCGCTGCTGTGATCTGTTGCATCTGGGACTCGCTGAATAATTGTTGTTCAGGGCCGGGGCTCCGCGTCATCTTTACTTCTGCTTGCCCTCGTGTCTTCACTTGGTCTTTCATCCCTAGTTTGCGCGGCATCTCCGCCTCTGTTTGCGTGACAAAGGAATCCATAAATTAGTTGCTACTTGAGTGTGATATTTCCTTGACTGCTGTTTACATTTGTTCCTGGGTGGCTCGTTAAACCAGGAGGGGGCCCGAGAGCGAAAGCAACAAGCTGCTGTTCCCCTCTAAGGCATCACGTGACCCCGGCTATATAATGTTTAATCTGAGCATACGCAAATCTGTTCCCCCAAGACTCCCCTACCCTGCAAGTCCGCATAGAAAACATTGGATCCCTCTTCTCCCACAATATGTTCCAAAGTCTTAATGCCCACCCTTTCCCACTTAGCAAAAACCAGATTATCCATTCCAGCCTAAAACATAACATTCTCCCTTACTGTTAGCTGGTCTGACTTCCGAGGGTCATCCCCCCCCCCCCCCCCCCCCAATTTGCCTACTAACACTTCCCACATCTCCCTCATAGACTTTTTTTTTAACATATTTTTATTATTTTCCATAAATCCATCTGCAAAACATCATCCAATAATGCATCATAATACAAAAATCTAAGATCTGTTGCCATAAACATGTTCCCCAACTACCCTCTCCCTCCCCCCTTCCCCCTCGCCAGGAGTAGTAGCGCTCTAGAAATGTTAAGTAGTAGTAGTAGTAACTTCAGACTGATCATTTATTCTCCTCTCTAGAGGCTCAACAATTAAACAGCTATCCCTCTCCATGTCATATATGAGGACCAATTTTTAAAGAACTTCACCACTCGACCTCTTTTCACAGCTGTCATTTTATCCATTATGCAACAAAAGTCCACTTTAGCAAATACTTGTTCCAATGATGGTGCCATGGTTTGCTTCCAAAGTCTCGCAATTAGAGTCCGGGCTGCTGTAACCACATGGGACAGAAGACAGTGAAATGAACTATGTATACCTGGCACAAGTATATTAAGTAAACATAGCCCTGGGTCCAGAGCAATAACTATCCCCAACTTACATTGTAGTTGTGCAAGTAAATTTGTCCAAAACGTCTCCCTCATAGACTTTAACATTACACTATCTCTAAGATGAATTGGTACCTGAACCGGCTTAAGATGTAACAATGAAAAAAGTTCATATGGGACATAAAACTGAATAGCCCAACCATTCTCCTAAATGGCGCAAAAGACAGGCTCAGTTATTTACTTGCAAACTAGGAAACCCTACTCCTCCCTGATTTCTACTCCCCAGCGTCAAATCCCGCCTAAGCTTTGGCTTCCTACCCGCCCAACAAAAATCTCCAAACAGCCTATTAAGTCTTTTTAACTCCCCCTGTTTAACTCTCAATGGCAATGTTTGTAGGACATAAAGCCATTTTGGAAGTTGTGAAAGATCCGTCCCTCCTCCCGGGGTCCTCAGGATCTTGCCTCTGCCCTGGACCCTCCGGTTAAGAGTCAGGATACCTGTCTCAGCCTCCTCGCCCACTGCAGTTCACAGGGCAGGGCTCAAAGCAATCCAAACTCCAGAAAGCAAAAATCAGTAAGTATCTTTATTCTCTTGGGATTCACAGTCCAGTAGTTCAGAATTAAAGCAGGAAAAAAAAACACAATCCCACTGTTTCTCAAGATAACAGCAGAACAGGAAAGAAAAACAACTCCACTCCCCTGCTTCCAGAACTCAGTTTGTTCCACCTTAAGCAGTCTACAGCCCCGTGCTCTCCTTCTCCCCCTCGAGCCCTTTGAAAAGGGGGGAGAATGTCCGTAAAGGGCAGTCAAAACAAACAAAAAAAAAAACACAAGAAAAAGAAAGAAACTGCTCCCGGTTTCTTCCTGGTGCTTTGGCAACCAATCTACTACTACTACTATTTGACATTTCTAAAGTGCTACTAGGGTTACGCAGCGCTGTACAATATAACATAGAAGGACAGTGCCTGCTCTGAGAGCTTACAATCTAATGAACAAATGTACAGACAATCAAGTAGTGGCAGTCAAATTGGGGCAGTCTAGGTTCCTTGAGAGGTATCAGGTTAGGTGCCGAAGGCAACATTGAAGAGGTGGGCTTTGAGCAAGGATTTGAAGATGGGAGTGGGCTTGGCGTAGGGCCTCAGGAAGTTGATTCCACGCATAGGGTGAGGCGAGGCAGAATGGGCGGAGCCTGAAGTTGGCGGTGGTGGAGAAGGGTACTGAGAGGAGAGATTTGTCCTGTGAGCGGAGGTTTCGGGCGGGAACGTAAGGGGAGATGAGGGTGGAGAGGTAATGAGGGGCTGCAGACTGAGTGCATTTGTAGGTGAGAAGGAGAAGCTTGAACTGTATGCGGTATCTGATCGGAAGCCAGTGAAGCGACCTGAGGAGAGGGGTGATATGAGTATATCGGTTCAAGCGGAATATAAGACGTGCAGCAGAGTTCTGAATATAAACAGCGCCCAATAAACCACTTCTTCAGGCTTGAACAAACACTTTCCCCCAAACAGCTTCCTCCCGCTGTTCACACAGGGGGAGTCAATAACCCCTCTTCAAACAGCACTCTTTAACACACCGTTCAAAACAGCCTGAACTCGCTTTGGGGAGAAAAAAGGTCCCACCCTTTCTTGGGTCACTCAATACACTGACCCTTCTCCCTCATGACCCTTTCTCTTTCCCCTCTCAGCCCAGCTGCCATACCACGAGTTCACCTGCTTTCTCAGCTTTTTTTCCTAAGGAATGAGCCCAGGCTGTGAGGTCCATTGGTTCCTCCGGGCTCTCCTCTCTTTCTCTTTCCTCGGCTTCTTGCCACTCCATAGGCTCCTCGTTCCCCCCACTTTTCAGCTGTTCCTCTTTCACTTGATTACCTTCCAGGGGCCCCTCCCTTGCCTTGTCAGAGTTCTCCCCTGTGGCCTGCTGGGGAAGGTAATCTCTGTACCGGGGCTGCTGGGTGATGTAGTCTTTTTCTCTCCTCCATTTTTCAGGGGGCATTACCCTTTCTCTTCTCTCTCTCTGGGGAAGTAGTAAAGGCAAGGCTTTGTTCTGTCTCCTTCTGTTCTTGAGCCTCCTCACTTCTTCCCCTTCTACTTCCATCTGCTCCACCCTCTTTTCCTCCCCTTCACATACTCCCCCCCCCCTTAAGAGACTACCCCTCTCCTGAACCCTAGGCTCTGTATCCTCCTCTCCGATTCGGAATAGAGCATCGACATTGCTCATGGTACTGCCAGGCCAAAGCTCCACCGAATAGCGGAACGGCTGCAGAGCCAGATACCATCTCGTGAGGCGGGCATTATTGTTCATCTGATTAAGCCATTTGAGGGGCGCATGATCTGTTACCAGCCTAAACTCCCTCCCCTCCAAATACACCTGACAGGCCTGGACTGCCCATCTAATGGCCAAACACTCCTTTTCAATCGTGGAGTAGTGGATTTCATGTGGGAAGAGCTTCCTACTCAAGTACAGCACTGGATGTTCTTCCCCCTCATGCTCCTGGGACAACACCGCTCCCAGCCCTACCCCGGAAGCGTCAGTCTGCAGGATAAAGTTTTTCCTAAAATCTACGGCCTTCAACACGAGTTCCTGACAGAGGGCCCTCCAGAGGGTTTCTATCGCCCGTGCCCCTTCCTCCTCCCACCTTAACTGATTGGGCTTATTTCCCTTCAGCATGTCAGTAAGGGGTGCGGACAGGGTAGAGAAATGGGGGATAAACCGGCGATAATATCCGATAAGCCCCAAGAACCCCCTTAACTGTTTCTTTGTGTTAGGCCGGGGAAACTCCTGGACGCTCTGGACCTTGTCAATAATCGGCCTTACTTCGCCTTGCCCTACCATATAACCCAGGTATTTCACCCTCCTTTGGGCAAAGTGGCATTTCTCCGGATTAAGGGTTAGCCCAGCCTCCCGGAAGGAACTAAGCACCGCTCGGACCCGGGCCACGTGAGTAGGCCAGTCCCTGCTGTGAATGACCACATCGTCCATGTATGCGGCAGCAGCACCCTATCCAGAAGGCGTTGGCAGCTAGCCGATGCCGAGTTCAACCCAAAAGGCAACCGCTTAAATTGGTACAGCCCCTGGGGCGTCCGGAAGGCCGTCTGACAGGGGGATTTGCCAATACCCTTTGGTCAAGTCCTGCGTGGTGAGAAACTGGGCCGTTCCCAGCCTATCTAGCAATTCGTCAATATGGGGCATGGGGTAGGCATCGGTCTGCGCAATGGTGTTCAGCTGACGAAAATCAATGCAGAACCGCCATGACCCATCGGGTTTAGGCACCAGCACCACCGGACTTGACCAGGGGCTATTAGACTCCTCGATCACCCCAAAGCCTAGCATCTCCTGAACCTGCCGCATTACCTCCTGCCTTTTTTGGGGGGACAGCCTGGAAGGCCTCTGTCTAACCACCTTCCCCTCCTCTGTTACAATCTCGTGTTGCAACACATGTGTTTTCCCAGGACATGGTGTAAGGACATCTTTAAACTCCTTCAGGAGCTCTTGCATTTCCTTTTTCTGGGCAAAACTTAACTGGGCGTTAATGTCTGATAACCCGGGCCTGAAAATCTCATCTATCTGGGGCCCCAGGTCCTCCTCTGCCTCCTTTTAGCCAGAGCCTGAAACCGTTTCCTTTCTTTTTTTTTTTTTTTTTAATGTATGTTTATTATTTCACATAAACAAGTTCAATACAATATCCAATACTTCAACTCAATGTACAGTCCAAATGCGCTGTTGACAACAAATGCTACACAACCCAACCCCCCCCCCCCCCGCACCCTACCCCCCTCCCACCCTCCCTCCAGGGTAACAACAGTCAGGCTCAACAGTTCAAACCGAAGGTATCCTCCATCTATCAAACAGAGATCCCTCTTCAGTCCATATATATTGTCCACACTTTGAGAAATCTTACCAACTGTCCCCGCTTCACAGCTGTCATTTTAGCCATTAAGCAACAGTAATCCACTTTTTTAAAGACTTGATCCAACGTAGGGATCGCTGTTTGTTTCCAGTATCTAGCAATTAAAATACGTGCTGCTGTTACTACATGAGAGAGAATACCATGAAGTGAGCAACGTATGCCCTCCACTGGTATGTTAAGTAAACAAAGCTCAGGGATCGGCGTAAGTGCTATCCCCAGCTTAGTGTGGAGGTGTGATATTAAGTCTGTCCAGAACTGCTTTATGGTCGGGCAGTCCGACTATATGTGCCAGAATGTACCTCGGGCTCCACAGCCCCGCCAGCAAGTTGAGACCTCCGTGTGAAATATACGTGATATTCTGTGGGGGGGTGAGATACCACTGGTATAACATCTTGTACCCATTCTCCACCAGTGGTGTTGCCACAGAAAAATTCAGTAAAGTTTTATATATACGGGGCCATTTATCCCGCTCATAATGGACGGATAAAAGAGTCTCCCATTTATCAGTATATTGGGACAAGGGGGAAGATTGATGTAAGAGCGCTTTATAAATCCTGGATATGCCACCCCTCCCTGCCCCCGAGCCCATCACCCATTCCAGTTCTGTTACTGTCAACAATAGCTCGTCTTTGGCCTTACGATGCATAAAATCCCTCACCTGCATATAATGAAAGTGGTCTCTATCAGTCAATCCAGAGCCTGAAACGACTGACATTTCCCCTCATCCCACAACTGTCCCAACATCCGCAGCGATAAAGCTGACCAATGCCATAAGTACATAAGTAGTGCCATACTGGGAAAGACCAAAGGTCCATCTAGCCCAGCATCCTGTCACCGACAGTGGCCAATCCAGGTCAAGGGCACCTGGCACGCTCCCCAAACGTAAAAACATTCCAGACAAGTTATACCTAAAAATGCGGAATTTTTCCAAGTCCATTTAATAGCGGTCTATGGACTTGTCCTTTAGGAATCTATCTAACCCCTTTTTAAACTCCGTCAAGCTAACCGCCCGTACCACGTTCTCCGGCAACGAATTCCAGAGTCTAATTACACGTTGGGTGAAGAAAAATTTTCTCCGATTCGTTTTAAATTTACCACACTGTAGCTTCAACTCATGCCCTCTAGTCCTAGTATTTTTGGATAGCGTGAACAGTCGCTTCACATCCACCCGATCCATTCCACTCATTATTTTATACACTTCTATCATATCTCCCCTCAGCCGTCTCTTCTCCAAGCTGAAAAGCCCTAGCCTTCTCAGCCTCCCTTCATAGGAAAGTCGTCCCATCCCCACTATCATTTTCGTCGCCCTTCGCTGTACCTTTTCCAATTCTACTATATCTTTTTTGAGATACGGAGACCAGTACTGAACACAATACTCCAGGTGCGGTCGCACCATGGAGCGATACAACGGCATTATAACATCCGCACACCTGGACTCCATACCCTTCCTAATAACACCCAACATTCTATTCGCTTTCCTAGCCGCAGCAGCACACTGAGCAGAAGGTTTCAGCGTATCATCGACGACGACACCCAGATCCCTTTCTTGATCCGTAACTCCTAACGCGGAACCTTGCAAGACGTAGCTATAATTCGGGTTCCTCTTACCCACATGCATCACTTTGCACTTGTCAACATTGAACTTCATCTGCCACTTGCACGCCCATTCTCCCAGTCTCGCAAGGTCCTCCTGTAATCGTTCACATTCCTCCTGCGACTTGACGACCCTGAATAATTTTGTGTCATCGGCGAATTTAATTACCTCACTAGTTATTCCCATCTCTAGGTCATTTATAAATACATTAAAAAGCAACGGACCCAGCACAGACCCCTGCGGGACCCCACTAACTACCCTCCTCCACTGAGAATACTGGCCACGCAATCCTACTCTCTGCTTCCTATCTTTCAACCAGTTCTTAATCCATAATAATACCCTACCTCCGATTCCATGACTCTGCAATTTCTTCAGGAGTCTTTCGTGCGGCACTTTGTCAAACGCCTTCTGAAAATCCAGATATACAATATCAACCGGCTCCCCATTGTCCACATGTTTGCTTACCCCCTCAAAAAAATGCATTAGATTGGTGAGGCAAGACTTCCCTTCACTAAATCCGTGCTGACTTTGTCTCATCAGTCCATGTTTTTGTATATGCTCTGCAATTTTATTCTTAATAATAGCCTCCACTATCTTGCCCGGCACCGACGTCAGACTCACCGGTCTATAATTTCCCGGATCTCCTCTGGAACCCTTCTTAAAAATCGGAGTAACATTGGCTACCCTCCAGTCTTCCGGTACTACACTCGATTTTAGGGACAGATTGCATATTTCTAACAGTAGCTCCGCAAGTTCATTTTTTAGTTCTATTAATACTCTGGGATGAATACCATCAGGTCCCGGTGATTTACTACTCTTCAGCTTGCCCATATATTCGTTCTCCTCTACCTGGCGGGAAATCCAGTACAAATATTATAGGGGTGTTCATATGATATTTCCGTCCCTGGATCCACACAGCTGTGCATCGCGCCCATTCACCAAGTGCTATCCTCATCTGACCCTTTAACCCCGAGAGCAGCCCTCTTAGCGACTCTAATGGGAGCCACGGGGCCGCCCACAATGGCACCCCCCGCAGGCC
Source organism: Microcaecilia unicolor (assembly GCF_901765095.1). NCBI lineage: Eukaryota > Metazoa > Chordata > Amphibia > Gymnophiona > Siphonopidae > Microcaecilia > Microcaecilia unicolor. Next base: position 147,221,829 of record NC_044041.1, on the reverse strand, counting down.
CCACTGTGCCGCATACGACCACGGCTTGGTTATCCCTGCTTGTCCAACGGCCAACATTTGAAATAATGCCGCTCTATAATATAGCCAGAAATTTGGAACCCCCATCCCTCCATCCTTCCTAGATTGGTGTAACACCTTCCTAGTTACTCTCGGAGGCCTTTTCCGCCAAATAAAGGCAAAGACTTTCCTGTCAAGCACCTGGAAGAAGGCCTTCGGGATTGCTATTGGAATTGCCATAAATAGATAGAGTAACTTAGGGAGTAAGGACATTTTTACTGCCGCAATTCTGCCCATCCATGACAGTCCCAAGCCCCCCCATCTCTCCAACTCAGTAAATAATTCTGGTAATTTAGAGGTAAAATTCTCCCGATACAAATCTGCAGTATTCGGGGTCAAATTGCCCCCCAGATACCGAATAGAGCGGGGGGACCAGCTGAACGGAAATAAAGGTTGTAGTTCTGCTTGTAGCCCCATGGGAAACTGTAGGGGCATAATTTCAGATTTTTGTAGGTTAATTTTTAAGCCAGCCGCCTCCCCATATACCTTGAGGATGTCCATTACTGCCTGTAGGGAGTCCCCGGGGCTTGTCAGCGTCAATAGCACATCGTCTGCATACAACATAATTTTTGTTTCCTGCCTACCTATGCTGATGCCCCGCACTCGCGGCTCTCTTCGAACCATGATCGCCAGAGGTTCCATAGAGAGAGCAAACAATAGGGGGGACAAAGCACATCCTTGCCGCGTGCCCCTTTGTAACTCAAAAGGTTGTGTGTTTGTGTCATTAATCTTCAATTGGGCCATCGGTTGTCAGTAGAACGCTGTGACCCAGTGCATGAATTGCCCGCCCAGTCCAATGCGTTCCAGAAGGCGGAATAGAAAGGGCCACAGCACCCTATCGAAAGCCTTTTTTGCATCTAGAGAAAGAAACACCGCTGGATGACCAAGTGTTTGCACCCGATCCAGTATATATTGTGCCCGTCTGGTGTTATCAAAGGTTTGCCGATTCGCGATAAAGCCCGTTTGGTCCTCATGTACCAAGCGGGGCAAAACTGTTTGCAGGCGTGTAGCCAAGATGGAGGTGAATATTTTATAGTCAGTCCCTAAAAGGGATATTGGACGGTATGAACCACAGCTTTGCGGATCCTTATGCGGTTTGAGCAACAATATCACATTGGCTAGTCTCCAAGAGCGCGGAAGCAGGGCATCTTTCTTGATATCATTAAAAACTCTCTGCAATAGGGGGGCCAGAATGGTTCGGAATCTTTTGTAAAACCGATTGCCAAATCCATCAAGCCCCGGGGCCTTTCCCCCGGGCAGCCCTTTGATAGCAGCCTCTACTTCCTCTAACTCAATAGGGGTCGAAAGTGATAGCCCCTCAGCTCTTGACAAGGTGGGCATGTCCACATTATCCAGCAAAGACTGAATAGCCTCCAGCGGAGGTGGACCCTCCGGCTGATATAGTTGCTGATAGAATTGCACAAAAGCCTGTCGTATTTCGTCTGGCTGCTCGTGCAATCTCCCTGTATTATCCCTGTCACTACATATATTATTACGGCCTGCTAACTGCTTCAGCTTATACGCTAGAAGTTTGCTCGCTTTATTATTAAACTCATAATATTCTTGCTGTACCCTTTGCAACTGCTCCTGTATTTCTATACTTTCTAAGGACGCCAGCTGTAGCCGTGCCTTATGTAATTCCTCTAGTTGACTGGGTGTGTCCTGCTGCCGTTTTACCAGGGTGTCCAGCTGGTTAATAGTCGACCTAAGCTCCCTCTCTTTTTCCCTATGATCTTTAGTTAAGTGTGCTTGTATGGAGATCACCTTCCCCCGAATCATGGCCTTCATACTTTCCCATAAAATTTCTGAAGTAATCTCTGGGGTGTCATTAAACTGAAGGAATTCCTTAAGTTCTAATTCAATACGCTGTGCCTGTTTAGGATCATCGAGTAAACTATCTGGAAATTGCCATGTCCTCAGTCCCCACTCCATCCTGTCACCTCTCATTTCTAATACCACTGGGGCATGATCAGACCACACACGGGTCTGTATCTCTACAGAAATTATCTGTGTCAATGTGCCCGTGCTGCCCATCCACATATCTATTCCCGAATGTGTATTGGGTGGGGCTGAGAAGCATGTATAGTCCCTTTCATCATTGTGTAACACCCTCCATATATCCACTAGCCCCCACTGGTTAAGAAATCGAATTAATCTACCTCTCTCTAGCTGCACATATCCCATTGCCTCCTCCGTGTTATCCATATTAGGGTCCAAGGTGACATTAAAATCTCCACCCATGAGGATTTCCCCTTGTACATATTTTAAGAACTGGGTGCCAACAGACTCGAAAAACCCTCCCTGTGCTTGATTAGGGGCGTATATTTACTATAGTGTAGATCTGGCCCCCCAATTTGGCAACCACTAATAAAAATCGCCCTTCAGAGTCCCGTTTCACTGTGATTGGTTCCCATGCCACCCCCCGTTTTATCAATATCTCCACCCCCGCTGTCTTCCTCTGTTTCTTATTAGAAGCCATATACTGGTGAGGATATCGGGCATTGCCCATTAGATGCTCATGCCTCTCCAGCAAATGCGTTTCTTGTATCAATAGGACATCTGCCCCCACTCTATTGGCCTCCTTAAATAGTAGCCAGCGTTTTAAAGGGGAGTTCAGACCACGAACATTTATGATCATACAAACTATGCGTGTCATTGGACCTTAAAGTGTATGTCCCACTTCCCTATGTGCTGCTTCCAAGAAGCACCCTCCGATATAGCACCATATATCCCAGATTCCTGTGTTATCCTGGTCTCCCCCCCCCCACCCCCCCCCCCCCGTCCCATATATCCAGTGGATCAAAATTATCTCACCACTAAATCAAGAGAGCGATGACTTAACACATGCCTCCTATCGCTCATCGTAAAACAATACTAACACAAATATAGCGCAAGAAGCTGTTAACTGCTTATCTGTAGTAGCGTCCCGGAACTATTTATCAAGTTACAGTCTTAGCCGCCGTGGGCAATTGCTGTGTTGATTGCTGTCGGGTGAGACGTCCTTTGCCTCTCGTCACCCGTGTCCATTGCTGGCGATTCGGCCTTCTCTCCTCCTCATCTTGTCGTCCGATCTCGGCGGCGGGCCATCCACTTCCGGCCAGGTCACACGCACTTCTTCTACAGATTGAATGCGGATCCATTTTCCTTCCTTATTGTATGCCAAGGCAAAAGGATGTTGCCATCTGTATAGTGTATCTTGATCCCGGAGGTATCTAGTGTAATTTCGGAGCTCGGCTCGGTGCTTCAAGGTCATCGGGGCCAGATCTTCATAGAGCTCAATAGGGAGTGTGTCCCATTTAATGCTGTCTTTTTGGCGGGCTTTTTTCAAGATGGCTTCCTTAATTTTGTAATCCGCGAAACATGCTATTATATCCCTTGGCACATTGTCCCGCACTCTTGTAAGCGTTCTGTGAGCACGATCTATTCTAATGTCCTCCGGGCTCACCTCAGGACCATCTTCCGAAAGCAGCATGCTTGCAACTTGTTGTGCAACTTTTTTGCAATTTAAATAGTCCCCTGTTCGGGAATGCCTCGGATTCTGATATTTGATCGCCTTCCACGATTCTCTAAGTCTTCTATTTTATCCATAAGCGATTTACTCACTTCTTGTTGTTCTTTTAGCGAGTTCTCTAACGAGTTCAGGGCCTCCTGCTGTTCCTCTACCCGATCATCTACGTCCTCCACGCGTCGACCCATTTCCAGCAGTTCACCTCTGAGCTCCGTAGATAGTTTTGTAAAATCCTCCCGACCCGCCTTTACCTCCGCCCGTATCTCTTCGAGCAGCGCCCGAAAGTCGCTGGGATTAAAATCTTCTGCCACCTCCATTTCGCTCATAGCATTCTCTGAATGCTCACCTGCGGCCCGCAAGAAGCCCGAACCAGACGCCATCTTGCCGCCGGAAGATTGTGGCTGATAACTAAACACTTTCAAGGATTTCCTCGATACTGCGGCTTCCTTCCCTGCCATTATCGCAAACGCTGCAGGCTCAGGTAAGTAGATGTATAAATCGCTCAATAAGATCTATCGACAATCCGCTATATTTGCTGTATTTGTATGTGAGGCATGCGGAGCTGTTAACTCACACCGCCATTTCTCAGCGTGACGTCACCCTCTCTACCTGAAACCCTTTCCTTTCGATCCAGGGCTTCATCAAATTAACATGAAAGGTCTGCCTCTTCCCAGACCCCCTGGCTACTTCATACGTCAGAGGGCCCAGTCTCCTACGCACCACCCAGGGTCCCCTCCACCTGCTTTCATACTTATGTGGAGCTTCCGATACTAATATGAGGACTTTATCTCCCTCTTGAAACTCCCTCTCCTGAGTTCCCTGATCGTAATACTCCTTTTGTCTCTCCTGACTCTGTCTAAGCTGCTCCTGAGAATATTCCCTTAGTCGTTCGAGCCTCTCTCTCAAGTCCTGCAGGAAGGATCCTACCGATTCCTCCTCTGTCTCCGGGGCCACCCACTGCTCCTTTAGAATATCCAAGAACCCCCTTGGTGGTCTGCCGAACAAGAGTTCAAATGGCGCTACCCCCAAGGAGGACTGGATGGATTCCCGGCAGGCATACAGCACAATGGGGAGCAGCTGATCCCAGTTTTCTAACTCGGTCCCCAGTCCTCTCTTCAGCATCCCCTTAAGGGTTCGGTTAAACCTCTCCACCATCCCATTTGTTTGGGGGTGGTAGGCTGAAGTTCTCACATGGTGTATCTGAAATGCCTCCCACACCCGTTGTACTGTTCGGGACATGAAGTTAGATCCTCGGTCTGTCAGCACCTCCCTGGGAAACCCCACCTCACAAAAAAGTTTAATTATTTCGGCCGCTATCACCTTAGCCGAGATATTCCTTAAGGGAATGGCCCAAGGGAATTGCGTAGCGACATCCATCACTACCAGTACATATTTGTGGTCCCTTTTTGACTTAGTAACTGGAACAATTATGTCCATAACTAAACGCGTTATGGGCTGACCCACTCGGGGCAGAGGACACAAGGGAGCCGGGGGGGGGGGAGGGGGGGAGGCATTCGGCCACCTTCTGGCAATTCGGACAGGATTTACAGTACCCTTCCACCCCCTTGTACACCCCGGGCCAATAGAATCTCTCCAGCACCTGCTCCAATGTGGCTTGTGTCCCCTTATGCCCTCCCAGGGGATGATCATGGGCCAGGCGAATACCAGGGGCCTGAACGCTCGGGGTACCACCAGTTGCTTCCCTCCTTCGGGATTCTCCCAGGTGGGCCTCACCCTATACAGCACCCCTTCTTCTACTACAAATCTCGGGACCTGGCTACCCTCCTCCCTACGGGCACCTTCCCAAGCATATTCTAGAGTAGGGTCAGACTCTTGCTCCCTAGGGAAGTGGGGGAACTGCTTTTTGAGTCGGCCTACTTCTCGGGGTATATAAGCTTCCCTCTCGCCTGGTCAAAGGCCTCTCTCCGTTCCCTTTTCTCCGCCCTTCTGTCTGCCCTCGCCTTGCGAGTATTCCCGGGCTCACCCACCACCTCACCTTGAAAAGGGAAAATTTGATCCAAATTGGGCTCGGATGCCTGGCGCTCCCGGGCCTGCGCTCGAGTGGTCACCATAACCCTCTTACTTTCTATACATTCTGCGAACGGCGGCCAATCCCTGCCCAAAATCAACTCTTGGGGCAATCTGGGCAAAACCGCTACGGTTTTATCTTCCCTGTGGGGCCCTGAATGCTCACCCGGTGCAGCCCGTACTGGGTACTAGCCCCATGAATGCACTGAATCACCACCTGCCCATCATACGTCCCCTTGTCCTGCATCCCGGTCCTCCTTATCTTTTCCCACAGGGTCCTTGACATCATCGACTATCCCTAATGGCCTCTTTCACTCTTCTGTAATCCCCAGCATCCGTGGGCGATAAGCCGCGAAAAACCGCTAGGGCATCTCCCGATAGAGAGGGGGGCTAGATGAATGGCCCATTGTTCTTGAGGCCACTTAGCGGCCAGCGCCACCCTCTCAAAAGCACACAAAACGTCATCCACATTGTCCTCCTCTGACAGTTTACCCCAGGTGAACCAGTTAATTGTATAAGGTCCTACCATACTCGTTCCTTCCACGGTCAAGTCCCGTTCTCTTGTCCCACTCATGGCTCCCTGGGCGTGGGCTTCCCTCTGCAGGAACTCCTGGAACATGTCCAGTACCAGCTGCTGCTGGGCTCGATTAGCCGCCAGGGAATCCCCGATCATCTTTTCCGCCAATTCATGCTGCTTTTGGAATTGCAGGGTCATCCAGGCGAAAACCTCCTTAGGATCCATCGCTTGTGCTGCTGCCGTCACCTACAACAAAAAAAAACTCTCCAAGTGCAGCACCTTGACACCTGGTCCCCGCTGGCCACTCCCTTCTCACCTCCACTCCACCCCTGCTCCCGTGTATGCTTACCGGAAGCAGTGACGAGTCTGCGCTGCTCTCAGCGTTGGCCCCCTCGACGGGCTTCTGGCTCCCTGCGGGTCCGCCTTCCTTCTGCGTGGACGTCCGGTGTGATCCCACCACTGCCACCAATTGTGAAAGATCCGTCCCTCCTCCCGGGGTCCTCAGGATCTTGCCTCTGCCCTGGACCCTCCGGTTAAGAGTCAGGATACCTGTCTCAGCCTCCTCGCCAACTGCAGTTCACAGGGCAGGGCTCAAAGCAATCCAAACTCCAGAAAGCAAAAATCAGTAAGTATCTTTATTCTCTTGGGATTCACAGTCCAGCAGTTCAGAATTAAAGCAGGAAAAAAAAACACAATCCCACTGTTTCTCCTTTCAAGATAACAGCAGAACAGGAAAGAAAAACAACTCCACTCCCCTGCTTCCAGAACTCAGTTTGTTCCACCTTAAGCAGTCTACAGCCCCGTGCTCTCCTTCTCCCCCTCCCCTTTGAAAAGGGGGGAGAATGTCCGTGAAGGGCAGTCAAAAAAAAAACACAAGAAAAAGAAAGAAACTGCTCCTGGTTTCTTCCTGGTGCTTTGGCAACCAATCCCAATAAACAGCTCCCAATAAACCACTTCTTCAGGCTTGAGCAAACACTTTCCCCCAAACAGCTTCCTCCCGCTGTGAACAGTTCACACAGGGGAGAATAACCTCTCTTCAGACAGCACTCTTTAACACACCATTCAAAACAGCCTGAACTCGCTTTGGGGAGAAAAAAGGTCCCACCCTTTCTTTGGTCTCTCTCTCAATACACTGACCCTTCTGCCTCATGACCCTTTCTCTTTCCCCTCTCAGCCCAGCTGCCATACCACGAGTTCACCTGCTTTCTCAGCTTTTTTCCTAAGGAATGAGCCCAGGCTGTGAGGTCCATTGGTTCCTCCGGGCTCTCCTCTCTTTCTCTTTCCTCGGCTTCTTGCCACTCCATATGCTCCTCGTCCCCCCCACTTTTCAGCTATTCCTCTTTCACTTGATTACCTTCCAGGGGCCCCTCCCTTGCCTTGTCAGAGTTCTCCCCTGTGGCCTGCTGGGGAAAGTAATCTCTGTACCAGGGCTTGCGCCGGGGCTGCTGGGTGATGTAGTCTTTTTTCTCTCCTCCATTTTTCAGGGGGCATTACCCTTTCTCTTCTCTCTCTCTGGGGAAGTAGTAAAGGCAAGGCTCTGTTCTGTCTCCTTCTGTTCTTGAGCCTCCTCACTTCTTCCCCTTCTACTTCCATCTGCTCCCACCCCCTTTTCCTCCCCTTCACAAAGTATAACCATCTGTATCAAATTAATCCTGCCCCCCTACCACAACGGGAGAGTCTTCCATCTATCCAGATTTTGTTTTGTGGCAGCAACCATCCCAGGGATATTAAGGGCGTACAAATCCCGTACCTCCATCGTTAACCTTATCCCCAAATACTTAAAAGAATTATCCGCCCATCTCAAAGGAAAGTCTCTTCCCGAGCTTGCTCTCAGTCGCGCAGACCAAGCCAACGCCTCCGATTTCACCAGATTCAAATGAAGGCCTGCAAAATCTCCATATTCCCAAAAATTTTCTAACAGCTCCGGAAGCGAAGACCTTGCGCTAGTGAGATGTACCAGAAGATCATCAGCATATGCCATAATTTTAAAACAGCAGGAGCACACTGGAACTCCCTTAATGGATTTTCCAAAATATCTCACACCAGGGGATCTAGAGTCAACACAAAAAGCAGTGGCGACAAGGGGCACCCCTGTCTCGTTCCTCTCTGAATCTCAAAACTTTCCGACTGTACTCCATTAACCCATATCCTAGCAGTGGGGTTAGAGTACAATGCTTTAACCGCGGATACAAATCTCCCTACCACCCCATGTGCTTCCAGAGTAGCAAAAAGGAATCCCCAATGAACCCGGTCGAACGCTTTCTCCATGTCAAAACTAATCAGTAGAGACTCCAACCGATGTTGCTGACCATATTCTAAGGATGTCAAGATACGTCTCAGATTTTTTGCCACTGATCTCCCCCCAACAAAGCCCACTTGGGCATCATGCACTAACTCTGGTAAGTACCGCCCCAATCTATTCGCCATTATCTTAGCCAGCGCCTTCACCTTGAAATTTAATAACAACATGGGCCGGTAAGAAGCCAATTCCTCTGGGTCTTTCCCCGGTTTAGGTAAAACTATAATTTGTGCCGACTCCAAAGTAGCTGGCATACGTTCTAAATCCACAGTTTTATTCAGACACCTCGTGAGCGGAACGATTATTTCCTTCCCCAATAGTTTATAAAATTCCGCTCGAAGTCCCTCAGGACCCGGAGCTTTTTGTAAGGGGCTCCTAGCTATGACCAACTCCACCTCCTCTGCCGCAATTGGGGCATTGAGACATGCCACCGCCTCCCGTGTAAGAGATGGTAAGTTCAGGTTCCCCAAATACATGTTACTGTCCAAACCCTCTGTCTGCGGAGCTGAATATAATGACCGGTAATACTCTCTGAACGCTGTACAAATCTCTTCATCCGACCTAACCCAATCTCCGTTCCCATCCTTCAGTACAAGAACCCGACGCGCTCCCCCTTTCGGTCGAATTAGCTTGACCATTAAGCTCCCTGCCTTGTTACCATAATGATATAGCTGATATCGTTAATATAACTGAGACTTTTCTAGAGGTAGGAACTCCTTTGTTCTAAACGGCAGTTATTTTTCTTTTCCTTGGCTGCTGGAGAATTAGCTCATCCAGTGATCTAGTTTTAAACTGAAACCTTTTCTAGAGGTAGGAACTCCTTTGTTCTAAACGGCAGTTATTTTTCTTTCCTTGGCTGCTGGAGAGTTAGCTCATCCAGTGACCTCAATTAAGTGATAATTAAGGGTGGGAGAAGTAGAATACTTGCATAGGTTGCTGAATCGGCTTAAAAGAGGCCCCTTAGATTCAAAAGTATATAAAGAGGAAAGGTCCCACTGAACTTTCTTTCTGAGAAGTTCTGAGAGAAGAGGACACTTCTCTGGTAAGTGAACGCTACTTAGCTTTGTGCTTTGGGAACTTAAAGATTGGGGTTTAAAGGAGGAATTGTAGGTTAGTGTTAGGCAAAATTAAAAAGCAAATTTCAACAGCTAACAGAAAACAGCTAATCTCCATAGTCTTTTCCACTTAGTTTTAAAAGCTTTGTACCACAGCATTAACAGATAGAATCTAACAGCCACTGCAGGATCTAATTTAGTATTCCCCCCCACCAGTATGGCATTACTTATGTACTTATGACTATGTAGAAGCTCATTCAAAGACGTCTGCAGCTCTGTCATCCTTTGCTTATGGACCTCCGAATGTGTAACCCCAAATATCCTCCGGGCTTGGCACAGCTGCGAACTCAATCTCAGAATATCTCATCTCTAGTTTTCTTAACATGATGTGAGTAATTTATAATTTCTCCCCTCAGTACCGCTTTCGCTGCTTCCCAAAACAAGACAGGATCTCCCTCATGCTGCATGGTTCTGCATTGCATAACTTTTCCAAACTTCTATTAATTTTTCTTTAAATGCCATATCCTTAAATAACTCCAAAAGAAACCTCCACCGCCTAAGGCCCTCCCGCTTATTTTTATCCCTCCAATCCAACTAGACCCAAGCATGATCTGAAATTACATATGGGCCTATTTCTGCCTGCACAACCTCCCAAAACAAACCCCTCAAAATCAGCAAATAATCTATACGCGACTGCGTCGAGTGCGCTCTCAAGCAATGAGTATAATCTCTTTCCAAGGGGTGTAAAATCCGCCACTAAGTCTATCAAGTGGCTCAAATGAAGTAACCCCCCATTAAGATGATAAGACGTAGATTGGGCAGTGAACGGTCCAGTAGCAGATCCCAAACCGCATTAAAATCCCCCCCCCCCCCACACACACACAATCAACTCCCTAAATTGAAATCTTATTAGGAAATTGATCGACTGTTGATAAAAATTTTTATCATACTGATTAGGAGCGTAAAGGTTGCATATAAGCACTTTCCGCTGATCAACCACCACTTCTACCAGCACATACCTCCCCTGTGGGTCCGCTTCTACTAATTTAATTGAATCCACCACTCCTCTCTAACCAGAATAGCCACCCCCCTTTCTTCTTCTGGGCCGGGGCCGCCATACAATGCCGAACCCACCAAGTTTGAAGCTTAGCATGTTCCAGGTTATTAAGATGTGTTTTCTGCAGGAGAGCAATATTCACCCCATGCCTGAGCAACTGCCTTACAGGCAGATGATCAAAAGCAAACGCCGGCGCTAGAGGCTGTTAGCGCCATACTAGTGCCGGCATTTGCTACCGACCCATGATCAGAGCCCTCAAGCGCGTGAAACAACACGCTTGAGGGCTCTTAGCGCAAGTAGCATGCAAATACATGCTAATCAGCACTTAACGCATTCATCCCCAATGATCAGCGACCAGCGCGCCAAAGATTGGGTCGCTGGCCACGACAAAATCTACGCCAGCTCCGAGCTGGCGTTAGGGTTTGCAGATCATTGGGTAGGAATGGTGAGCCCTGTCCAGCATGAATTCACATGCTGGCAGGCCCCCATTCCCCCCAACGATGCAAACCCCCCCCCCAACTGGGGGGCAGCGACAGGGGACTGGAGTTCCGGCGGGCCTCCGGTCCCTCCCCCCCCCCCCAGGTTCAGGGAGATCCGGTGGGTCTCCAGGCTCCCCAACCCCCCAGCAAATGGCCCCTGGTGATCCAGTGGGCGCCGATCAAGGGCCCCCCCCCCCCCAGTGACAGGGGGTCGGAGGCCCGCTGGACCGCCAGTCCCCCCAATCCAATCCCCAGCATTGACAAGTGTTCCTGTGTGATGGACCTGTCACTCCATCCGCCGCCCACCCTCCCTTTCTGCCCGCCCGTCCCCTACCTTGGTTGGATGAGGGACGCAGCCTGCCTCCCTCCTCTTCCTTCACACACAATATGCGCCGCCATTTTGCGGCATCGAAGGAAGAGGAGGGAGGCAGGCTGCATCCCTTCTCCAACCAAGGTAGGGAGGCAGGCCCATCACACGGGGATCCTTGTCAATGCTGGGGGTTGGGTTGGGGAGGGGGGACCGGCGGTCCAGCAGACCTCCAGCTCCCCGTCGCTGGGGGGGGGGGGCTTGGTTGGCGCCCACTGGACCACCAGGGACCATTTGCTGGGGGGTTGGGGGGGCTGGTGACCCACCGGATCTCCAGCCCTCCCTGAACCTGGGGGGGTGGGATCGTCGGGGGGACAGGAGGTCCGCCGGACCTCCAGCCCCCGTTGCTCGGGGCTGGGGTAGTCAGGGCCTGGTGGTCCCATGGACCTCCAGCTCCTGTGTTTGACAGGTTTGGGCTTTTGACAGCCCAGACCTGTCAAACAAGTGCGGGAGGATTATGCTGAGCGCATGCTCTGGCACAATTCTCCCGCACTTCTACCCCATGATCAGAGATAATTGCGCTGGTTAAATTTGCATGCATTATCTCTGATCATAGGTCCAATAGCGTCCTGCGCTGTTCCAGTGCTATTGTAGAGCGCTATTTGGAACAGCACGGAGCTTTTGATCATCTGGGCATTAGTATCTTAGACCTTTTTGTTGGGGAGTTAATACCCCCCACATTCCATGTAACTACCTTCACCATTGCTTTAATTTACCTCAAAAGAATCAATATACACATTTATTATCTGAATTCCAGAAGGGATGTCCCAGCCAACATCCCCTCTCCTCTTCCAGTCTCCCAGACCCCAAGGTCGTTCACAGCCCTCAAACTTCTTTGCCCAATCATACCACCAGCTGTCCGGTAATGTTACATCCCTTAACCCCCCTCCCCCGTCCTCCCCCATCCCAAACAACTCCGTTCCTCCTCAGGAACTAGCGCTTTGACATCCTCCCTACAGATCCCGCCAACCCTTGACCAGCTATGTATCCAACAGTCTCCCCACTCGCACCAAACCCGAAAGCAATAATAGCTTCCATAGCGTCCCCAGATCAATCCAGAGACTTGTGGGTTATGCCCCTCCTCTAGCAGGTTAGATAGAGAGAACTTCGAAGTTTGCCACAAGAGGGCATGTGCAGCCAATCTAACTTCAGTATTCTCTCTATCTAGCAGGTAGAAGGGTGCATAAAGTGCAGCTCTGTTGTCTGAGGCTCCTGTCCCGTTCCCTTGGGTATGTTGAGCCTTCTCTGGGGTTGAGGTGCAGGAGCACATTGTGGGATACACCTGGTGGTGCCAGGTCTCTACCCTTCTCCCCCTGTCAGCCTGTATATATTTCTTCTCAGGATTTTGGCTGTGTTCCCCTCTTGCCTCTTTAAAAAAAAAAAAATGACGAGGAAATTCAGACGGAACGGTCTCCTCTCCAGACCTAGTGGTGGCTTACTTTGTCTAGGAAGCGTTTCTCCGTTCAGCTTGAGGGAACGTGAGCAGGGCTGTGCAGTGGAGAAGGTAGGCCTTTGGGTGCCATGTCTGTTCCGTCAGAGTCTGTTAAGCGATGTTTGCGCTGCGGGGCATGGAGGTCGGCGTTGGGTGCCTGCGAGGCTTGTTCCGCGGAGGTGGGGAAACCGGTTTCGGAACAGGGAGAACGCGGGTCGGGCGTCGAAGTGCCAGAGGGGAGCAATTCTTGCTTGGCAGGAAAATCTGTGTCTGGGGCAGTACGTGGCTCTGCCGGCGCCATTTTTGCATTACCGCCGCTTTCACAGGAATGTGTAGCGGGCTGGATCAGCTGGGACCACGACTGAACGGGACAGTTTGTGTTCTTCTCTCCCAGAGAGAACGAGTATGGGGGGATTTTCCCCAGAGTTTGTGCTCCTAATGCACAAGGAATTTTTGTTGCGCTCAGAGGGAGAGTGTCAGTCGGCGGCCATTTTGGGGGGCTCCATTCCCTCGTGCTCTGAGTTGTCTCAGAAGCCAGCTAAGAGGTCCTGCTTTCAGTTGGAGGATCCCAGGGGTGACGAATCGGGACATTCAGATTCGGATGGTACCAGGGTCGGGGGAATCCTTAACAGACCTGCTGGAAGAGGGGGAGTAGTTGCCCGCAGGTGAAGGGGATGACCCCACCGCGGCCCGGCTATTTAGAAGGGAAGAGCTCATTCCCTTCATTGTTCAGGCATTACAAGTGCTGAATTTGTCTCCTCCGGAATCTGCGATCCCACCCGCAGTAAGCTCTTCCATTATGTCTGGCACTAGAGCACCCTCGAAAGCCTTTTATATTCATGAGGCTATGCAGGTGCTAATTTAGGCTCAATGGGATTCCCCAGAGGCCAGTCTTCGGGTGGCCCGGGCGATGGCCAAGCTTTGCCCTTTGAGACAGGAGGATTTGGATTCTTTGCGTCTCCCGGTAGTAGATTCTTTGATTTCAGCGGTGGCAAAGAAGACCGCATTGCCCGTAGAGGGAGGCACAGCTCTCAGAGATCCGCAAGAGAAGAAGCTTGAAACTGCGGTTAAGGCTTCATTTGAAGTTGCGGCCTTGACGTTACGGGCCTCTGTCTGCGGGTCTTATGCTGCCAGAGCATGTCTGTCTTGGGTGCAGAAGGCAGCTTCGCCGGATGAGTTGATCAATATTCTCCCGCTCCTGGAGTCCGGGTTGGCTTATTTGGCGGATCTATTATACGATATTCTTCGGGCTTCCGCTAAAAGTGTTTCGTTAGTGGTATTCTTCGGGCTTCCGCTAAAAGTGTTTCGTTAGCGGTCTCAGCTCGACGCTGGATCTGGTTAAAGCATTGGGCTGCTGATCTGCCTTCTAAGTCAAGATTGGCCTGGTTGCCCTTTAAGGGGGAAGCTCCTGTTTGGTCAGGAGTTGGCTCAGATTGTTAAAGATCTTGGAGACTCTAAAGGTCGCTTGCCGGAGGACAAGTCTAAATCCCAGGCGAAATCATTTCGTCCGCGCTTTAGAGGTGCAAAGCGATATAGACCTGGGAGGGTCGGAGGTTTTCAAAAGCCATGCTTTACTCAGAAGCAACAGCAGTCCTTTCGTCCGGAGCGCAGACTCCCCCCCCCCCCCCAGCTTCCCGAAATCAACAAGGAGCCAGAGGTACACAATGATGGGGCCCTGGTCCAGTCCTCTCCGCCGATAGGGGGACGGCTGTCTCAGTTCGGGGAGGAATGGGCCAGGGTAACTACGGACGAATGGGTGCTGGACATTATTCAAGATGGCTACAAGCTGGAATTTGCTCGTCCTTTAGGAGACAGTTTTCTCGAGTCTCCTTGCAAGTCTGTGATAAAGAGCGCAGCGGTGCAAGACACCTTGGCAGAATTGCGTCTGGAGGCAGTGGTACCCGTGCCTGCGGATGACGTAGGTCAAGGTCGCTACTCTATTTTCTTTGTAGTGGAAAAGAAAGGAGGGACCTTTCGGCCAGTGTTAGATCTCAAGGCGGTCAACAAGGCCTTGAAAGTGTGTCACTTCCGGATGGAAACGCTTCGGTCAGTGCTGGCAGTAGTTCAGCCAGGAGAATTCTTGGCGTCACTCGATCTAAAGGAAGCCTACTTGCACATTCCCATCTGGCCCCTGCACCAAAGATTCCTGCATTTTGCGGTGTTAGGGCAGCATTTCCAATTCAGGGCCATGCCCTTTGGTCTGGCCACGGCACCACGTACTTTTTCCAAGGTGATGGTGGTGGTGGCGGCCTTTCTCCGGGCCAGAGGATGGCAAGTTCATCCTTATCTCGACGATTGGTTGATCCGCGCTCAGTCTCACGCACAATGCGTACAGGCGACTCATGTGGTTATGGATCTCTTACAGTCTCTGGGTTGGGTGATAAATGTTCAAAAGAGTCATCTCATTCCAACTCAAACTCTGGAGTACCTGGGGGTGTGATTATATACCCGTCAGGGTCGAGTTTTTCTTCCGGAGCAGCGACGGTTGAAGCTGCTGAAGCAAATTTCTTCCATCATGCAGATGCCGGCTCCAACAGCGTGGGATTATGTTCAGGTGCTGGGGTCAATGGCGGCGACGATCGAGGTTGTACCTTGGGCCCGGAGTCACATGCGTCCTCTGCAATGGCATCTGCTCAGCCAGTGGTCTCCCCTTTCCAAGGATTATACGATTCGACTTCCCTGGACACCTCGAGCTCGTTTTGCTCTCCGTTGGTGGTTCAGGTTGGAGAATTTGATGCGAGGCATGCCTCTGGCTACGCTGGATTGGCGCGTAGTGACAACGGATGCCAGTCAAGTTGTGGAGCTCATTGTCTCGGGCACTCAGCTCAGGGCAGTTGGACTCTTTCGGAGTCCAGATTGCAGATCAATCTACTGGAGCTTCAGGCGATCCGGTTGGCTCTCCTAGCATTCGAGGCTCTATTGAGATATCAGCCAGTACGAGTTCTCTCCGACAACGCGACAGATGTGGCGTACGTCAATCGACAGGGGGGAACTCGCAGTGCTCCGCTGGCGGAAGAGGCGTCCGTTCTTTGTCGTTGGGCAGAGACGCATCTAGTCCTCTTGTCAGCGCTCACATAGCAGGGGTGCTAAATGTTCAGGCCGACTTCCTCAGTCGGAATTGCTTGGATGCCGGGGAGTGGGAACTCTCTCAGCAGGAGTTCCGTCAGATTTCAGATCATTGGGGGATTCCGGTGTTGGATCTGATGGCTCACTTCTCCAATGCCAAGGTGCCCCGCTTCTTCAGCAGAGGCAGGGAGTTCGGGTCCGAAGGCATAGACGCTCTTCTTCAGCCATGGCCATTAGAGCTTCTGTATGTCTTCCCTCCATGGCCGATGTTCGGTCGAATAGTAAGCAAAATCTCTCGGCATCCAGGTCTGGTGATACTTATTGCGCCGGATTGGCCCAGGCATCCTTGGTATGCGGACTTGATTCGCCTCCTGATTGACGAGCTGTTTCATCTGTATCCATTGACGGATCTTCTCCATCAGGGTCCGGTAGTCATGAAAGATCACGCCCCGTTTGGGTTTATGGCCTGGCTATTGAAAGGTCGCAGCTGAGGCGTAAAGGTTATCCGGAGGCAGGTATTGGGACAATGTTGCAGGCACGCAAACGGTCTACTTCGGCGGCGTATGCTAGAGTTTGGAGGATGTTTGTTGCTTGGTGTTCTTTGGCAGGCATTACTCCACAATCAGCTCCTCTCGGATCCATTTTGGCATTCTTGCAGGACGGAATGGATAAGGCACTATCGTTAAGCACTTTAAAGGTTCAGGTAGCGACCTTGGTGTGCTTTAGGGGGCGTTTGGGTAGATACTCCTTAGCCTCACATCCGGATGTAGTAAGATTTCTTCGAGGGGTAGGACATCTCAGACCTCCTTGAGTTCAGGTGGTGCCGGAGTGGAATTTGAACCTTGTCCTGAGGGCCTTCCAACGGCCTCCTTTCAAACCCTTGAAAAAAGTTTCATTGAAGGACCTTACGTTGAAGACTGTATTTTTGGTAGCAATGGCTTCAGCCAGATGGGTGTCGGAGCTTCAGGCCCTTTCGTGCAGGGATCCTTTTCTCCGTTTTTCGGAGGCGGGTGTGTCAGTGAGGACGGTGCCGTCATTTGTTCCAAAGGTAGTCACGCGTTTTCACATTAACCAAGAAGTGGTTTTGCCATCTTTCAAGCTGTTAAGAGAGCGATACTCTGTTATTTGGAGGTGACTAATCCTTTTCGGAAGTCAGATCATCTTTTTGTGCTTTTTGCAGGACATAAGAAAGAGAACATGGCCTCTAAGGCTACGGTCGCTCGGAGGCTTAGGGAGGCGATTGCATCAGCTTACCTTTTGATGGGAAAGTCTTCCCCTCTTCACATTCGTGCACATTCAACTAGAGCTCAGGTTACTTCGTTTGCGGAGTTTCGTTTGGTTCCGTTGGAGGACATTTGTAAGGCGGCGACTTGGTCATCTTTGCATACGTTTGCGAAGCATTACCGTCTTGATGTTGCTGCGTGTCGAGAGGTGACTTTCGGGGCTTCTGTTTTGTCCGCCGGGGTAGTCCAGTCCCACCCTTGATGAGGATTGCTTTGGTACATCCCACAAGTCTCTGGATTGATCTGGGGACGCTATGGAAGGTAAAATTATGTCTTACCTGATAATTTTCTTTCCATTAGTCCCTCAGATCAATCCAGAGGCCCTCCCTGGGTTTCGCTTTCGTAAGGTCTGCTCGGATTCATTATGATTCAGTCGGTTCTGTTCAAGTTCCTTTGTTAGAACGGTTATAGGGCGTTCATATGTGTTATATTTTCATTATCTATTTTATAGCAGCTCAGAGACTTCCTTCCAAGTTTATGCTGCTTTTGCAGAGGCAGGAGAGTGTTCTATAGTTCAATTGAAGTTTCTTACTGTTTTGGTATTGTTATACTGAAGTTAGATTGGCTGCACATGCCCTCTTGTGGCAAACTTTGGAGTTCTCTCTATCTAACCTGCTAGAGGAGGGGCATAACCCACAAGTCTCTGGATTGATCTGAGGGACTAATGGAAAGAAAATTATCAGGTAAGACATAAATTTACCTCTCAAAACCAGTGAACTGAAGATAGCCATGAGACCAGAATTCCCCTGCCCTCCAGGCCTTGTAACCCCCTCACCCCCTCCACTACTCCCGGATCATTATCCACTACAATCTACCAGCCATTACATCATCAGAGAAATCAAGGAGCATTTATGCTTAAAACCAGAATGTGAAAAAGAAAGGAGAGAAGAGAAGAAAAAAAAAGACATACTCCCATTACTGTCTCTGTGGGTCCAAAATCCAATTATACTCGGTATCTGTTATGTCCTAGACTACAATCTGTCATTAGGGACTTTTCCTCAGTGGCCAATTGCCACACCTCAACTTCCAGCTTTACATCACAATCATTTTTATACATCTCCTTTCTGTATCAAGCCTGTATCCGGTCCATCTTCACTTATTAGCCTCTTTCGCCTTCGCTGTCATGCAGTCCTCTTCTATGCCAGCCAAAAACCTCTGAGCTTCTTCAACCGCATCAAAAGTTCTGGTCCTGCCGTTATAGGTGACCTTCAGGGATGCTGGATACAGCAGGGCAAATCTCACCTTAAGTGAAAATAATTTGGAACATATCGGTGTAAATCTTTTCCGCTTTGCCGCCATCCCCGCAGAATAGTCCTGAAAGCACGTCACATTGCAATTTTCAAAGTTTAGGGTTTTGCCCCTTCTCAACTTATTCAAAATTGCCTGCTTATGGGCATAATTTAGTATACGAATCATGACCACCCTCGGTCTCGCTTGCTGCTCTCTCCGAAGCCCCAACCAATGAGCTCTCTCGATCCTCAGGGGCCCTGCAGCTTCTGGAGGACAGAGTTCCTTTACAAACCAGCGTTCCAAGCAGCCAACGAGCTCATTGTCTTTTATAGTTTCTGGAAACCCCACTAAACGAAGATTATTTCGCCGAGACATATTTTCTAGGTCCTCTACTTTCGCTTCCAATGCTGAAATCTGATTTTTAATTTGAGGTTTGCATCTCCTCCACCGCACCCACTCTATCCTCCATTTCACTTGTGTGTGTCAGACATGCTGCATAGTCCCTTGCCAACTCATCCAGCTGTGAATGTACCTTTTCCAATTTTGTATCCAGAGGTGCCAACCAGCACTCAAGCAGGTCCTCCATTACTGAGGACATCTCCGCTGTAATCTCTGTGATCCATGTGGATGACACTGACCGCCCTGCAGGGCTCGAAGGTGCCGCCATCTTGTCCTCCCCAAGCCTGCCACGAACTTTGTCTTTATTCACGCATCTCGTGGCCATCTCCCTTTGCCATTCACTACGTCTGATCCCAGCCTACTTCGGGATTATCTGCCCACTCTTCAGAGGCCTTTTTTCGGGGAGTGTTTTGATATTGAAAACCAGAGGGTCCGCAGGGAGCCGGAGCCGATCTCTTTAGCGACTGTTTCCGGACATGATGTCAGCGCTGTCCGAGGGTATTGATGTTAATGCAGATATAATTAAAGTACATACTGGGAAGAAGGTTTTAAACCAACATCCTCTATGCCTCTTTAGGAAATCATGTTAAAAGGCTCGCATAGGGTATACATCACAAGACACAGGGGATGCCAGATGAAACTTTAGGATATGGATGTTTGGAATGTAAGTGGGAATGGGGAACAGTGCTCCACTCCTTTGTAGAATGCACAGCGTTAGATAATTGGAGTTTTGTGAGGACAACACTTGGAAATATTATGAGCAGCACTATTTCATAAACTATAAAGCAAACATCTCCCTCCAATGGCGAACGAAAAACTCACCGAATAAACAAGAATGAAAAACCTACACCACGAAAGGAAAAATAGACCCGGCAATATTCTGGCAACAGATCTACTATAACGAATGGACAATAAAAACAGATACAATCTAATTCCTCTTAGAATGGGACGACAGATGCAGAGCCATATTAGACAATATTGCTCCAATCCAAACCAGAACCTCACATAAAAAGAATTCAATACCATGGTTCAATGAAGAGTTGAAAAAACAAAACACAAGTTAGAAGGTTAGAACGTGCATGGAATAAAAAGAAAGACGAGCCCACACTTAACGCCTGGAAGCAACTTCAAAGAAAATACAAATATACCATAAGACAAACCAAAAGATTATATTACAGAACTGTAATTGGTCCAAACTACAAAGACACGCATAAACTCTTCCAACTCGTGAATAAACTGCTAGATACTACACCAATCACAACCAATAGCAAAGACGCACCAGGAGCAGGTAATCTCGCGAGATACTTCAATGAGAAAATTGTACAACTGCGACTCAAAATACCTGTCAGTACTATTGACTATACGGAACTCCTTACCTGTCTAGATCCTGTTGTGAATTGAGGGGTCCAGAGCCCCCCAAGAAGGCTGGAGTGACCTTAAATCTGACTCCATCTCTAAATAGCACTAGTACTGGGGTAATCAAGGAGTTGTGAAGTTCTAAAAGGAATTGCCACTAAGAGAGATGTTAGGTCTAAGGAAAAGATACCAGCCTTATAACAAACTGGATTTATGTCACAAGTTATAAAATGCAGTGAAAGACAGCCTGATACAGCAAAAGCATTTATACTTACAGCCTTTCATCATTAAGTGAAGCCCACAAATCATCATTTGGAATGAGGAGTTTATTTGCCAAGGTACAAGTCAAATCAGTGATTGACAACAGGCACGTACAATCAATTAGTTATAGGAATATAATAATCCAGCTGCAAATAGGTGTTAATTAGTTCCTAATCTTTTATAATTTCTTTTACCAATTAAAGGTTTTACAAGGGAAAGCAATTAGGTAATTTGTCAATTCTGTTGGACACATTGGTTTCCCTTGGAGAGAGAGAGTGGCAACCCTTTTCTCTCTAACTTAAACCAGGAAATACCCTGATTTTTATAGGTGCCCTCAGGATATGGATAATATGACAGTAGATATACCTGATTGGATCTATGCTAATGTCATGGTTACCACTGATTGGCTCATACTAATGAGTAGCTTCTATCTTGCTAACATGGTTTTGTCTTTAGCTCGCTTGACCACAAATCTTAAGCAAGACCCTGCATCCAGCTACACCTTTCCTTTCTCACACCATGGCTGACCACAATCCTGCTCACAGGAAAGTCTCATTTCTCAACTTGTTTTTCTAACTTACATTAGAGAAAATTCCACTTTCCATATCATCATGCTGATCAATCCATAGACTGGTGGGTTGTGTCCATCTACCAGCAGGTGGAGATAGAGAGCAAACTTTTGCCTCCCTATATGTGGTCATGTGCTGCCGGAAACTCCTCAGTATGTTCTCTATCTCAGCAGGTGGTGGTCACACACAGCAGCAGCTCTGGCTAGGCCTCCAAGCCTAATTTTTAGGTTTTGTTGAGTGCCTGGGGTTGAGGGCTCTTCTTGAGCAAGTGCAAACCTGGTGGCGCCAGGTCCCTCCTTTTCTCCCCCCTCCCGCTGGCTCCGTTTAAAAAAAAAAAAAAAATTTTTGAACGTTCTTAAAGGCGTTTATTTCGACGTTTATTTAAACGTTTATTGCAGCTACTCACTGGGACACCAGGTCGTTACAGCTCGGAGCGGAAAGCAGGTAATTTTTACCTTTTTATAGCGGGCAGGGGGTTCCCCGATTGATCTCCACGTGGCCTATGGCGTCGGAGGGCGAGGGCACAAAGAGTCGCTCCCCGGATCGCTTGGGCGCTTCTAGAGGGGATGCGGGGGTCTTAAAGTCTGATTCGCCCTTGTTGGGTGACAGTTTCGTGACCGATGAGTGTCCCGGTCCTTCCTCAGGTGTGGCGGTTTTTCCCGCCATAAACGCCCATCCCCCGCTGCTCGCCTCCGCCATCTTGGCCGGCCACGAGGCTCGGACGGCTTCTTCTTGGGCCGCCCTTGAGGTAGGAGACATTAATGCCATGAACGCCCTTAATTTGGGCGACGGCACAAAAGCGGCTAAAGTTAAGCGCCGTTCTTCCCGCGCGGCTCCTTCGCGGAGTGTCGCGCCGGACGTCATCTTGGATGCGCAGCATGTATCTCCCCCGCTCTTGCGAGCGCCGGTTGAGGGTGCGTCTAGGGCTGTAGCCCAGGCTGCGGAAGTGCACAGTCTGGGGGGTTTCTCCCCCGAGTTTGTTTTGCTGCTGCATCAGGCCTTCCTTATGCAAAACGCTGCCCCTGCTTTCTCGTCTGGTAAAGAGGTTGAGGCCCCCGGAGGTAAACGCCCTCGGGTTGATTCCCAGGCCTTGGAGGACTTTGTCTCCTCCGATGTAGATGAGGGCAGCGTATCTGAGTTCTCCCAACGGTCCTTTGCGGGTTCCTTGGAGGAGACGGATCCCCGCTCGGATGGAGCGGATGACCCCTCTGCAGCGCGGCTCTTTAGCTCAGAGGATTTGCCCAACCTGTTAGTGCAGGCCATGGGCATTTTGAAGATTTCCTCTCCGGAGGACGTCTCTCCCTCAGCCCCTGTTGGCTCTGCCATTATGCTGGGGACGAAGCGCCCGCCTAGAACCTTCCACGTGCATGACGCCATGCACACCTTAATTTCGGCTCAATGGGATGTCCCGGAAGCGAGCCTTAAAGTGGCTAGGGCTATGTCCCGCCTCTATCCTTTGCCTGAAAGTGAACGTGAGGCCTATCTGTGGCCTACAGTGGATTCTTTAATCACTGCGGTGACTAAGAAAACGGCATTGCCGGTGGAAGGTGGCACGGCCCTAAAGGACGCCCAAGACAGAAGATTGGAGGCGGCCTTAAGGTCGTCCTTTGAGGCGGCTGCTTTAAGTTTGCAGGCCTCAGTTTGTGGCTCCTATGTGGCCAGGGCGTGCCTGACTATGGTGCAGCGGGCTTCCCCCTCGGATCATTCCTTGAGGGTTGATTGGCCGGCCCTGGAATCGGGCTTAGCCTATTTGGCAGACTTTTGCTGTATGATGTCTTGAGGGCCTCAGCTAGGCATGGCTCAGACAATCTCTGCGCGGCGGTGGCTTTGGCTGAAGCATTGGTCTGCTGACCACGCCTCTAAATCCCGCCTGGCTAGATTGCCTTTTAAAGGCAAGCTGCTCTTTGGGGTCGAGCTGGACAAAATCGTGACCGATCTCGGCACGTCTAAGGGCAAGAAGTTACCAGAGGTCAGGGCTCGGGCTAGTACTCGCCCCGGTACCTCCAGAGGACGGTTTCAGGAAGCCCGTCGGTACCGCCCGGGCAGGTCGGGCTCTTCTGCCCCCTCTTCCTTCAAGAGGAACTTCTCCCCCAAGCAGCATTCCTTTCGCAGAGACCGCCGTCCCGGAGGTGCTCCCTCCGGTCCTCCCCCAGGGTCTCGGACCCAATGACGGGGCCTTGGTCCACGCCCCAGTGCAGATTGGAGGACGGCTGTCCTCGTTTCTGGGCGAGTGGACCACAATAACTTCAGACGCTTGGGTGCTGGAAGTCATCAGAGACGGCTACAAGCTAGAGTTCTGCCGACCCTTAAGAGACGGGTTTGTACTCTCTCCCTGCAAGTCTCCGGTCAAAGCTGTGGCAGTGCAGCAGACCTTGGACAACCTGATCCACCTGGGTGCGGTCGTTCCGGTGCCAGAAAATCAGCTTGGCAAGGGGCGTTACTCCATTTACTTTGTGGTACCAAAGAAAGGAGGTTCTGTACGGCCTATCCTCGACCTCAAAGGGGTCAATCGGGCCTTGAAAGTTCGGCACTTTCGCATGGAGACTCTCCGCTCTGTTATAGCGGCAGTGAAGGCAGGGGAGTACCTGGCATCCTTGGACATCAAGGAAGCGTACTTGCATATTCCCATCTGGCCTCCTCATCAACGCTTTCTGCGTTTTGCAGTCCTGGGCCGACACTTCCAGTTCAGAGCCCTCCCGTTTGGGTTGGCTACTGCTCCGCGGACCTTCTCCAAAGTAATGGTGGTCATCGCGGCCTTCCTGAGGAAGGAAGGAGTACAAGTCCATCCTTATCTGGACGACTGGTTGATCCGAGCCCCCTCTTATGCAGAGTGCGGCAAAGCTGTGAACCGGGTGGTTGCTCTTTTGAGCTCCCTGGGGTGGATCATCAACTGAGAGAAAAGCCAGCTGCGCCCAACTCAGTCCCTGGAGTATCTGGGAGTTCGATTCGACACCCAAGTGGGCAGAGTGTTCCTGCCAGACAATCGGATTGTCAAGCTTCAGGCTCAGGTGGACCAGTTCCTAGTAGCCTCTCCTCTTCGGGCTTGGGACTGTGTGCAGCTGTTGGGCTCTATGACGGCCACGATGGAAGTAATGCCCTGGGCCAGGGCTCATATGAGACCACTACAACACTCTCTGCTGCAGCGCTGGACTCCGATGTCGGAGGATTATGCTGTGCGCCTTCCCTTGGACCCAGCAGTGCGCAAGGCGCTGAGCTGGTGGACGCAGACAGACAAGTTGTCTGCAGGAATGCCTCTGGTGACCCCGGAGTGGATTGTCGTCACGACGGACGCCTCTTTGTCGGGCTGGGGAGCCCACTGCTTGGGGAGGACAGCGCAGGGGCTCTGGTCTCCTGCAGAGGCAAAGTGGTCTATCAACCTCCTGGAACTCAGAGCCATTCGGTTGGCGCTTTTGGAGTTCATCCCGGTACTGGCGATGAAGCCTGTACGGGTCCTGTCGGACAATGCCACGGCTGTGGCCTATGTCAACCGCCAGGGAGGTACCAAGAGCGCCCCTCTAGCCAAGGAGGCCATGAATCTATGCCAGTGGGCGGAAGCGAACCTGGAACAGCTGTCAGCGGCCCACATTGCCGGAGTCATGAATGTCAAGGCGGACTTTCTCAGTCGCCATACCTTGGAGCCCGGAGAGTGGCAGCTATCTGTTCAGGCGTTCTTGAACATCACGAAGCGCTGGGGCCAGCCGAGCCTAGATCTGATGGCGTCATCGGCCAATTGCCAAGTGCCGCGCTTTTTCAGCAGAGGACGGGACCCTCGATCCCTGGGAGTAGATGCTCTTCTCCAACAGTGGCCGACACAAGAGCTTCTCTATGTGTTCCCGCCCTGGCCCATGTTGGGCAGGGTGCTAGACCGGGTGGCAAAGCATCCGGGCCGGATAATCCTGATGGGTCCGGATTGGCCCAGACGTCCCTGGTATGCGGACTTGATCAGGCTCTCAGTCGACGGTCCTCTGCGGCTGCCAGTGGAGCAGGGCCTGTTACATCAGGGTCCCGTGGTGATGGAGGATCCCTCCCCCTTTGGTCTTACGGCCTGGCTATTGAGCGGCAGCGGCTGAGAAAGAAGGGCTTCTCAGACAAGGTCATTGCCACTATGCTGAGAGCGAGGAAGCGCTCTACTTCTACGGCTTACGCCAGGGTTTGGCGTACCTTTGCAGCGTGGTGTGAAGCAGGCTCACTTTCTCCCTTCACTGCTCCAATTTCATCAGTGTTGGCGTTCCTGCAAGAAGGTCTGGAGAAAGGCCTGTCGCTCAGTTCCCTTAAAGTCCAGGTAGCGGCTCTGGCTTGCTTCAGGGGCCGCCTGAAGGGTGCTTCCCTGGCTTCGCAGCCAGATGTGGTGCGTTTTCTCAAGGGAGTTAATCACCTGCGCCCTCCTCTGCACTCAGTGGTGCCTGCGTGGAATCTCAACCTGGTGCTAAGAGCCTTGCAGAAGCCGCCTTTTGAACCCTTGTTGAGGGCATCTCTGAAAGACCTGACGTTGAAAGCAGTCTTTTTGGTGGCTATCACTTCAGCCAGAAGAGTTTCCGAGCTCCAGGCACTCTCATGTCGAGAGCCTTTTCTGCAGTTCACTGAGGCAGGAGTGACTATTCGCACAGTGCCTTCCTTCCTGCCCAAGATTGTTTCTCGCTTCCATGTGAATCAGCAGCTCTGTCTCCCTTCCTTTCGTAGGGAGGACTACCCAGAGGAATACTCTGCTCTCAAATATCTGGATGTGAGACGAGTTATCATCAGATACTTGGAAGTGACCAATGATTTCCGGAAATCGGATCATCTGTTTGTCCTGTTTGCAGGTCCTTGTAAGGGTCTGCAGGCTGCTAAGCCTACAGTGGCAAGATGGGTCAAGGAAGCCATTGCAGCGGCTTATGTGGCCGCGGGGAAGGTGCCGCCTATCCAGCTGAAGGCTCACTCCACTAGAGCTCAGGCGGCCTCGATGGCAGAGGCCGGGTCCGTCTCCTTGGCAGAGATATGTAAGGCGGCAACTTGGGCATCGGCCCATACATTCTCCAAGCATTACCGCTTGACTGTGGCTGCTCGGGCGGAGGCCCGGTTTGGAGCTTCAGTGTTGAGGTCAGGGATTTCAATGTCCCGCCCTGGGTGAGTACTGCTTCGGTACATCCCACCAGTCTATGGATTGATCAGCATGATGATATGGAAGGTAAAATTATGTATCATACCTGATAATTTTCTTTCCATTAATCATAGCTGATCAATCCATAGCCCCTCCCAGATATCTGTACTGTTTATATTCTGGTTGCATTTCAGGTTCAAGTTTAGTCTTCAGTTACTTCAGGAGGACTTCGTGTTCAAGTTTTTTCACTTGGATTCTTCAAGAGTTGAGACGAGTTTGTGTTACAGTGAGCTGCTGCATTCCTCTCCCCTCCGTTTTACGGGGCTGGATTGAGACTTAAATTCTGCCGGCACTCCCTCCCGCTTCGTGCGGCTGTAGGGCAGCTTTGTACCCCTCCCGCTTCGGCGGTGTTAGGGTCAGTCAGCTCCTCCCGCGGTTGCGGTTGCAGGATAAGCCAGATCCCCCCGCATCGGCGGGGTGGTGTCCCTCCCCCGCTCCGCGGGGATGAGCTGGACGGATTCCCCTCCCCCACTTGTGTGGGGATGAGCTGGGTTAATTCCCCTCCCCCGTTTCGGCGGTGGTGAGCTGGGCAGAGTGTCCCTTTGTGGGTGTAATTCTCTAAGTGCTGAGTCCTGCGGATGGAGCTTTGATATCGACATACTGAGGAGTTTCCGGCAGCACATGACCACATATAGGGAGGCAAAAGTTTGCTCTCTATCTCCACCTGCTGGTAGATGGACACAACCCACCAGTCTATGGATTGATCAGCTATGATTAATGGAAAGAAAATTATCAGGTATGATACATAATTTTACCTTATAACAGATACGGCTTCCATGTTGTGCTGAAATCCTCCATTTTGTTTCCATATCTATTGACCTAACGTTTCCTAATTTAGCTTATTTAGGCCTCAATCCGGGCTACAAACTAGGCCATACTTTTCCAGTAAGGTCCCAGTTATGTCAGCCATCAGATTTCTGACTCAGCCAAGGTCTGTAATGGCCTGAGCTCTATGACTGGGCCTGCCACCATTCCAGTGGGGGGGGTCTCTGGCTGTACCATAATTATACATTCCCCACTTGTCACCCCCTCTGGGGAGGGGTGACAGAAAGCTCGTCAAGCTTGTCATCATCCATTCCAGAAGGTGGCGAGCTATCAAACGAGAGGGCGAGTTTTGGTCTTACAAATTACTAGAAGGTATGGTGCAAGATAGGAAACTTCATTCTCAGGTGATATATTATTTGGGGCGTATGGAATTCCCGTTATATTACCCAACCCCTTGGGCCTTAATCCTGATGTCACCTCTCTTGAGACTTACTCAAACCTGTAGTGAGAAATGTTTTTTGAATGGGACAAATCCATGAGTTCATCTACAAAATCTCATGAAGTATCGGTATGTGGGTAATAGCAATTTCAGGTGGATCATACTAATAAACACTTTCAGGTCTTACTATGGCTTCTATTGTATCTGTAGCATAGTGCATGGGGAGATAATCTAATGTATCTTTCTCAGTGGTCTTGGGAAGGAATAGTGGTTTGATTAAGCATTGTTATGGGCTCAACAAATATATGGTTAGTACTCTGATTGCAGGCTGTTTTAGGTTGTAGGTATTCAGAATGTCGCGCCTCTCGCGCTTGACGCGCTCTCGAGGACCTTGGCATACCTTCAGGCTTCTTCCCCGGGAGCGCGGGGTTTGTGAGTCCTTTAGGCAAAACCACCTTCCAGGTAGAGAGAAGATAAGACTGGACCGGAACTCCGGACTGGAGTACTACCCCGGAACACTCGGAACTGGAACGCACCGGACTGGTGCGCACTGGAGTGGGGCACACTGGAGTGGCCCCACTGGACTGAAACGTACAGGAGTGAAACCCGCTGGACTGGAACACACTGGAGCTGGACCCGCGGAACTGGAACACCCTGGACCTAGGCTTCACCTACACTTGGCTGCCTTCTCCCTCGGGTTGAGCCCTCAGGTTCTGGCAGCCGGTAGGACTTACAGGAACCGCAGGAATGAAGATCCAGGAGTGGCCCCTGGCACCTAGGTGAAGGCAAGGCAGACAAGCAGGAACTGTCCGGGTTCTGGCAGTCGGCAGGAATCAACACAATGACTAGTAGACTGTACCCGGGCTAATAGAAACGCTATACCCAGGCCAACCAGTCATACACAAGAACATACACAGAGCAAACTCAGGAGACTTGGAAGGCTATACACCAGCTAACAACTAAGCTGTGCCCCAGCTAACAAGTCATGCCCTGGACACAACGCAGAATACTAGCAGAGCTTAACACATGCTACAAGCCAGACGGGCCTAAGCTGGCTAGTCTGTCACTAGGAACCAACACAGGGAACTAGCAGCGCTGAGCACAGGCTACAAGCCAGACGGGGCCCAAGCTGGCTAGTAAACACTAGGAACGAACACAAACTTGGGATAGTGACTAGCAAGGGCGGCTAGTCTAACACTAGGAACAAACACAATCTTGGGAAGTGACTAGCAGGGGCGGCTAGTCTAACACTAGGAACAAACACAGTGAACTAGCAGAGCTATGCACAGGCTACACGCCCCACGGTGCCTAAGCTGGCTAGGCTATCACTGGAAACAAACACAGAGAACTAGCAGAGCTATGCACCGGCTACAAACCACACGGTGCCTGAGCTAGCTAGTCTAACCTTGGAAATAAACATAGAGAACTAGCAGAGCTATGCACGGGCTACAAACCACACGGTGCCTGAGCTGGCTAGTCTAACCTTGGAAATAAACATAGAGAACTAGCAGAGTTATGCACAGGCTACAAACCACACGGTGCCTGAGCTGGCTAGTCAAACCTTGGAATTAAACATAGAGAACTAGCAGAGCTATGCACAGGCTACAACCCACCCGGTGCCTGAGCTGGCTAGTCAAACCTTGGAAATAAACATAGAGAACTAGCAGAGTTATGCACAGGCTACAAACCACACGGTGCCTGAGCTGGCTAGTCAAACCTTGGAAATAAACATAGAGAACTAGCAGAGTTATGCACAGGCTACAAACCACACGGTGCCTGAGCTGGCTAGTCAAACCTTGGAAATAAACATAGAGAACTAGCAGAGTTATGCACAGGCTACAAACCACACGGTGCCTGAGCTGGCTAGTCTAACCTTGGAAATACACATAGAGAACTAGCAGAGTTATGCACAGGCCACAAACCACACGGTGCCTGAGCTGGCTAGTCTAACCTTGGAAATAAACATAGAGAACTAGCAGAGCTATGCACAGGCTACAAACCACACGGTGCCTAAGCTGGCTAGTCCCACCTTGGAAATAAACATAGAGAACTAGTAAGGCTATGCACAGGCAACAAGCCAGACGGTGCTTAAGCTAACTAGTCAAACCTTGGAAACAAACATAGAGAACTAGTAAGCTATGCACAGGCAACAAGCCAGACGGTGCTCAAGCTAACTAGTCAAACCTTGGAAACAAACATAGAGAACTAGTAAGCTATGCACAGGCAACAAGCCAGACGGTGCATAAGCTAACTAGTCAAACCTTGGAAACAAACATAGAGAACTAGTAAGCCATGCACAGGCAACAAGCCAGACGGTGCATAAGCTAACTAGTCAAACCTTGGAAACAAACATAGAGAACTAGTAAGCTATGCACAGGCAACAAGCCAGACGGTGCATAAGCTAACTAGTCATACCTTGGAAACAAACATAGAACACTCACACAGAGCAAACACTGACACTGGGTACATAGCACTCTATACACCAGGACCTTTGGATGAGATCAGATCAGATGAGATGAGATGAGATGCGATCAGATGCCATCAGATGCAAAGGCCAGGACTGTAGTCTCCAAGTGATTAATAAAGCCCTCAACCCCAGAGCTACAGGTGCAGCAATTACCTTGCAACCAAACAGAGGCTTGACACTCAGAGCAGGCATCCCAT
Organism: Microcaecilia unicolor; assembly: GCF_901765095.1. Taxonomy (NCBI): domain Eukaryota; kingdom Metazoa; phylum Chordata; class Amphibia; order Gymnophiona; family Siphonopidae; genus Microcaecilia; species Microcaecilia unicolor. Next base: position 147,191,858 of record NC_044041.1, on the reverse strand, counting down.
AGAAAGTAACAGCGGGAGCCATCTTGGATACTGGCAGAGACGAAGAGGCGGCAGCCATCTTGGAAGAGGCATAGCCCACACAGGTGAGGTTCAGTAGGGCAATCAGCACACAGAGCCAGAGAGAACCTAAGACAGACACAGACACAGAGACAAGCAGAAGCCAGCACAGACACTGACTCCCAGAAACAGGGTAAGTCTGAAGGGCGGCACGGCCACAGACGGGACACAGAATCCTTAAACAGGTTGGAATTCCTGGACCTTACTATTACTCATCATTGGCATCCAATCATGAGCACTAAAAAGTGGATAGCAAGTATGAGGTTGCCTCATACAGCAAAATGGTCAATCCTAGGAAAATTTATATTAACAAAGGTCATGCATGGATCTTGACATATGCATAATGACCTGGAAGTATGGGAAGCATTTTATATATCCGTTACCCCACTTGGAGCTTAGTCAAACCTACAGAAAGACATGCAGCTTAAGTAAGCCTACACCAAAGTTAAACAAATGCATAACTGGTTGATACCAACAGGGTTTACACCTACATTATGATATCTTAGCCATTATTAGGGTTTGATGTTACCCCTGTGTCTGAGCAATATCAACTTCAATTTAAATTACATAAACAGAAATGGCAGAAAAGAGTTTCAAAACCAATACAACAAGAGAAAATAAAGACAATTATAGTCCAATTCTGACTGTCCATTCATAATAGAGAGTGTGTCATTAGCTAGAAAGGGAATAACAAAAAAACAAAATAAAATTGAACTTTTCAATCAGGATTATTGCTAAACTGGAAATAAAACAAAATATGAGTCTATAATGTCCATAAACAGCAACAGTAAATCTCTAATTAAGTATCAGTTGGTTCTGAATTCTCTTTCATCGATCATGGTTGAGGCGGTGGAAGCGCTGAAGAATCTGGACGGAGATCTGGAAGATCTAACAGGGCTGGATTTTCACAGCGACTTGGGCAAGAAATCAGTAGAAGTGACAGTCTTAATACTAGGAATTGGGATTTGCAGAATGTATCCCCACTTCTGACTTGCATAATGTGCAAGACAGATTGGTAATTACTACTAAGAGATGATGAAATAACAATAGTTAAGTATATGGAACAAAAGAAAAGGGTACCAAAAAACAATAAAAATTAAAATTTAGAGATGATGTTGATTGTTCAAGTTATTGATGTATGGAGGGTCAGGAATATGGTGCACAAAAATAGTCAAAAGGCACGGGCAATGCGTTGCAATCTATCGGCAGTAGGTATGGAATCTTCACCTGCGATGATTACCATTCACCAAGGGTTGGGCCCTCAGCTGCAGGAGGCCAGCAGGACTTAAGAGTTAGATGATTCAGAAAGAAGGGTAGCTTAGGAAATAGTCATAGTCAAAGCAGAAGACTAATGTGCAGAAATTTAAAACTCATAACTAGTCCAGGTGATGGAAGTATCTTCTGGAATCATGGTCGCTGTCTGTTGTAATAGAGAGCTCATACGTAAAGTGCCATGTAGGTTCTGAAAAAGATGAGCCTGCAAAAATATTTAATACAGTAAAATATTTAAGATCCGAACCCTGGCATTTGCCCAGCAGACAGAACTTGGACCAACTTCGAAACACTATCAGAGGATATCATCTCCCAAACGCTTAAAAGATTTGCCAAATCCCATTGCAAACTAGACATATGTCCAAACAATCTTTTGACATCTGCTCCTCAACAATTTATAACAGACATAACGAAACACTTAATTATATGTTACAAAATGGACTTTTCCCGAGGGAGAAAGGAAACATTTTACTCATCCCCGTACCCAAAGATGCAAAGAAAAGTGCCAGTGAATTAACCAACTACAGACCAGTAGCATCCATTCCCTTAATAACCAAATTAGCGGAAGGATTGGTGACCAAACAACTTACAGACTACTTAAATAAATTCTCAATACTCCACGACTCTCAGTCAGGATTTCGGTCTAACCACAGTACTGAAACAGTACTAGTTACTCTCATGACTAAATTCCAACAAATGATTGCATCTGGAAAGAACATACTTCTCCTACAATTTGACATGTCAAGCGCTTTTGACATGGTTGATCATGGAATATTACTACATGTCCTTGACTACTTTGGAATTGGAGGTAACGTTCTCAACTGGTTTAAGGGATTCCTAACCACACGATCATATCAAGTGACATCTAACTCAACTACCTCAGCCCCATGGATACCAGAATGCGAAGTCCCACAGGGTTCTCCCCTCTTGCCATCTCTATTCAACTTAATGATGATACCCTTGGTGAAATTATTATCAAACCAAAACCTCAACCCATGCATATTCGCAGATGACGTAACGATCTACATCCCATTCAAACAAGATCTTAAGGAAATTTCCAATGACATCAACCAAAGTCTCCAGATCATGCATTCATGGGTAGATGCATTTCGGCTGAAACTTAATGCAGAAAAAACTCAATGCCTAATACTCACCTCTCAACATAACAAGAACAAATTCACCGCCATTAATACACCAAAATTGAACCTTCCAATTTCAGATACCCTAAAAATTCTTGGAGTTACCATTGATCGACACCTAACTCTTGAGAGTCACGCAAAAAACACAACCAAGAAGATGTTCCACTCAATGTGGAAACTAAAAAGAGTAAGACCTTTCTTCCCAAGGACAGTCTTCCGCAACCTGGTACAATCAATGGTACTCAGTCATCTAGACTACTGCAACGCCAGCTGCAAAGAGCAAATAATCAAGAAACTTCAGACAGCTCAGAACACAGCAGCTAGACTCCTATTCGGAAAAACAAAATATGAAAGTGCGAAACCACTACGAGAAAAGCTACACTGGCTCCCACTTGAAGAACGCATCACATTCAAAATATGTACCCTAGTTCACAAAATCATTCACGGAGATGCCCCAGCCTACATGTCAGACCTGATAGACCTACCACCCAGGAATGCTAAAGAATCATCCCGCACATTCCTCAATCTCCACTTCCCCAACTGTAAAGGTCTAAGATACAAACAATCGCATGCGTCAGCCTTTTCCTACTTGAGCACACAATTCTGGAACGCGCTGCCTGAAAACGATTTATTAATTAACTTCCACAAACTACTGAAGACCCATCTCTTTAACAAGGCATACCACAAAGATCAACAAATGTGAACTCCTACACCTATATCCAGAATATCCAGGAAGTGGAGGAGTGGCCTAGTGGTTAGGGTGGTGGACTCTGGTCCTGGGGAACTGGGGATTCCCACTTCAGGCACAGGCAGCTCCTTGTGACTCTGGGCAAGTCACTTAACCCTCCATTGCCCCAGGTACAAATAAGTACCTGTATATGTAAGCCGCATTGAGCCTGCCATGAGTGGGAAAGCGCGGGGTACAAATGTAACAAAAAAAATATCCAGAATTGTCTTATAATATTTGCTTGTTACTCTACTATCATGTTTCACCAATATCATGTTACCCAAGATCCTATGTAATACTAAATGTATATTCTCTTATATATTTCCACCATTCATGATGTATTGTAAGCCACATTGAGCCTGCAAATAGGTGGGAAAATGTGGGATACAAATGCAATAAATATATATATATATATATATATATATATATATATATATATATATATATATATATATTGCTTATTTTGGCAGACAGAATTGTTTCCATTGCACAGAAGAAATTTATCACGTATGTTCTCTTGCTAGCTAAAAAGCTGATTTTGAAGGAATGGATAACAGTTACAGCACCTGACCCAACAATGTGGGTTCAGTGGATGAGCAGATTGTGTGCCTTTGAGCTGCAAGCATATAAATACAAGTCCAAACCTTGGGTGCGCACTTATCTAGCATTGTGGAAAAAGTTTCTTCATAAATTACTCACTTTGCCAGAGAAGTGGATGAGCAGGAGTGATACTCCTTTCTTTTGATGATTCTCTTTGTTAATTATAGCAGATAGAAGAGCCTTGTACTGATGGGGAGAGAGGGGGAAGGGAGGAGTGCGTGTGTGTGAGTATAGTTTGAATGATGAAAAGGAGTATTGTGTTCAATTCTGGTTGCCGCATCTCAAGAAAGATATAGCAGAATTGGAAAAGGTGCAGCAAAGGGCGACTAAAATGATACCGGGGATGGGACAACTTCCCTATGAAGAAAGACTAAGGAGGCTAGGGCTTTTCAGCTTGGAGAAGAGACGGCTGATAGAGGTGTATAAAATAATGAGTGGAGTGGAACAGGTGGATGTGAAGCGTCTGTTCACGCTTTCCAAAAATACTAGGACTAGGGGGCATGCGATGAAACTACAGTGTAGTAAATTTAAAACAAATCGGAGAAAGGTTTTCTTCACCCAACGCATAATTAAACTCTGGAATTCGTTGCCAGAGAACATGATGAAGGCGGTTAGCTTGGCAGAGTTTAAAAACGGGTTAGACGGTTTCCTAAAGGACAAGTCCATAAACCACTACTAAATGGACTTGGGAAAAATCCACAATTCCAGGAATAACATGTATAGAATGTTTGTACGTTTGGGAAGCTTGCCAGGTGCCCTTGGCCTGGATTGGCCGCTGTCGTAGACAGGCTGCTGGGCTCGATGGACCCTTGGTCTTTTCCCATTGTGGCATTACTTATGTACTTATGATGTTGATCATGGAGGTATGTCAGCAGGTTGTATGATTATTTTTAATAAGAGTCCATCGATGGATTTAGGTGGCCCTGCAGACTATAGTGAAAATGTTATATTGGTTATGATTTGTTGGTTTGGTTTAATTGTTGCTGTATGGGCCTTGGATTATGTTGAGGTCTAAGCATTATCATGTGTCTTGCCAACTAATAAAGTACAATAAAAAAGGAAAAGTTAAAGAAGCTAGGGCTTTTCAGCTTGGAGAAGAGACGGCTGAGGGAAGATATTACAGAAGTTTATAAAATACTGAGTGGCGTGGAAATGGTATATGTAAATTGCTTGTTTACTGTTTCCTAAAATACAAGGACTAGGAAGCATGCAATGAAGCTACTAAGTAGTGAATTTAGAAGAAATTGGAGAAAATATTTCTTTACTCAAGGCTTTTACAAAGCCATGCTAGCAATTCCAACACAGCAAATGAGAGGAAGCCCATAGGAATAGGAAGAAAAGTTCATAAGCCATTATTAAGATGGAGTTGGGAAGATCCACTGCTTTTTTTCTAGGATAAACAGCATAAAATTAGTATTACTCTTTATTGCTAGGTATTTTGATCTGGGTTGGCCACTGTTGGAAACAGTAAACTGCTCTTGATGAACCTTTGATCTCTCCCGGTATGGCAAGACTTATGTTTTTATGTTCTTATTTAATCCTGATGGACAACCAGGTTGCAGTGTATTACATCAACTAGCAGTGAGGTATGGGGCCATATTACTTGTGTCAGGAAATAGAATGTGGTGGACCATCTTGCATGGTATGTATTTGAGAGCCACATATGTAGCAAGGAAAGACAACCGAGTCAGATTCTGCAACCTCATGAATGGCCTCTGGATGACAGAGGGGCATAATCGAAAGGGATATCCTCGCAAAACATCCCCATCCAGGGGCGGGGAAACCCGTATTTTCGAAACAAGATGGACGTTCATCTTTCGTTTTGATAATTTGGTCGTCCTTAGAGATGGTCATCCCTAGATTTGGTCGTTTCTGATTTTTGGCGATAATGGAAACCAAGGACATCCATTTAGTGGGAGGAGCCAGCATTTGTAGTGCACTGGTGCCCCTCACATGCAACCGGGCACCCTAGGGGGCACTGCAGTGGACTTCATAAATTGCTCCCAGGTACATAGGTCCCTCACCTTGTATGCTGAGCCCCCTAACACCCCCCCAAAACCCACAACTGTACACCACTACCATAGCCCTTACGGGTGAAGGGGGGCACCTAGATGGTGGGTACAGTGGGTTTGTGGTGGGTTTTGGAGGGCTCACTGTTTCCTCCACAAACGTAACAGGTAGGGAGGGGATGGGCCTGGGTCCGCCTGCCTGAAGTGCACTGCACCCACTAAAACTGCTCCAGGTACCTGCATACTGCTGTGATGGAGCTGAGTATGACATCTGAGGCTGGCATAGAGGCTTGCAATCAATATTTTTAAAGATGTTTTTTGAGAGTGGGAAGGGGGTTGGTGACCACTGGGGGAGTAAGGGGAGGTGATCCCCGTTTCTCTCCGGTGGTCATCTGGTCATTTCGGGCACCTTTTTGTGTCTTGGTTGTAAGAAAAACACGACCAGGTAAAGTTGTCCAAGTGTTCGTCAGGGACATCCTTGTTTCTTTCGATTATGGGTCGAGGGCGTCCAAGTGTTAGGCACGCCCAAGTCCCGCCTTCGCTACGCCTCTGAACTTTGGCCATCCATGCGACGGAAAGCAGTTGGGGACGTCCAAAATCGGCTTTTAATTATACCGATTTGGACAACCCTGTGAGAAGGACACCCATCTTCCGATTTATGTCAAAAGATGGGCGTCCTTCTCTTTCGAAAATGAGCCCAAAAGTAGCCCAGAAACGTTTTTGAGGGTAGAGCACACCCTCAATAAAATGCAGCACAACAAAAAAGTCCCTCAGTTCTTCTCCATATTGGGATCACACAGCAAACTAATGCCTTTCTCCTCCACTAGGGGAGGGACCTTCTGTATATGTATCCTCCAGTACCTTTGATTGCAAAAATTCTTCTGAAATTCAAACAAGATTGAGGAACCACGAATCTAATCACGTCTAATTGGCCAAGATACAGTGGTTTACAGTGGCTTTTCTTCAGAGAACCTTGGAGATTCTCCAATACTAATTACCCAGGGTCAAGGGTTATTTCTACATCCTGACCTTCAGTCTCTAGCATCATGGCTTGGATGTTGAGAAGGTAGTGGTGAATTTCCTGAACTTGCTGAACACTGTGTCTCAAGTTATTTTGGACTCCAGAAGAGTTTTCACTAGGAGGTCTTACGGTTTTAAATTGAAGGGGTTTGCCATCTGGTGTGTAGGCATGGCCTGAGTTCCTTTTACCTGTCCTACACAAAAACTGCTTGAATACCTTCTACTTCTTTCAGAAAGATCTCAAGACCAACTTCATTAGGGTTCACTTTAGTCCAATTGGCAGTTATCATCATCAGGCAGAAGGTAACCCATCTCTGCTCAGGCTTTAGTTGTTTGCATTATTCAGGGTTTGTTTCTGCTGAAGCCTCCTGCAGTTTCATGAGATCTCAGCATTGTTTTAACCCAGTCGATGAAGGCTCCTTTTCAGACACTGGATACTTGCCACCTACTACTACTACTATTTAGCATTTCTATAGCGCTACAAGGCGTACGCAACGCTGCACAAACATAGAAGAAAGACACAGTCCCTGCTCAAAGAGCTTACAATCTAATAGACAAGAAAAATAAATAAATAAAGTAAGCAAATCAAATCAATTAATGTGAACGGGAAGGAAGAGAGGAGGGTAGGTGGAGGCGAGTGGTTACGAGTCAAAAGCAATGTCCTTTGCAGGCACTTCAGCTCAAAGGATTAATGAGTTCCAGACCCTAGGAAGCTGAAGTACCTTACACATTTTTTCAATAACAGAGTGGGCTTGCGCACACATCCTTAGTTCCTTCCTTAACCAGTCAGTGGTTCTATAAACATTTTTTTCCAAAACCCCATGCCCACAAGAGACTTGGCCTTCTATCTAAAGCGGAAAAAAGTGCATAGAAAGACCACCTAGCTTTTTCATTTCTTTTGACCCAAACAGGATGAGGGCAGCCATCTGTAAATGCACTCTTTCGAATTGGCTAGTAGGTTGCATTTTTGCCACTTATACTTAGGCTGGGCAGACTTTAGAGGGTCATATTACAGCTTGTAATGTTAGAGCCCCCATAGAAGAGATTTGCAGAGCTACAACAATGTCATCTGTCCACATAGTCACATCTCAATATTTTTTGGAACAAGATTCTTGATGTGACAGTCAGTTTGGCCAGACAATCCTCCAGAATGTATTTGGGGATTAGAATTCAACTCCACCTCCCTAGGTCCATTTATTTTGTTTCAGGTTGACTCCCCTCCCCCCCCCCCCCAAAAAAAAACGACTTCATAATGATATAGATATTTTATTGTTAAACATTGCTCGTTTTAAAGCTACCATTTAATTATTCCCCTTTTTTTGTATTGAAGGCACCTGTAGCTAGGGAGGTCCCACACATGAGAATATTAGTATCCCATTTTGCTGAAGCTTAGTGCATGTGCAGCCCATTTTATACCTATGAGTCACGTGTCTGTTAGTGCATGCAAAGCTTTAGTAAAAGATCCTAAAGTTACTTACCTGTAGCAGATGTTCTCTGAGGACAGCAGGATACATATTCTCACATACCATCCCTCCTCCCTATGGAGTTGAATTCCATTAGCTAGAGACTCCACTGGTGAGGTCCCGAGAAGGTGCACACATGCGCAGCACAACACTCTCAAAGGTTTTGCTGAACCTGGAGAGCTGTTCTGCTACAGAAAATGTATATGTATGTTTCAGTTTCCATCAAGGCTATACTTTTTCCCAGAAGGTGATGGTGAAAGAAAACTCACATTAAGAGGTTTATTCAGGCATCAGATTTTAAAAGGATCACAATACAAATTTAATAATACAGAAGTTGAATTTAGAGAGAGAAAGAAAACATTCCTGAACAGTAAAATGCAAGGTTTACCTCACAGCTACTGAGAGACTAAAGTTCCCCAGATTTAGCTACTTTGCTAATTGAAATGTCAACAATAAAAAATCTCACCCAAATGTATTTTCTCTCTGATAACACATAGCTGCGGCTTCGAATGAATTGTGTCCCAGATACTGTCTGTCAGAATGACTTCCCCTAACCTGCCTACTATTGCTTCAGTTTCAAGCTTTTTTTTAAATAACAAATTCACATAATGGACCCCAGTGGAAGGCTCCACCTATGTTCCATGTGTCCTAGGGCACTTGATTATGTGGCAGTGGGGTTTACTCAGACACCTTGGCATTTTCACCATTGATGTTTTACAAGTGTTCCCATCACACAGCCCCCTGTTCTGAGCTATTAATTTCTCCAGCTCATCACAACTCAGCTTATCAGGGTCACATTAAGCTGTGTATCATCACTTTCCTGAAGGATAAATATCAACTTGCCCCAAAACTTTCTTCCATTACAGGCCCTAGTTTTTCTTGAATGTGAGCCGATATCTGGGGTGAAGTCACTGAGGAAATCTACTGTAGCAGCTTTTAATTTTCAAAAGGGCAGTTATGACATAATGAGGAAAATGGTTAAAAGAAGCTAAAAGGGTTGGCTGCGAAGGTTTGGACTTTAAATTAGGCATGGATGTTGTTTATTTATCAAACTTATACCCCGCTTAAACCTAAGCGGTTCACAGTATTACATACAAAACAAAAATCCAGACTAGATGTATCCTATGCATTAACAAAGGTGGAAAAAAAGAGCAAACCACAGCAGCCAGCATGGTTAAAAGGTGAGGTGAAAGAGGCCATGAGAGCCAAAAGAACATCCTTCAAAAGAAAAAAAGATCTGAATGAAGAAAATAAGAAGCAACATCAGCACTGTCAAGCCGGATGCAAAGCCATTGATAAAGAAGACTAAAAGAGAATATGAAGAAAAACTTGCTGTTGAGATGAAAACTCATAGTAACACTTTTTCTCCAAGGACAAGCAGGTTTGCTTATACTCACATGTTGCCCGGTCCAGCAAATTTGCCATAGAACTAACTAGAGCTTTTAGGAGCATGAGCCACAAGTGCCTTCACCGCCCGCACCAGTTTTGCTTTTTGTGGTGGCTCCTCACACGGCCGGTCAGAGCGTTCCTTTGATTTTTGAGTGCCTTCGGCGGTTTCCTACTCGCTCCCTTTTGTTTTTTCTTTTAAAAAAATAACTAAGTCCATTATTTATTTATTTATTTATTTATTTTTTTAGTATTTTTGCCCCGTGTATACATTTCCTTTCTCTTTCGACACGGGCCGTTTGCAAGTCTGCCCCCCCTTTTCAGGTACCATCGTGTCTTTTGATTCGGCCGGTGCAGTTTTTTCTTCCATGTCCATAAAGATTCCCAGTGGCTTCAAGTGCAGCCGGACCATATTGGGCAAAGACACCCATTCTTGGTGTCTTCAGTGCCTTGGGCCCAACCATAGCCCTGCCAACTGTGTCCTCTGCCTTTGTAAGAAAAAGAGGACCTAGGTTTCCCAAGAGGCTCAATGTGCGAAGAGTTTTGGAACCATCGGCATCGAGGTTGGAGGTGTCAGCATCAACGTCGAACATTGCACCGAGATCAGGAGCCCAGGTAGGGATGGCTGCTTTGAGACCCCGTGACACTGAGAGCAGTGAGGCATCGAGTGGCTCGCCACCTGTCTTGAGGCATTCCGCTGTGCAGGCTCTCAGGACTGTCCATCGTCAGATCCAACCCTGAGAAGACGGGAGGATTCAGTGCCTGCACCAAGGAGCATAGGTGACATGCATTGGGCGAAGGCCAAGAATCACTGAAACCGATCTCCCTCAATACATGGTGACGGGAGCTCCGGGGCGTTGAGGGATTCAGCACCCGAGAAGCGTCGATGCCAGGAGAACCGCTCTCCCTCTTTCTAGGAGGTGCTGGCGTGTGTGTCTCCAAGCAGCCAAAGTCCTGCTCCTGCACCGGCCCCAGCGATTCTGCAGCCTGCGCCTCAACTGACGCCACAATCTTTCCCGATGGCAGCCCTCTATGATTGCATCTGGGCCTTGCTTCCTGAGCTTCAGGGTGGCCTTATGCAGCGATGTGCGTCGGTATCAGGGGTGCTTGCGCTTACCATACCTCCCACTTTTCAGCCCCATGTGGCCCTCTGCCAACGGTGCAGCTCCCGATGCCTGCTCTGCTTGCAGCACCAGTGTCAACAGCCACCCAGGCCGGCATCCACTTGTCAGTGGAGGAAGCTTCGCCAGAGTTGAGATGGGAGCCAGTCTCTCAACACAGCTCTCAAGCGCTTGATAAGTGCATGTTTACACCGCCTATCAGCGTTTAAAAATCTTCTGCAATTTGCCTTTGGTTTCTGAGGGCTTTTCTCCAAATGATGATTTAAGCACAATTTTTTAAAACGTAATTAACTAGAGTCTGTTTTTTCCAGTATTAGTTTACCTGATATTTACTCTAGTAGATACTGCAGTTTGTTTCTTTGGTTAAATCAGAAGAGGATCCCAGGTACTTTTCCTCCAACGAGTCCTATGCGATTCCTTCTGAGCCCTCTCCTTCACCTGAGAGGAGACTGTCTCCACCTGAGAGCCTTTCTTTCACCTATTTTGTACGGGAAATGGCTGATGCCATTCCATTCCTCGTAGAAGTGGAGGATGAGCCCAGGGCCAAGATGCTCGAGGTCCTGGACTACACCTCCCCTCCTGAGGAGGCAGTGACTACTCCTCTCCACAAGGTACTCAAGCAGTCCTCGTACGGAACTGGGCATCTGCCTCTGCCTGCCCCTATTGTCCCCAAGAAAATTGATACCCAGTACAAGATCCACGGTGAGAAATAAGCTGGTTTGTGTCAGTCTTTTTGGAAATATTTTTCTCCGAGGACAATCAGGCTGCTTGTTCTCACATATGGGTGGCATCCGACGGCAGCCCCAGGAATGGAATCTTCCTAGCAACAAAGTTTGCGAGCCCTCGGGCATGCGCGACTGTCTTCCCGCCCGAAACGCGAACATGCCTCAGTCTCTTTTTTTCCCGCGGTCAGGGTGGCTGTTTTTTCGCTGCTCTGCGCCCCAGAAAGAGCCCTCAAAGCTTGTTTTCGCTGTTCGTCTTTGTTTGCTCTTCGGGATTTTTTCCGTCGAGTTTCTTTTTTGTTTAGTTAAAAAGAAAAAAAGATTTCCTTTACTGCTTAGTGTTTGGCCTCTAAGTTTCCTTTCGCTTTCATGCGCGGCCCTTTTGGGCGCCCGTACGGGTTTTTTTCCCTGGTTTTGGTGCCTTTTTTCAGCATCATCGCGAGTTTTGATTTCGCCGACGCAATTTTTCCACTTATGTCCTCGAAGCCTGCCAGCGGCTTCAAGAAGTGTACGCGGTGCAACCAGATGATCTCACTCATTGATCCGCACGTTTCGTGTCTTCAGTGTCTGGGGGCTGGTCATCGTCCCAACGCCTGCACTTTGTGTCTTCAACTCAAAAAGAGGACCCAGGCGGCAAGATCGGCTCAGTGGAACCTGCTGTTCGGAGCCCCGTCCGGTTCTTCGACGTCGGTAGCGGTGCCGAGGTCATTGATGGCGGTATCAATGTTGGCGTCGGAGAGTGCATCGACGTCGGGAGCGCAGGTGATGGCTGTCCATAGGGCCCCCCATGCTGGTAGCAGTGAGCCATCGAGTGGGTCTCCACCTGCCTCGAGAGCTCCTGCGGTACAGAGCCATCGGGACCGTCCTCTTTTGGACCCGTCCCCGAGGAGGCGTGTGGATTCCACGTCCTCCTCGTCAGTACCGGGGGCTTCCGGTGACGTGCTTCGAGCGAAGGCCATCGCCATCGGTCACCTTCCCACCATGGTACCAAGAGCTCCGGGGCGCCAAAGGATTCAGCACCCACTAAGTGTCGACGCCGAGAGGACCACTCCCCCTTTATCCAGGAGGTGTCGATGCGCTTCTCGGACAGCCCGGTACCGCCTCCCCACCCCAGGCAGGTTCTGGCATCGTCTCCTGCACCGGCCTCTCAGCTTCTCTCCACAGATGCTCTTGACGAGCGCCTCCGAGCCATCCTTCCTGGGATCATGGAAGGGCTTCTGCGATCGTCAGCTTCGGTACCGGTGCTGAAATCTTCTGCTTAGTGTGCGGCAGAGGCAAAGATAAGCAAACAGGATGCTAGAAATTATTAGAAAAGTGATGATGAATAAGACCAAAAATACTAAAATGCCTCTGTTTCACTCCATGGTGCAACCACACCTTGAGTACTGCATTCAGTTCTGGTTTTCATATCTCAAAAAAGATATAGCAGGTTCAAAGAAGAGCGACCAAAATGATAAAGGGGATGGAATTCCTCTTGTATGAGAAAAGGCTACAAATAGGAGGAAATAGTTATTCTCTGGAACTCTGTCAGAGGAGGTTAGCGTATCTGGGTTTTAAAAAGGTTTGGACAAGTTCCTGGAGGAAAGGTCTGCTATTGAGACAGACATGGGGAAGCAACTGCTTGCCCTAGGATTGGTAGCATGGAATGTTGCTGCTAATTGGGTTGGGGCGGTCCGCCCTGGGTGCACGCCGCGCGCGCCTGTCGGCTCTTCGTTTTCATGCTCCCTTTGCCCCGGAACAGGTTGCTTCCTGTTCCGGGGCAGAGGGAGCATGAAAACGAAGAGCCGACAGGCGTGCGGCCCCCCCCCCCCCCCAGCGGCATGCACCCGGGGGGGGGGGTTCTTTCGCCAGGGGGGCGTCGCGCTGTTCCGGGGGGGGGGGCACTGCACCCGGGGGGCGGGGCGCATCAGTGATCCGCCCCGGGTGTCAGCCCCCCTAGGAACGCCACTGGGTTTCTGCCAGGTACTTGTGACCTGGCATTGCCACTGTTTGGAAACAGGATACTGGGCTAGATGAACTTTGGTCTGACCCAGTATGGCAAGTCTTATGTTCTTATATGTAATGGTGCCTATTTCTTTACAATCTGCACATATTAAAAGGAACATCTCCCCCCCCACACACACACACACTCTAATCATATTGCTTTTCTAGTTGCATTAACTCCTTCCACTTTATTTTTCAGGGTCGGTGTGTCTGGTTTAATGCTTACCAGAAGTCTGAGGAAGAGGTTGAAGAAGAGGAGGATGAAGAAGAAGAGAGAGATGAACCAGGTGAACAGGAACCAGAGGTGGGGCCCCCTCTTCTAACACCTCTCTCCGAAGATGCAGGTAACAACCACCCCAATTTTCCAGACTGCATTTTTCCATTTATTCTCTCCCTCACCACAATGCTCTTTATTCTCTCCATTTTCCTGTCCTTTCTGCTCCATTATTTGGTCTTTTTAATTTTGTCATATTGTCTTTCTTTCTTCTCTTATTGTTTATTTCTTTTTTTTATTATTATAGGTTAATGAGGCATCAAGAGGTAATTTAGTCTGTCTCCCTATGTTATTTGATTAGTCAAGATGTCTCCATAGTTTCTTTTTCTGGGATCATAATGATATCTTTTGCAGTTGTCCATGACAGGTAACGTAGAAACATGCGGGCAATTGCAGGACTTTTTCTCTGAAAATTTCTCAAGGAGTTTATTATTCTTTCCAATCCAAAGGAAGTTGGAAAGAATTATTGAAAAGGAGTTGAGAATATCTGTCCGTTTGTCTGTCTTGCTGGGAGGCAAAATAAGTTTCTTAAAATTTAATGGAATGGGATGAAACTTGGCATGTGGTATAAACTGATAAGAAGGCAAATGAGCCAGATCAGACCAGGGGTTCTAGGAAAAAAGCTTCCCCCCCCCCCCCAAAAAAAAAAAAAAAAAAAAAAAAGTCACAATGCATTTGTATGGAAAAGGAGTTCAAGCTCCTTGAACGTAAAAACTTATATATATATAAATAATATAAAATGGCTGCTGCTTAAGGTCTTAAGAACCGTTAGCTCCCTGAACCATCACTAAGGAAAGACGTTGCTTGACTGCATAATTTTTGTTTGTAACAGCTTCATTCGGTACCTCGGAGCTTTGTTTATCTCTTTTCAATCAGCCCTGACCTGTTGCTCCTTAAGAAAGAAAGAAAGAAATATACTATGGGGAGCGACTGTCCGTTGTTCCCGTTCGTCAGTTTGTCGGTTGGCTGGCAGAGGACGCGGTGCGGTGGTGGGTGCCGGAGAGCAAGGACCAGTTCTTCATTGGGTGCGATGTAATGCTGGGAGCTGGTTGGGCTGGTGGTCGGCTCGTCCTGGTCCAGTTTTGTCCTCCAGCTTTTTCACCGGGCCGTTGGTGCCTTCTGCCAGCAGGCTCCGCCAGACCGGTGTCGTCTACTGCATTACCAGTCCCGGCTGCTGGGCATTGTCAGCTGCTTGCGTTGGAGAGACTTCTTGGAAGATTCTGCTGGTCTCACTTTCATCAGGACTGCCGGTCCTAGCAGATGGCTGTTGCTTGCATCCCCTTTCTTGTTCAACGGGATCCGTTTCCAGTCAGCTGTTTCTGTCGCAGATTATGAGAGAGGAGTCTATCGCTATTCTGACTGTCTTGGAGGTCGCAACGAGTCAACATCTCATCCTTTGCAGTTCGACCTAGGATCTCTCATGAACTCCCAAGTTCTTTGACAGATTTAAATTGACCATTTTAGATCCTCTATTTCTATTCATTTTTCCCTTTACTCAACTTTAACTATTTGTCTATTTAAATATTGTATTTGTAAAACCGCTGGATTGGCGCTAGTCTTTCCAGTCTGCTGTAAGCCACTTTGAGCCTGCATTCTGTGGGAAAAGGTGGGGTAAAAATGCAATAAATAAATAAATACATTTATTTATTTAATACATTTATATCCCACATGTTCCCACCAATTGCAGGCTCAATGTAGCTTACACAATCTGTAGAAAAGGCTACAGTGCATGAAGTACAATTATACAGTTTAAGAGTAAGATAGTAAACAACATTTGAAACAACAATATGTAAAGATAAAAAGATATTTAGTGTTTTTGAATCTTTGTTATACTAGAAGTTAATTTGAATTATGTTCAGCCTGGAGAATAAGCCTTTTTGAATATTACAGTCTTCAATAATTTTCTGAATTTTAAGTAGATCTGGGTACAATTGACTAATTTGGGTAGAGCATTCCACAATTGTATGCCTATATATGTGAAGTTGGAGGCATAAATAGATTTGTACTTAAGGCCATTACAGTCTGGGTAGTGTAGATTCAAGTAGGATTGTGAGAGATTGGATCTATTTCTAGGTGGTAAGTCAACCAATTCAAGCATATATTCTGGAACTTCCCCATAAATTATCCTGTGAATTAAGGTGCAGACCTTAAAGGCAACTCGTTCTTTAATGGGAAGCTAGTGTAGTTTTTCGCGAAGAGGCTTGGCTGATTCAAATTTAGATCTACCAAAGATCAGTCTTGCCGCAGTGTTCTAAGCAGTCTGTAATTTTTTGAGTAGATGTTCCTTACAGCCTGCATATATAGCATTGCAGTAGTCCATCTGGCTTAAAACCATAGATTGTATCAGATTGCAGAAGACATCACGAGGAAAAAAAAGGTTTTATTCGCTTAAGTCTCCACACTGAATAAAACATTTTCTTTGTGGTGTGAGTTACTTGGGTCTCCAGTGTTAACTGTCAATCAGTTGTAATCCCTAATAATTTCAGACTATCCGAAATCGGTAGAGCGAGGTTAGAAATATTTAAAGTAGTAGGATTATATTTGTTATGTTGTGACGATAGAATGAGGCAGTGAGTCTTTTCAGCATTCAACTTCAGATGGAATGAGTTAGCCCATTTGTCCATTGTGTTCAAACCAAGGGTAATTTGATTGGTAATTTCATCCGAGTTTTGTCTAAAAGGTATATATATTGTAACATCATCTGCGTATATAAATGGATTTAAACCTAATTTGGATAGGGCATTGGCCAATTGGGTTATCATAATGTTAAACAATGTAGGAGAAAGAGGCAAGCCTTGAGGAACTCCGCAAGCTGCCTTCCATGGAGAAGATAAAGTTGAATTTAATTTCACTCGATAGGATCTGAATGAAAGAAAACCTTTAAACCATTTAAGTACATTTCCACCAATCCCATAATAGTCCAAAATGTGTAACAGGACATCGTGATCAACCATATCGAATGCACTGGACTAGTCGAATGGAAGAAGTATATTCATACCAGCAGCAATTTGTTGTTTAAACTTGGATATTAGGGTAACCAACACCGTTTCAGTACTTATATAAGGATCGAAAACCGGATTGTGAATCATGTAAAATGGAAAACTTGTCCAAATACTCCATAAGTTGTTTGGTTACCATGCTTTCCATCAACTTAACTATCAAGGATACGGAGACGACTAGATGGTAGATTGTAATGTCGTTTGATTTTTATAATGAAGTATAGCAGTTAAGGTACCTCCTTTCACTGGTACCAAGAGTTCTAGACAGTTTACAAGAGGCGATTAGCCTGAAATTTGTAAACAACAAATAATTTACAGGAAAAAATTAACAGTTTAAAACATACTTTCTAACTTTCCCTGTTCTGTACTCTTCCAATCCCCTCCCCCAAAAAAACACCCTCTGCAATTGCACCACTACCCCGCACCTATCCCATCCCATCCACAAAAACTACCCCCAAGCAACTGCCCCCACACCCAAAAGCAGTTCCCCACAAGTAACCCAGCCCCAAAATCCACTCCTCTGTAAGTGCCCCACCATTCTTCAAACTGACTTCTACCTCCCAAAAACTACTCTGCTACAACTTCCCCACCACTCCACAAACTACCCAATTACCCCAAACTACCTTCCCCACCAACCTGGAAATTGCTCCCATAGTCCCACCCCCAAAAATATCCACTCTACAAACTGACACATTCAGAAAAACTATACCTTGCCAGTATTCTACCACCCTGCAGACTACCCCACCCCAACAACTAACTGGCAGTATTCAAAATGATTTAAGTGGGCAGGAGAGGCTTCTGCCTGCTTAAATTTCCTGGGGCTGCTCAACCGCCGATACTCAGCAGTACTTAACCAGGCGGTGCCACTGAATATTGCCTCCCAAAGAAAGTGGCAGTTCAGGGGTGATACAGGGGGCAGTGTTGGGGAGGAGCCGGTGATTAGACGAGTGCCAGCAATATTCAGTGCCAGGACCCACATAGCTAACCCAGCCAAGTTAGGACTGGTCAAAAGCTATCCTAACTTGGCTGATTTTATCTATGTGGGTCCTAGTACTGAATATCGGCCAGGATTCGCATAACTTTTAAAAATTTTCTTCCCCCCTTCTAACTCTCTCCCACCCCTCTCCCCCCTGTGAAGCAGCCCTTCTCCTTCCAGGCACTCTCCCCTCCTTCCCCTAGCACATGACATTGCCAAAAAAAAAACCTCTTCCTCCAACCGCCAAGGGCTCAACATCCCCCCCCCCCCCCCCCCCCCGAGGGCCTGCCTCCTATCATTGCTGGTCCAGTGGGAGCGATGAGGGCAGGAGCAAGGTTCACCCCTGATGCGACCTCATCGTCCCCACTGAACCAGCAATGATAGGAGGAGGTAGGCATGGGGGCCTATTGAGTCCTTGGATGGGAGGGGGTTTTGCAGTCTAGTGTGTTGGGTAGGGTTCCCGGAAAAAGAGGGGCTGCTTCAGGGTGGCACAAGGGGGCTTGAGGGGAGAAGAAACTGTCTTATGCGGGCCCCAGCTGAATATCGACTGGGGCCCACATAAGCTCTGGCAGCCAGGGCAGTTTAATTAGCCCCAGATATTCAGTAACAGGGCCCACACATGGCCTGTCACTGAATATTTGGGGCTAATTCAGCCAGCTACGATCAATGTTTAAAAAAGACACTGACTGCTTCCGGCTGAATTTTTACCCCTCCCCTCAACTCCACAAACTTCCCCAACCCTTAAGAATTATCTTCTGCAACTGCCCCACCACCCCATAAAGTTATCACCCCAAAAACTACTTCCATGCAACACCCACCAAAGAACTCCTTTGCAACTGCCCTAGCACCTTGTGAACTACCCCACTACATTTTATGCTGTCCCAACTTGCCAAAATTACCCCAGCAACTACCCACTCCCTCACAACTATCCCCCCAAAATACCTGCCTTCCCTCAACTATCCCTGCAGAACAGATGCAGACCACATACACAGGGATTACAAATAATTCCCTATCTCTGATTTGCTGCATTGTTTTGTGATTTTGGTATACGTTCATTTTCTAACAAGTAGGACTAAGAGGCAGATGCAGCAACCAAACGTAAAAAAATCTAAATCGTTAAAGTCCCTAACGATTTTAAAATAACGAAAAATGCACCAAAAAAAAAAGTCACACATGCTGAGATCGGTATTGAAACGTACAATGTATCAAAGAATCACAATACACATCGTTAATCGGCCCCCAAATCATGCGCAGAGCAGCCAAGCGTTATGTTAGCTGCTCTGCGCATGCCACAAACAGTCAAAACACAGTCAAATCACAAGCACATGGCTCCCAAATCAAAACAAAAATAAAAAAAAAGGGTCGGGAGGGGGCAAGGGCGCTCATCAGGAGCGTCCTGTACGGACGGCCTTGCCCCCCCCCCCCCCCCGCTGCTCCCCACTTTCCGCCGCTCCCCCCACCCCGAAAAAGCAAAATTCAAGCAGCCCCTGCCCCCCTCCCTTCCTCACTACTCTCTCACCTCAGCTCCGCCTCCCGACATCCTCCGTCCTGTGCCCCGCCCCCTTTTGGGGTCGTCGCCGCCATTCCCCTCCTCCATCGGGCCCCCCTCCCTCTTACCGGGCCCGTGCAGCGCCTCTCTCCTCTGTCCGAAGGCGCTGCACGGGCAAGAAGAAAGCTGATGCCTGCCTTCGCCCAGCTTCGATGGCGCGTCTTTCTCCTGCTGGGCCCGCCCCTGTCTGACGTCAGTAACCTACGAAGGTTACTGACGTCAGACAGGGGCGGGCCCAGCAGGAGAAAGACGCGCCATCGAAGCTGGGCGAAGGCAGGCATCAGCTTTCTTCTTGCCCGTGCAGCGCCTTCGGACAGAGGAGAGAGGCGCTGCACGGGCCCGGTAAGAGGGAGGGGGGCCCGATGGAGGAGGGGAATGGCGGCGACGACCCCCAAAAGGGGGCGGGGCACAGGACGGAGGATGTCGGGAGGCGGAGCTGAGGTGAGAGAGTAGTGAGGAAGGGAGGGGGGCAGGGGCTGCTAGAATTTTGCTTTTTCGGGGTGGGGGAGCGGCGGAAAGTGGGGAGCAGCGGGGGGGGGGGGGGGCAAGGCCGTCCGTACAGGACGCTCCTGATGAGCGCCCTTGCCTCCTCCCGATCCTTTTTTTATTTTTATTTATGTGTTTTCTGACGTCCTTTGGACCAGTCACAGCGCTTTTAGCTCTGCTAATGCACTGGGATTGGCTCAAAGTTTGTTTATTTTTTTACTTAATGATTTTTCCTGGCACAGAGCTGTCCTAACGAGTGGTCCAGACCTCTCGTTAGATTTCCTGCCTTTTTCCTGCGTAAAGGCAATCGGAAAAGGTTAGTGCATGTCGTTTCAATGGGGTTTTCACACTAATTGCTCATCTCCATTCCGTTTTCGTTAGCTGCTGGCTTCCTCGGTAAAAGCCCTTTGATGCATGCAACGGATCAAATTTTCCTCGTTGGAGAGTCATTAAAGGCTCATTTAGCTTTAGTGCATCTGCCTCTAAGTTAGGCACAAAAGTGAGTGACGTCATCCAATTGTTCATTCTTTCACCTGTCTGTTTAGATCTTATCAGTTCTAGTCATGATTCGGGTATGGTTCCTTATCAGAGGAAACGCTCCCTGATCAGGCCTTGCCTAAAGAAACCCAATTTAGACTCTTCTATCAAATTTTTACTGCTTTAATAACCTCACATTTTTAGTAAAGATAATGTTCCATTCCAGACAAACTGGCTTCCATGAGAACTGCAGCATGGATGTCAGGCTTCTCGCGGAAGCACAGGGGTTATGAGCCCTTGGACCACTGCCGTGGAGCGGCAGTGGCAGGCAAAACCACCCCCAAACCAGAGGCAAGGCAGAACAGAACAGGACTGAAAAAGAAAGGTACAAATCAAGGTAAGGTATACACAAAAAAAGTGGCACAGTGCGAGGCGGGGCTGGTGGTTGGGAGGCGGGGATAGTGCTGGGCAGACTTATACGGTCTGTGCCAGAGCCGATGGTGGGAGGCGGGGATAGTGCTGGGCAGACTTGTAGGGTCTGTGCCCTGAAAAAGACAGGTACAAATCAAGGTAAGGTATACACAAAAAAGTGGCACATTTCTTGGGCAGACTGGATGGACCGTGCAGGTCTTTTTCTGCCATCATCTACTATGTTACTATAGTAACATAGTAACATAGTAGATGATGGCAGAAAAAGACCTGCACGGTCCATCCAGTCTGCCCAACAAGACAAACATATGTGTATACCTTACCTTGATTTGTACCTGCCTTATTCAGGGCACAGACCGTACAAGTCTGCCCAGCAGTACTTCCCACCTCCCATCACCGGCTCTGGCACAGACTGTATAAGTCTGCCCTCCACTATCCTCGCCTCCCAACCACCAACCCCTCTTCCCCCCCACCTGCTCCGCCACCCAATTTGGGCTAAGCTTCTGAGGATCCATTCCTTCTGCACAGGATTCCTTTATGCATATCCCACGCATGTTTGAATTCCGTTACCGTTTTCATCTCCACCACCTCCCGCGGGAGGGCATTCCAAGCATCCACCACTCTCTCTGTGAAAAAATACTTCCTGACATCTTTCCTGAGGCTGCCCCCCTTCAACCTCATTTCATGTCCTCTCGTTCTACCGCCTTCCCATCTCCGGAAAAGATTTGTTTGCAGATTAATACCTTTCAAATATTTGAACGTCTGTATCATATCACCCCTGTTCCTCCTTTCCTCCAGGGTCAGGTCAGCAAGTCTCTCTTCATACGTCTTGGAACGCAAATCCTGTACCATTCTCGTAGCTTTTCTTTGCACCGCTTCCATTTTTTTAACATCCTTCGCAAGGTATGGCCTCCAAAACTGAACACAATACTATAGGTGGGGCCTGACCAACGACTTGTACAGGGGCATCAACACTTCCTTTCTTCTGCTGATCACACCTCTCTCTATACAGCCTAGCAACCTTCTCGCTACGGCCACCGCCTTGTCACACTGTTTCGTCGCCTTCAGATCCTCGGATACTATCACCCCAAGATCCCTCTCCCCCTCAGTACCTATCAGACTCTCTCCGCCTAACACATAAGTCTCTCTTGGGTTTATACTCCCTAAGTGCGTCACTTTGCATTTCTTCGCATTGAATTTTAATTGCCAAACCTTAGACCATTCTTCTAGCTTCCTCAGATCCTTTTTCATGCTTTCCACTCCCTCCCGGGTGTCCACTCTGTTGCAAATAGGCAAACTTTACCTTCTAACCCTTCGGCAATGTCACTCACAAATATATTGAACAGAATCGGTCACAGCATTGATCCCTGAGGCACTCCACTACTCACCTTTCCCTCCTCCGAGCGAACTCCATTTACCACCACCCTCTGTCGTCTGTCCGTCAACCAGTTCCTAATCCAGTTCACCACTTCGGGACCTATCTTCAGCCCATCGAGTTTATTTAAGAGCCTCCTGTGGGGAACCGTGTCAAAAGCTTTGCTAAAATCTAAGTAGATTACGTCTATAGCATGTCGATGATTCAGTTCTCCAGTTACCCAATCAAAGAATTCAATGAGATTTGTTTGGCACGATTTCCCTCTGGTAAAACCATGTTGTCTCGGATCTTGCAACTTATTGGCTTCCAGGAAATTCACTATCCTTTCCTTCAGCATCGCTTCCATTATTTTTCCAATAACCGAAGTGAGGCTTACCGGCCTGTAGTTTCCAGCTTCTTCCCTATCACCACTTTTGTGAAGAGGGACCACATCCGCCGTTCTCCAATCCCTCGGAACCTCTTCCATCTCCAAGGATTTATTAAACAAATCTTTAAGAGGACCCGCCAGAACCTCTCTGAGCTCCCTCAATATTCTGTGGTGGATCCTGTCCAGTCCCATGGCGTTGTCCACCTTTAGCTTTCCAAGTTGTTGATACATACTCTCTTCCATGAACGGTGCTCTATCCACTCCATTCTCAGGTGTACTTTTGCCAGTCCCTCGTGGTCCTTCTCCAGGATTTTCTTTAGTGAAAACAGAACAAAAGTATCTATTTAGCAAATTGGCTTTTTCTTCATCATTATCTACATAGCGTTTCGCTGTATCTTTTAGTCTCACAATTCCCTTTTTAGTAATTTTTTTAGGTGAGAGTCAGGACTGTGTAGACCAGAAACAAGACTAGGAACTAAGCAATAAAACCAAAACTAACTACACACAAACAAACTAGAACCAGGCAAGAAACTCAGACTAGAACTGGTCTAGGCAGAAGTGTACAGAGCAAACCCACATACCAGGGACCTTAGACGATGCAAAGGCAAACACAGAAGTTTCCAGGTGGCTAATAAGACGAATACACGCTCAATGAATGGAAACAGATGCAAAGGAAATACAAACACAAAATCAGACAAGCCAAAAGAATGCACTAAATTACAAGGACCAAATTACAAGGACACGCACAAACTCTTCTCACTTGTAAACAATCTCCTAGACACTACACTGGTCACCTCAAATAGCACAGAAGCCCCATCGGCTACTAACCTAGCAAAATATTTCAAAGAGAAAATCATAAAGCTTCGACACATGATTCCAATCACTACCACTGAATATACAAGCATCCTTGAATGCCTAGACCCGAAACATGGGGAATATCCAGCGGACAGATCATGGACCAACTTTGACCTGATTACAATGGATGAAATCACACACTGGCTTGTAAAATATGCCAAATCTCAATGCAAACTTGACATCTGCCCGATCAGCTTACTAAAAGCCGCCCCCAAACAATTCAAAATAGACCTCACGAACCAACTGAATTACAGACTCTAAATGGTCTCTTTCCTAAGGACAAAGGAAATATCCTTCTCACACCATTGCCAAAAGACGCCAAGAAAAGCACAATGGACCTAACAAACTACCGACCAGTCGCTCATAACAAAACTGATGGAGGGCATAGTAACGAAACAACTCACAGAATACCTAACAAAACACTCAATTCTACATGAATCTCAATCAGGATTCAGATCAAACCACAGCACTGAAACTGTACTTGTGTCTGCAATGAACTCATTCAAAAAAACAATTGCAACCGGCAAAAATATACTCGTACTATAATTCGACATGTCTAGTGCCTTCGACATGGTAGACCACGAAATATTACTACACTTATTAGAATATTTTGGAATCGGAGGCCCAGTTCTCAACTGGATCAAAGGCTTCCTCACCACCAGGTCCTACCAAGTAGTAACGAACAATGACAGATCACCAACCTGGACGCCGGAGTGTGGAGTTCCTCAGGGATCTCCCCTCTCGCCAACTATTTTCAACCTGATGATGACACCACTGGCCAAACTACTAGCAAATCAGAACCTAAACCCCTATATATATGCGGACGACGTGACGATCTATATCCCGTTCAAAAATAACCTAAACGAAATAACTAACGAAATCAATCAGAGCCTCCACATCATGCACTCTTGGGCGGACTCATTCAAGTTAAAACTGAACGCAGAGAAAACTCAATGTCTGGTCCTCACATCCCAATACAACACAAGCAACTATCCTACCATAACCACACCTTACTGCACACTTCCTATCTCAGAAAATCTGAAAATTCTGGGAGTCACTATTGATCGAAACCTCACACTCGATACCCATGTGAAGAACACAACGAAAAAAATGTTCTACTCAATGTGGAAACTCAAAAGAATAAAACCTTTTTTCCCTAGATACGTCTTCCGCACCCTGGTACAATCACTAGTGATAAGTCACCTGGACTATTGCAATGCTCTGTATGTAGGATGTAAAGAACAGACCATTAAGAAACTCCAAACAGCCCAGAACACCGCAGTCCGTCTTATTTTTGGAAAACCCAAATACGAAAGTGCAAATCACCTAAGAGAGAAACTACACTGGCTCCCGCTCAAGGAACAAATTGAGTTCAAGATCTGCACGACCGTATACAAAATCATTCACGCAGAGGCCCCAATCTACATGCTGAACCTAATAGACTTACCACCCAGAAATGCCAGAAGATCAGCCCGTAAGTTCCTCAACTTGAACTTCCCCAGCTGTAAAGGAACCAAATACAAACAGGCATATGCTACTACCTTTGCGTACAAAAGCACGCGGCTATGGAACGCACTACCCAAGACCCTGAAAACCACGGACAACTTAACCAACTTTCGCAAATCTTTGAAGACATTTCTCTTCAACAAAGCC
The DNA here is from genome assembly GCF_901765095.1 of Microcaecilia unicolor. Taxonomy (NCBI): domain Eukaryota; kingdom Metazoa; phylum Chordata; class Amphibia; order Gymnophiona; family Siphonopidae; genus Microcaecilia; species Microcaecilia unicolor. The sequence goes on along the minus strand of NC_044041.1, from coordinate 147,166,919 downwards.
TACAAAAATAATCCTTGATGAATCAAACTACAAACCTTTGAAGACACTTCCCCTCAACATAGCCTACAAAACAATCCTGATGAATCATACTACTCCGTACATCACCCAAACGCTCTAAAACACTTCGACATGACCTTACCCATTACCTTCTAATTAATTCCTCTTTTACTACAATTCACTACCAACTGTACCCAACTCTATGTAACGATCATACCAAATTCACATCCTGTAAGCCACATTGAGCCTGCAAAAAGGTGGGATAATGTGGGGTACAAATGCAATAAATAATAATAATAATAAAGCCCACCATCAGCTGACGTTCACTGCAGGAATCACAAGGCAGCTACGAGTGCTGTTCAGGCACAAACAAGAAAAGCAAGTCTGGCAGCCCGTAAGATCCGGACCGGACTGGGCTGAAGTCTGGAACGTGTGACAGTTCATAGCAGCCACCGGTTCAGGCCACCAGAGGGCAAGGTGAGCACAGACAAGGAAACAGTCACCACCGTGACAGTACCTCCCCCTCAAGGCCCCCCCCCCCCCCGACCTCCACGGGGAATTCCGGTCTCCATGGGTAACAATGGTGAAACCTATGGAGGAGCTTCAAAACATGACCAGGGGTAGCTGGCCTGGAGCTTGAACAGGAGTCAAGACTGGACCTCGGACTGGCATCAGGACTGCACCTCGCCTCTTGGCTGGAACTTGACTTGGACTCAGCATCTTGGCTGGGACTGAAACTTGGCGTGGCCTCAGCATCTTGGCTGGAACTGGCCCTTGGAGTGGACTCAGCATCTTGGCTGGAACTAGAACTCGGATTGTACTCAGCATCAGGGCAGGAACTTGGCTCGAACTCAGCATCTCGGCTGGAACCGGAACTCGGCGTGGACTCAGCTTGGCTAGAACTGGAACTTGGCCTGGAACCAGCATCTCGGATGGAACCGGAACTTGGCGTGGACTCAGCAGCTTGGCTGGAGTTGGAACTTGGCATGGACTCAGCATCTCGGCTGGAACTCGGACTGGGCCTTGGACTGGAATCAGGACTGGAGTCAGGCCTGGAGTCAGAAGCTTGGCTGGCAGATGTCCTCGGTGGACTATAAAGATGCCCGGATCACAGTCTTTCAGGACCTGTCTCAATACACCTTAAGTCAGAGGCGGGCAATGAAACCTGCACTAGAGGTCTTAACCCAGCAGAAAATCCCCTATAGGTGGACCTTTCCCTTTGAGCTTTGCTTCACTGCGGGGGGTAAGTGGCACCGAATCCGTACATTGGCGGAAATGTGGAAGATATTGCTGGACACGGGAGTGACATCTGCTGAAGCACCGTCTGCTGATCCGATTATGAATGCTAGAGCTAAGCTTCAGCGATGGAAGAGAGTGGAGAGGAAAGCCAAGAAAGATGTGGTGGCCACTTGAACATTTAGTGGGACCAGTATTCAAGCAAAATTGATGTAACTTTGAATGCAAGTTTGATTTACTTAGGAAGCTGTTTGTTACTTATTCTGCTGTAATTATGTGTAATTGAGGTTGAATGTGGGAGGTATCAGGGGGGAACATCTCGTGGAAGGGTGTATGGTGGGGAGGGGGTATGAATGTGTTAGGTGGGGGGTGGCGAGTGCTGGGATTGGGTGGTGCTGGGGTTTGGGTGATGTGCTTTTCTCAGTGTACCCAGGCAGGGTTGGAGGGGGAGTGTGTATATCAAGGGGGGAAACCGGGCCTGGTGTTGGACGACCCTTGGGGGGTGCTGGGGGTGGCGGGGAGGGGGGAAAGGGTGGGAGGCAGGGGGAAGTGGAAATAGGGGGCTCCCAGGATGTGCAGTGTGGGACATAAGCTTGCCTGTTAGAGGTTTGACATGACAAGGGACCTAAAATTTTTGTCTTATAATGTGAAAGGCCTGAATTCGCCACAAAAATGCCAAAAGTTGTTTAAAGAACTAACACATTTTCAACCTCAGGTGGTATTTCTCCAGGAAACCATGGACGTAGTTTGACTTTTTCATTTGGGGGGGCAAAGGATGGGGCGGAGCACATTAGCATGTTCATTTGCATATATATATATGCAAATAAATATGCTAATATGGAGGAAGGAAGGGGAAAAAGAATATATGCAAATAAATATGCTAATATGGAGGAAGGAAGGGAAAAAGAGCTGGCTTTTTTGGGGAATACCCGTAAAAAAAGGTCCAAAATTTCCACAAAAGTTCAACACAAAAGAGAAACAGGTGGAAACACAACTTCAAGAGATCAGTCCAGGACAAGAGGTGAGATGCTCCAAAACAAACTTTATTGAGGACCCAACACGGTCCGTGTTTCGGTTTTTAAAAAAAACCTTCATCAGGGGTCTATAAAATAACAACCAAACATATATATGATTAAATAAAAACACATTGAATCAATTACATTAAAACAAATATAAAAGATAAAAACGCACAATTTATAAAAAGAGTATTTTCATTCTTATAGTGAATTGAATTCACTGAAAAAGAATCTGATATATTGATTTAATCAATATATATACTGTTACTATACTATCAAATAAACATCATAGAGAGCGAATAGTAAGTCAATTATCTATAATTGAATTAACATCATAAAAACCTATTTCCTGAAATATTATATATGAATTTTTTTTTTTTTTTAATATAATATATTGAAAAAAAATTTTAAGACATATAATAAAATCCCATAGGTCAACATATGAATTGTATGTAATATATAGCAGAACAATTGTCTATAAATAGAAGAACTAGAATGTAAATATCATGTATTTAATAGAAGGCCATAATGTGCTGAATGAAAAATAAATAACAAGTAAATAACAAGAGATTAACAGCAAAGGTTTCTTAATGCATATATATTAAATAAAATGGAAGGAAAGTAAAAATCAATTAAACATACCAATCAGTATTTGCACTGGAGATATACTGACAGACAAAGGAGCTTATAAAAATGTAGTCTCTAAAAAAATTTTTTGTAAACAAAAGGAATGATCAGAATTATTAATTATAGCGATGGTAAAAAGGTCATAATAATAGATGGTATCAAAAATACTTAACGACCAATATCATAAAAAAATTTTAATGCTTAAAAAATGACGTCTCTACAATCATAAGATGAAAATTGAAAACAATTTTTAAAAGTGTTAGAGAGGAATTGTTGAAAAAGGGGGGGGTTATTTGAAAAAAGCATGTGTATCCCAGTATCTTATGTAGAAATGCATGCAAATCATTTCAGTGATGTTGTCACAAAAGGGATCATGAAGAACCTAGCAATAGAAAAGGAAAGAAAAGAAGGTCTACACCCACATATCCCACAAAGAGCAAAAAGAGAAAAGAGAAAAAAAGATGCATGTCACTACGAGTAATAGTGTGTCTTATATTTCAAAATATGCTAGCGCGTAAAATGTAAATATATGTATGTATATGCGCACATCCCTAACGATAGAAGCGCCGGGGGAATTAGCGAAAAAGGAACAAACTGGAAAAATTATATATATATGTGTTAATAATATTGTATCAAATGGTCATGGTGATTTTTAATAAGAATTGCCTCATATATACAGATTCAATTTGGTAAGGAATTAAAAAACCAAAGCGCCAGGATACGCTCTGTACTAATATGTGAAATATAAATAAAAATACATATGTGCGTACCTAACGTTTTAGGGACGCCAAAAGTACTAACGGAAAGGACATATTGATAATATTGCTATCGTGTTATCAAAATGAAGACCAGCTACATATATATCAATAGTTCCGTATCGAGTGGTCATAATAAGCTGAGTGTAAAAAGGAAAATACCTTACCTTGAATAAAGAGTGTTGCCTTGTACCAGCAGTTTCAATTTGAAATGGCATAGAAAAGGGCGCCAAAAGCGCCCAATTTAAATAGCGCTATGATGTAACGTGGAATCCATTGATAGGATATCTCAAATTTGAAAATAAAGGTTGACCCGTATACTACCTAATAAGATGCAAGTGACAGTTATATCAAACAATTATTGTATAAGTGAGTGAAAGAAATGAGAAAAAAGGTTGTGGAGTAATGAATGTATCGCATAATTATTTAGAGATTAATTAAATGGAAGGCTCAAGGGTTCATGGAAATTAAAAATGACGACTTTGGGGAGCTCAATAGAACAATCAATTGATAATTTTATATTTAGAAAATAGCTAAAAATTGAAGGTGATAGAATAATGACCAAATATTGTATCAAGAGATACTTTAAAAATCAATTAAACAATAATGTATAAATGCCAAAATTTGAAGGTGATAGAGTAATGACCAAATATTGTATCAAGAAATACCTTAAAAATCAATTAAACAATAATGTATAGATACCAAAATTTTGAACGATATACTAACTGGTAAGATACAGGTGACAGATGAGCGAAATATATAAAAATATTGGTTTTATCAACCAATTAGTCAGAGAGCCATTGAATGAATAACTCAAAGATTATAAGAAATATTAGATCAAAAGGTACTTAAAAGATGAATTAAATGAAAATTACGTATGGCTGTCGAAACTAATAGCCGACAGAAGAACAGGTCTATGAACTAGCTCCGTGGAGTCAATGGGTAATAGATAAAAAGATGGATCGTTGAAAAACAAATGTTAATTAAATATTCATAATGACAGGCATACTAAGATTTGTTTATATTACATCAAATATCTTTCTCAATCCAAAAAAATTTTTATAAAACTGTTGAGAATATGTAGTGAGGGAAAGGTGATGGAATGAAAGTAAAAATAATAATAATAATAAATGTAATAATAAAAAGTAAGATGGTTAAAAGGTATCTATTAAAGATGGCTACCATCTCAAAACAAAATAAAATTTTTAATTTTGTTGTAAGAAACCTAAGTCTAATCCAAGAGTAAAATGGAAAAAATGGTCTTATACTCCTACTAAAAAATGATTTTAAAATGTGAATTTTTTAAAAAAATTGGTCATCTACTGCAATTGGATATTTGGATACACATAAACAAAGTTGTCTAAAAAATACTGCTGTAATATTAGAAAATAAATAAAAATAAAAATAAAAATGATATGGACGTAACTTCAACACATAAATGGTACCAAAAATATGGAAATGTATATATATATAAACTGGTAGTAAAAAGTGAATAAAAATAATTGAAAGCATAGTAAAAAGATTTTTCAAAGAAAATGTAAATATTCAATTTCTTTGTTAAGCCCCAAAAGGTCTTAACATCTTTTAAGTACCTTTTGATCTAATATTTCTTATAATCTTTGAGTTATTCATTCAATGGCTCTCTGACTAATTGGTTGATACAACCATTACCCAAAATTTTTTTTGGATTGAGAAAGATATTTGATGTAATATAAACAAATCTTAGTATGCCTGTCATTATGAATATTTAATTAACATTTGTTTTTCAACGATCCATCTTTTTATCTATTACCCATTGACTCCACGGAGCTAGTTCATAGACCTGTTCTTCTGTCGGCTATTAGTTTCGACAGCCATACATAATTTTCATTTAATTCATCTTTTAAAGTACCTTTTGATCTAATATTTCTTATAATCTTTGAGTTATTCATTCAATGGCTCTCTGACTAATTGGTTGATAAAACCAATATTTTTATATATTTCACTCATCTGTCACCTGTATCTTACCAGTTAGTATATCGTTCAAAATTTTGGTATCTATACATTATTGTTTAATTGATTTTTAAAGTATCTCTTGATACAATATTTGGTCATTATTCTATCACCTTCAATTTTTAGCTATTTTCTAAATATAAAATTATCAATTGATTGTTCTATTGAGCTCCCCAAAGTCGTCATTTTTAATTTCCATGAACCCTTGAGCCTTCCATTTAATTAATCTCTAAATAATTATGCGATACATTCATTACTCCACAACCTTTTTTCTCATTTCTTTCACTCACTTATACAATAATTGTTTGATATAACTGTCACTTGCATCTTATTAGGTAGTATACGGGTCAACCTTTATTTTCAAATTTGAGATATCCTATCAATGGATTCCACGTTACATCATAGCGCTATTTAAATTGGGCGCTTTTGGCGCCCTTTTCTATACCATTTCAAATTGAAACTGCTGGTACAAGGCAACACTCTTTATTCAAGGTAAGGTATTTTCCTTTTTACACTCAGCTTATTATGACCACTCGATACGGAACTATTGATATATATGTAGCTGGTCTTCATTTTGATAACACGATAGCGATATTATCAATATGTCCTTTCCGTTAGTACTTTTGGCGTCCCTAAAACGTTAGGTACGCACATATGTATTTTTATTTATATTTCACATATTAGTACGGAGCGTATCCTGGCGCTTTGGTTTTTTAATTCCTTACCAAATTGAATCTGTATATATGAGGCAATTCTTATTAAAAATCACCATGACCATTTGATACAATATTATTAACACATATATATATAATTTTTCCAGTTTGTTCCTTTTTCGCTAATTCCATCGTTAGGGATGTGCGCATATACATACATATATTTACATTTTACGCGCTAGCATATTTTGAAATATAAGACACACTATTACTCGTAGTGACATGCATCTTTTTTTCTCTTTTCTCTTTTTGCTCTTTGTGGGATATGTGGGTGTAGACCTTCTTTTCTTTCCTTTTCTATTGCTAGGTTCTTCATGATCCCTTTTGTGACAACATCACTGAAATGATTTGCATGCATTTCTACATAAGATACTGGGATACACACGCTTTTTTCAAATAACCCCCCCTTTTTCAACAATTCCTCTCTAACACTTTAAAAATTTTTTTTCAATTTTCATCTTATGATTGTAGAGACGTCATTTTTTAAGCATTAAAATTTTTTTATGATATTGGTCGTTAAGTATTTTTGATACCATCTATTATTATGACCTTTTTACCATCGCTATAATTAATAATTCTGATCATTCCTTTTATTTACAAAAAATTTTTTTAGAGACTACATTTTTATGAGCTCCTTTGTCTGTCAGTATATCTCCAGTGCAACTACTGATTGGTATGTTTAATTGATTTTTACTTTCCTTCCATTTTATTTTATTTAATATATATGCATTAAGAAACCTTTGCTGTTAATCTCTTGTTATTTACTTGTTATTTATTTTTCATTCAGCACATTATGGCCTTCTATTAAATACATATTTACATTCTAGTTCTTCTATTTATAGACAATTGTTCTGCTATATATTACATACAATTCATATGTTGACCTATGGGATTTTATTATATGTCTTAAAAATTTTTTTCAATATATTATATTAAAAAAAAAAAAAAAATTTTCATATATAATATTTCAGGAAATAGGTTTTTATGATGTTAATTCAATTATAGATAATTGACTTACTATTCGCTCTCTATGATGTTTATTTGATAGTATAGTAACAGTATATATATTGATTAAATCAATATATCAGATTCTTTTTCTGTGAATTCAATTCACTATAAGAATGAAAATACTCTTTTTATAAATTGTGCGTTTTTATCTTTTATATTTGTTTTAATGTAATTGATTCAATGTGTTTTTATTTAATCATATATATGTTTGGTTGTTATTTTATAGACCCCTGATGAAGGTTTTTTTAAAAACCGAAACACGGACCGTGTTGGGTCCTCAATAAAGTTTGTTTTGGAGCATCTCACCTCTTGTCCTGGACTGATCTCTTGAAGTTGTGTTTCCACCTGTTTCTCTTTTTTTGGGGGGAATAACCATAATGAATATATATGAGATATCAAGCCAGCTCTTTCTCCCTTCCTTCCATTCTGACAATGAAAAGTAGATTTCTCCTTTAAAACTTTCATGTAGACAAAAACCCACACCAAAAAGCAACTCACCTCCTACAAGTTCTTCCACTAAACCAAACCTAGCCCAAATGACAACGTGGATGCAGCAGCTCACAGCAGGTTTGCTTGCTGTGTTTTGAGTGAACGGCGACGGCTGCGCGGGGGAGTGGAAACGGAGATGTACCACATGGCTTCCTTCCTTACAGTGGTGGACTAATCAGGAGCCTTCCAGTCCAGCGGCGAACGGGCGTCGGGCGAGCGAGCGGGGGTTGTAAAAGCAACAAGCAGACACGCTCGTCTCCATCTGCTTCGCTTCCCTGCCCTCTCTGTCTGCGTCCCGCCTTCCTCTGATGTCATTTCCTTTTGGGCGGGACGCTGAGAGGGCAGGGAAGCGAAGCGGACGGAGACAAGCGTGTCTGCTTGTTTCTTTTACTTCTGGCGTCCCGGGTAAGTTGTCGTCGTCGTTTGGGGGGGGCATTGCCCCCCCTCGCCCCCCCCAGTCTACGCCCATGTAGGAAACACATCTGAGAAGGGAGCATGAAAAGTTTTTATCCCATCTTCAATACCCATTTGTTTTCTGTGCATCTACACTAGATGGGTCTAAGAAAAGGGGGGTGGCTATACTGTTTCACTCCTCGCTACAGTTTCAGGTGGTGAGGGTAAAGCGAGACAGGGAGGGGCGTTTTTTGCTATTGAGCGTACTATTGGGAGATCTGGCTGTAACAATGGCCTCAATTTATGCTCCTAATGAAGCGCAGAAAGGGTTCCTGACTAAGCTGGTGGGACACGTTTCCTCCTGCCCTCAGGGTAAATTTATTGTTGGGGGGGACTTTAATACTACGCAGCACCCGACGTTGGACAGGTCGGGTTTGCCCTCTGGTGTAGATGTCATGCTTTCTCAAGCTTTGAATCGGTTTGCTAGAGAGCCACATTGAGCCTGCAAATAGGTGGGATAATGTGGGATACAAATGCAAATAAATAAATAAATAAATATCAGATGTATGGCGTGTTTCCCATCCAGGGGTTCGTGACTATTTATTTTACTCTCACCCTCACGATACTTATTCCCATATTGATCATATATCTTTGTGGATGTATCATTGACACATGCCGGATGGACATCAGATATTGGAATGCCCTCCCTGTCGGATCACGCACCGGTCTGGGTTGGTCTTCCTTCGCTTGCGGGGGAGGAGAAGGAGGGAAGATGGTCATTAAACGCAACTTTGCTGAAGGATGAGGAAATCTTAGCTGGGTATAGAAAGACTCTACAAGAATATCTGGAGCATAATGTTGACTCGGGACCCTCTCTGGGGGTTGTTTGGGACGAGTTAAAGGCGGTCTCGAGGGGCTATTTTCTTCAAAAGGCTAGTGTTAGGGCGAGGCAGCAAAGGGCTGAGGTTGCTCAGTGTTTAACGCAATTGAATCTTTTATCAGAAAGACATAAAACTACTCATTCTGTAACAACTTTAGAGGGAAATTCAGGGACTTCGTTTGAAGTTGGACCAGATATACTCTGACCAGTTAACGTTTTTCCAGGATCAGCAGAGGTACTCGCATTTTGTCTTTAGTAATAAACCGAGTAGGGTCTTGGTGGTTAAATTGAGGCAGTCAAGGGTTGACAGGACTATTCTTAAAATACGTAACAATGTGGGTAATATGGTGACCAACTCAAAGCAGATACGGGAGAAGTTTCAGTCGTTTTACCAATCTCTCTATACCTCAGATACTAAGCCAAATCCTGAAGCGACACATAAATTTCTGTCAGCATGCTCTTTCCCTACACTTACAGCTGGTCAGAGGGAAGCTTTGGACAGTCAGGTCTCTGTGGAGAAGGTTGCAAAAGTGATCAAGGCCCTTCCAACTGGGAAGTCACCTGGTTTGGTGGGTTACCCAATGATTTTTACAAGGCATTTAGGGGGGAATTGGCTCCCATTCTGGCAGAGATTATAAATGAGATCTTAGTGGGTGGTGAATTCTCCTCTTCTATCCCAAATTCGGCAGCATGACTTATTTTCCACCAAAATCGTTATTTATTTTTTATTTTTGTTACATTTGTACTCCGCGCTTTCCCACTCATGGCAGGCTCAATGCGGCTTACATGGGGCAATGGAGGGTTAAGTGACTTGCCCAGAGTCACAAGGAGCTACCTGTGCCTGAAGTGGGAATCAAACTCAGTTCCTCAGTTCCCCAGGACCAAAGTCCACCACCCTAACCACTAGGCCACTCCTCAAGTCCTATACCCACACTAGCCCACTCCTCAAGTCACTTCACTGGCTCCCTGTCCGCATACAATTCAAACTTCTCCTACTGACCTTTAAATGCATCCATTCTGCAGCCCCCCATTACCTGTCCACTCATCTCTCCCTACATTCCTCCCCGTGAACTCTGCTCACTGGACAAATCTCTCTTGTCGTCCCCCTTCTCCTCTACTGCTAACTCCAGACTTCGTTCCTTTTCCCTCGCTGCACCTTATGCCTGGAATAGACTTCCTGAGCTTGTACGTCTAGTTCCATCTCTACCTGTTTTCAAATCTATGCTAAAAACCCACCTTTTCACCACTGCTTTTGGCTCCTAGCCACTACTCAATTTGCCATCCCCTTGTTCCTTCTCACCCAGTACTTCCCTTGTCCTTAATTGTCCTTAATTGTGAGTGAGAGACAGAGATCTTGATTCAAAGTTGTCTGAGCTACCAAGACTGGAGGGAGAACCCTCAGAGTTCCTTTCTGCTTTCCCATACTGAAGATCAGTTAGGTCCAACGAAAGCGCCCATCAGCTTCTAAGGTATGGAAAGAGCAACGCATTCATGTGACTGCTCCCGATGCCATCTTGACCCTCTAAAAAGACCAATAAAGAAATGTTTTTATCACAAACCTATATATCCATTTTAACCCAATAGCCCATATTATCAGATGTTATAGCCAACAGTTTTATAGGTGCACCACCCCCTTTCTTTGTATGTGCTGATGATGAACGAACTTCCCCGTATTCTGTGCAAATCCAAAATATTTAAGTGGGTTTCCTGCTTTAAGATATCATCTGCTTCCCCTCCGAAGCTTCCCCTATGCACCGTTGTGGTCTTGAAGAAACCAACCAGATGATCAATGTGGAATAATGATTTAGATAAATAATAACTGGGGATAATCGGGTTAATACCACGTTTTCTTTGTTTGCTGTTGCTTAAATTGATCTCCTTGTCTTGTTTCACTCTCCCTATTTATTTTGTGGTCTAAGAAAGAGAAAGATTGTATAAAATCCATTTATCTTGTTGAGATTGTTTTTTTCTTCTAATATTGTTTTAATGTACAATCATCTCTGTTTTACTGTTTTGCAAGTGATCCTTGTAAAATGAAAAAATTATAAATAAATGATTAAGATATCATCTGCTTTTTTATATTTTAAATAACCCAATATTTTTTTCCCTCTTGACAGGACAGTTGAGACTTGAATGTAAAGTTTAATTCCATGCATTTTAACCTTTGAAATGAAAGCTTCCACTATTCTCCCAGAGTACAGACAGTCATAATCAGTAATATATACTAGAGCTGTACCGAATAGCATATTTTACTATTTGGCTGAATACAAATAATGAAAAATATTATTCGACCGAATAAGAATAATGGGCATTGAGCTTTAACATAACAAATAATAAAAGAAGCAACATGGAGTCAGAGATCAGGTGTTTATTTCAGTAGGATTTAGCACTACAGAGCCCCTGATTATTCGTATTTGAATTTAAATCACTGGTTGGCCGAATATGAATAATGTATTCCGGGCCTGAATCGAATGTGAATATTCGATACAGCCCTAATATATACCATCCTTACCTCAGTTATAACATTCACACTGATGCCAGTTACCCATCCATCCCTTCCCCAATAGGTCTCCCATCATTCTTGTTGTGTCATCCCAATAGAATGGATACACTGATAATCCCCTCCCCCAGACCTGTGAATATGAAATTCTAAACTTAATAGAACCGACTCCTGCAAGTACACATTGTTCCTTACAAACTGTGAAAATTTAGAATTGCAAACATTATAGAAACCAGTGTACAACTGGAATTTCAACAGAACAAGTTAGTATGAATTCCGCATTATGCTGCATGACATATTTGCATACAACAATATACTTATTTAAAGTACTTCTCTTAGAAAATCGAATATGTAGGACTTGTTGTTAAAAGTAATGTTAAGGACAGCAGGGTAAGAGAGTCCGTATTGAGCTGCAGGCTGTTTCAACTTGTCAGATTTGTAAGTTCTTGTACCAAGTAGAGAGCTGCTGAGCCCGGTACTTGGACCAGGTTCTGCTCGGTGGCTGGACAAACCCGCGTTTCCATATCATCATGCTGATCAATCCATAGACTGGTGGGTTGTGTCCATCTACCAGCAGGTGGAGATAGAGAGCAAACTTTGCCTCCCTATATGTGGTCATGTGCTGCCGGAAACTCCTCAGTATGTTCTCTATCTCAGCAGGTGGTGGTCACACACAGCAGCAGCTCTGGCTAGGCCTCCAAGCCTAATTTTTAGGTTTTGTTGAGTGCCTGGGGTTGAGGGCTCTTCTTGAGCAAGTGCAAACCTGGTGGCGCCAGGTCCCTCCTTTTCTCCCCCCTCCCGCTGGCTCCGTTTAAAAAAAAAAAATTTTGAACGTCCTTAAAGGCGTTTATTTCGACGTTTATTTAAACGTTTATTGCAGCTACTCACTGGAACACCAGGTCGTTACAGCTCGGAGCGGACAGCAGGTAATTTTTACCTTTTATAGCGGGCAGGGGGTTCCCCGATTGGTCTCCACGTGGCCTATGGCGTCGGAGGGCGAGGGCGCAAAGAGTCGCTCCCCGGATCGCGTGTGCGCTTCCAGAGGGGATGCGGGGGTCTTAAAGTCAGATTCGCCCTTGTTGGTGACAGTTTCGTGACCGATGAGTGTCCCGGTCCTTCCTCAGGTGTGGCGGTTTTTCCCGCCATAAACGCCCATCCCCCGCGGCTCGCCTCCGCCATATTGGCCGGCCACGAGGCTCGGACGGCTTCTTCTTGGGCCGCCCTTGAGGTGGGAGACATTGATGCCATGAACGCCCTTAATTGGGCGACGGCACAAAAGCGGCTAAAGTTAAGCGCCGTTCTTCCCGCGCGGCTCCTTCGCGGAGTGTCGCGCCGGACGCCATCTTGGATGCGCAGCATGTCTCTCCCCCGCTCTTGCGAGCGCCGGTTGAGGGTGCGTCTAGGGCTGTAGCCCAGGCTGCGGAAGTGCACAGTATGCGGGGTTTCTCCCCCGAGTTTGTTTTGCTGCTGCATCAGGCCTTCCTTATGCAAAACGCTGCCCCTGCTTCCTCGTCTGGTAAAGAGGTTGAGGCCCCCGGAGGTAAACGCCCTCGGGTTGATTCCCAGGCCTTGGAGGACTTTGTCTCCTCCGATGTAGATGAGGGCAGCGTATCTGAGTTCTCCCAACGGTCCTTTGCGGATTCCTTGGAGGAGACGGATCCCCGCTCGGATGGAGCGGATGACCCCTCTGCAGCGCGGCTCTTTAGCTCAGAGGATTTGCCCAACCTGTTAATGCAGGCCATGGGCATTTTGAAGATTTCCTCTCCGGAGGACGTCTCTCCCTCAGCCCCTGTTGGCTCTGCCATTATGCTGGGGACGAAGCGCCCGCATAGAACCTTCCACGTGCATGATGCCATGCACACCTTAATTTCGGCTCAGTGGGATGTCCCGGAAGCGAGCCTTAAAGTGGTTAGGGCTATATCCCGCCTCTATCCTTTGCCTGAAAGTGAACGTGAGGCCTATCTGTGGCCTACCGTGGATTCTTTAATCACTGCGGTGACTAAGAAAACGGCGTTGCCGGTGGAAGGTGGCACGGCCCTATAGGACGCCCAAGACAGAAGATTGGAGGCGGCCTTAAGGTCGTCCTTTGAGGCGGCTGCTTTAAGTTTGCAGGCCTCAGTTTGTGGCTCCTATGTGGCCAGGGCGTGCCTGACTATGGTGCAGCGGGCTTCCCCCTCAGATCATTCCTTGAGGGCTGATTGGCCGGCCCTGGAATCGGGCTTAGCCTATTTGGCAGACTTGCTGTATGATGTCTTGAGGGCCTCAGCTAAAGGCATGGCTCAGACAATCTCTGCACGGCGGTGGCTTTGGCTGAAGCATAGGTCTGCTGACCACGCCTCTAAATCCCGCCTGGCTAGATTGCCTTTTAAAGGCAAGCTGCTCTTTGGGGTCGAGCTGGACAAAATCGTGACCGATCTCGGCACGTCTAAGGGCAAGAGGTTACCAGAGGTCAGGGCTCGGGCTAGTGCTCGCCCCGGTACCTCCAGAGGACGGTTTCAGGAAGCCCGTCGGTACCGCCCGGGCAGGTCGGGCTCCTCTGCCCCCTCTTCCTTCAAGAGGAAATTCTCCCCCAAGCAGCATTCCTTTCGCAGAGACCGCCGTCCCGGAGGTGCTCCCTCCGGTCCTCCCCTAGGGTCTCGTACCCAATGATGGGGCCTTGGTCCACGCCCCAGTGCAGATTGGAGGACGGCTGTCCTCGTTTCTGGGCGAGTGGATCACAATAACTTCAGACGCTTGAGTGCTGGAAGTCATCAGAGACGGCTACAAGCTAGAGTTCTGCCGACCCTTACGAGACGGGTTTGTACTCTCTCCCTGCAAGTCTCCGGTCGAAGCTGTGGCAGTGCAGCAGACCTTGGACAATCTGATCCACCTGGGTGCGGTCGTTCCGGTGCCAGAAAATCAGCTTGGCAAGGGACGTTACTCCATTTACTTTGTGGTACCAAAGAAAGGAGGTTCTGTACGGCCTATCCTCGACCTCAAGGGGTCAATCAGGCTCTTTCGCATGGAGACCCTCCGCTCTGTTATAGCGGCAGTGCAGGCAGGAGAGTTCCTGGCATCCTTGGACATCAAGGAAGCGTACTTGCATATTCCCATCTGGCCTCCTCATCAACGCTTTCTGCGTTTTGCAGTACTGGGCCGACACTTCCAGTTCAGAGCCCTCCCGTTCGGGTTGGCTACTGCTCCGCGGACCTTCTCCAAAGTAATGGTGGTCATCGCGGCCTTCCTGAGGAAGGAAGGAGTACAAGTCCATCCTTATCTGGACGACTGGTTGATCCGAGCCCCCTCTTATGCAGAGTGTGGCAAAGCTGTGAACCGGGTGGTTGCTCTTTTGAGCTCCCTGGGGTGGATCATCAACTGGGAGGAAAGCCAGCTGCGCCCAACTCAGTCCCTGGAGTATCTGGGAGTTCGATTCGACACCCAAGTGGGCAGAGTGTTCCTGCCAGACAATCGGATTGTCAAGCTTCAGGCTCAGATGGACCAGTTCCTAGTAGCCTCTCCTCTTCGGGCTTGGGACTATGTGCAGTTGTTGGGCTCTATGACGGCCACGATGGAAGTAGTGCCCTGGGCCAGGGCTCATATGAGACCACTACAACACTCTCTGCTGCAGCGCTGGACTCCGATGTCGGAGGATTATGCTGTGCGCCTTCCCTTGGACCCAGCAGTGCGCAAGGCGCTGAGCTGGTGGACGCAGACAGACAAGTTGTCTGCAGGAATGCCTCTGGTGACCCCGGAGTGGATTGTCGTCACGACGGACGCCTCTTTGTCGGGCTGGGGAGCCCACTGCTTGGGAAGGACAGCGCAGGGGCTCTGGTCTCCTGCAGAGGTAAAGTGGTCTATCAACCTCCTGGAACTCAGAGCCATTCGGTTGGCGCTTTTGGAGTTCATCCCGGTACTGGCGTTGAAGCCTGTACGGGTCCTGTCGGACAATGCCACGGCTGTGGCCTATGTCAACTGCCAGGGAGGTACCAAGAGCGCCCCTCTAGCCAAGGAGGCCATGAATCTATGCCAGTGGGCAGAAGCGAACCTGGAACAGCTGTCAGCGGCCCACATTGCCGGAGTCATGAATGTCAAGGCGGACTTTCTCAGTCCCCATACCTTGGAGCCCGGAGAGTGGCAGCTATCTGTTCAGGCGTTCTTGGACATCACGAAGCGCTGGGGCCAGCCGAGCCTAGATCTGTTGGCGTCATCGGCCAATTGCCAAGTGCCGCGCTTTTTCAGCAGAGGACGGGACCCTCGATCCCTGGGATGCTCTTCTCCAACAGTGGCCGACACAAGAGCTTCTCTATGTGTTCCCGCCCTGGCCCATGTTGGGCAGGGTGCTAGACCGGGTGGCAAAGCATCCAGGCCGGATAATCCTGGTGGGTCCGGATTGGCCCAGACGTCCCTGGTATGCGGACTTGATCAGGCTCTCAGTGGACGAACCTCTGCGACTGCCAGTGGAGCAGGGCCTGTTACATCAGGGTCCCGTGGTGATGGAGGATCCCTCCCCCTTTGGTCTTACGGCCTGGCTATTGAGCGGCAGAGTCTGAGGAAGAAGGGCTTCTCAGACAAGGTCATCGCCACTCTGCTGAGAGCGAGGAAGCGCTCTACTTCTACTGCTTACGCCAGGGTTTGGCGTACCTTTGCAGCGTGGTGTGAAGCAGGTTCACTTTCTCCATTTACTGCTCCAATTTCTTCAGTGCTGGCGTTCCTGCAAGAAGGTCTGGAGAAAGGCCTGTCGCTCAGTTCCCTGAAAGTCCAGGTAGCGGCCCTGGCTTGCTTCAGGGGCCGCCTGAAGGGTGCTTCCCTGGCTTTGCAGCCAGATGTGGTGCGTTTCCTAAAGGGAGTTAATCACCTGCGCCCTCCTCTGCACTCAGTGGTGCCTGCGTGGAATCTCAACCTGGTGCTAAGAGACTTAAAAAGCCGCCTTTTGAACCCTTGTCGAGGGCATCTCTGAAAGACCTGACGTTGAAAGCAGTCTTTTTGGTGGCTATCACTTCAGCCAGAAGAGTTTCCGAGCTCCAGGCACTCTCTTGTCGAGAGTTTTTTTCTGCAGTTCACTGAGGCAGGAGTGACTATTCGCACAGTGCCTTCCTTCCTACCCAAGATTGTTTCTCGCTTCCATGTGAGTCAGCAGCTCTGTCTCCCTTCCTTTCGTAGGGAGGACTACCCAGAAGAGTATTCTGCTCTCAAATATCTGGATGTGAGACGGGTCATCATCAGATACTTGGAAGTGACCAATGATTTCCGGAAGTCGGATCATCTGTTTGTCCTGTTTGCAGGTCCTCGTAAGGGTCTGCAGGCTGCTAAGCCTACAGTGGCAAGATGGGTCAAGGAAGCCATTGCAGCGGCTTATGTGGCCGCGGGGAAGGTGCCGCCTATTCAGTTGAAGGCCCACTCCACTAGAGCTCAGGCGGCCTTGATGGCAGAGGCCGGGTCCGTCTCCTTGGAAGAGATTTGCAAGGCGGCAACTTGGGCGTCGGCCCATACCTTCTCCAGACATTACCGCTTGACTGTGGCTGCTCGGGCGGAGGCCCGGTTTGGAGCTTCAGTGTTGAGTTCAGGGATTTCAATGTCCCGCCCTGGGTGAGTACTGCTTCGGTACATCCCACCAGTCTATGGATTGATCAGCATGATGATATGGAAGGTAAAATTATGTATTATACCTGATAATTTTCTTTCCATTAATCATAGCTGATCAATCCATAGCCCCTCCCAAATATCTGTACTGTTTATATTCTGGTTGAATTTTAGGTTCAAGTTTAGTCTTCAGTTACTTCAGGAGGACTTCGTGTTCAAGTTTTTTCACTTGGATTCTTCAAGAGTTGAGACGAGTTTGTGTTACAGTGAGCTGCTGCATTCCTCTCCCCTCCGTTTTACGGGGCTGGATTGAGACTTAAATTCTGCCAGCACTCCCTCCCGCTTCGTGCGGCTGTAGGGCAGCTTTGTACCCCTCCCGCTTCGGCGGTGTTAGGGTCAGTCAGCTCCTCCCGCGGTTGCGGTTGCAGGATAAGCCAGATCTCCCCGCATCGGCGGGGTGGTGTCCCTCCCCTGCTCCGCGGGGATGAGCTGGACTGATTCCCCTCCCCCACTTGTGTGGGGATGAGCTGGGTTAATTCCCCTCCCCCGTTTCGGCGGTGGTGAGCTGGGCAGAGTGTCCCTTTGTGGGTGTAATTCTCTAAGTGCTGAGTCCTGCGGATGGAGCTTTGATATCGACATACTGAGGAGTTTCCGGCAGCACATGACCACATATAGGGAGGCAAAGTTTGCTCTCTATCTCCACCTGCTGGTAGATGGACACAACCCACCAGTCTATGGATTGATCAGCTATGATTAATGGAAAGAAAATTATCAGGTATGATACATAATTTTACTTTCACCTGCACTGATCGCCGTTCCCCAGCGGTGTGGACGGCCTGCAGGGATTATGAGACGGAGCAGGAAGCGGGGTGGTGAACGTAACGACCAGACAGGCAGCAGGCAAGAAAGTGATCCAGGTACAGGCAAAGTCAATAGGCAGGCAGCAGGCAAGGGAGTAATCCAGGAACAGGCAATGTTAACAGGCAGGCAGGGAAGTAATCCAGGTATAGGCAATGTCAATAGGCAAACAACAGGCAAGAGAGTAATCCAGGTACAGGTAAGTCAATAGGCAGGGAACAGGTTAAGAGAATAATCCAGGTACAGGCAAAGTCAGTAGGCAGGCAGCAGGCAAGAGAGTAATCCAGGCAAAGGCAAAGTCAGCAACCAGGGACAAAGTAGAGAAGAAGCACACTACTGAGCAAGTAACACCTACCAAAGTAGAAGCTGAAACATGGAGTCCAGGAAGAGCTCAGCTGATAAAGTGCTGGCATCTGACATCAGCAGGGTCCAGCAGGGAGAAGGAGCACAGCCATAGGACAAGAGCAGGGGAAGGAGGAACCAGAAGACCAATAGGAGAGAAGCAAGGGTAGCCAGGCAGAGAGAGAGCAGACTCAGGTGCATGGAAGCAAAGCAATCAAGGAGCCCTCAGCCAGAGAAGAACTACACACATATGGCTCAGGGCTGTGCCAGTCAAGTGTGCGGGTTGACAGGACCCCGCGCAGTCCGAGGACGCCGCTTGTGTTGAGGTAGGGGACATGACACAACTGCAGTCTCATCTCAAGAAGTTGTTTCCTTTTGGCTGCAGTTTCTTTGTCAAAATCAGATATGATAAGTAAGGGCAAACCGTTTCAGAGAATTTCCTGCTGAGTTAGCACTTTACAGAGGATTTCTACAACTTACGGATATGGAAGTACTTTAAGCAAGAAAGGTATAGCCCTTTCATGGAGACAGGCCTGTGCTCGTTCCACTTCAAAAGAGTGGTAAAATTGAAATGCAAGCTATTTTGAAAGAAACCCTTAAGTAAAGGAGACAGGTTGAGTACACTGTATTCCCTCTGGTAAGCCTAATATTCATAAATTTCTGCACCTGCTACAGTTAGATTCTCCGAGGACAAGCAGGCTGTATTATACTCACAACTGTGTCGGCGATCCTTGCTGGCCCGGGAACCGGCATTTCACATAGCAATATATTCGCTAGAGCCTTCTGAGCGCGCATGAGTTGTCTTCCTGCCCACCGCGCGGCCGTGCTCTTCAGTTCTTTTTCTTCTGTGTGAGGAGCAACAGTTAATTTCTGTGGTTCCTCTCGCTGCCCGGGACAAGAGCCTTCGAGTGTTTTTTCAAGCTTTTTGCCTCCCTTTGTTTAAAAAAAAAAAGTTAGTTTTTCCTTTGTTTTCTTAGTATTTTCTTCACCAAGGTAAAGTTTCCTTTCTTTTTCGGCATGGCTGTTTTTAGGCTGCTCGGCCGGGTCCTTCCCTTTTTTTGTATCCTTTTTTCTTGGCACAATCAAGCCTTTTGATTTAGCCAGTGCTGTCTTCCCTTCCATGACATCAAAGACACCCAGTGGCTTCAAATGTTGTACTCGATGCAACCGGACCATCTCAAGCACAGATACCAATTCGTAGTGTATCCAGTCCCTTAGGCCCGACCATAGCCCAGCTTGTTGTGGCCTCTGTCTTCACATGAAGAAGAGGACTCAACTGGCTCAAGAAGCCCAGAGGGAAAAACATTTTGGGGCTTGGTCTGGTCCTTCGACTTTGGCATTGGCATCGGAACCGAGGTCAGCGGCATCGACGTCGAGGGACGCATCGACGTTGGGAGTGGAGGTACACATGGCTCCTGAGAGGCCACGGCACGCTGGAAGCAGTGAGGCATCGAGTAGGTCTCCACCTATCTCGAGGCCTCCTGCTGTACAGGACCCCCAGGACTGTCCATCATCGGACCCTACCCCAAGGTGCATCGAGCAAAGGCTAAAAGCACCGACACCGTTTCTCCTCAACGCATGGTGCCGGGAGCTCCGGGGTGCCAAGGGATTCGGCACCTGAGAAGTGTCAGTGCCAGGAGGACCGCTCCCCCTCCATTCAGGAGATGCCAATGTGTCAGCTTCTCAGTAGTCCGGTTCCTGCTCCGAGCCTCAGGCGATTCTGCCACCGACTGCTCCACCGGCCTCGCAGCCTTCTCCAATGGTGGCTCTTGATGAGCGCATAGGGCCTTGCTTCCAGAGCTCCCGGAAGGACTGCTATGCCAATATGCTTCGGCGTCGGGGGTGCTTGCACCTGCTGTGCCGTCTGCTGCAGTTGCGTCTGGCCCTTCGTGGTGAGGTCCCCGAGCTCGATGCTGCTTGCAGCTCCGGTATCGGCTGTCACCTGGATCGACACCCCATCGACATCGGTGGAGGAAGCTTTGCCGCAGTCCATGCGGGCATTGGCCCCTCAACATCGCCATCAAGACCGTTGGTCTTCGGCGTTGAGATGGGTACAGTCTCGCAGATCACTGAAGGAAGTGCTTTCTGACACTGAGGAAGAGCACTCGTGGGAGTCAGAGGAAGATCCCATGTACTTCTCCTCTGATGAGTCCTTTGGGATTCCCTCTGAACCTTCCCCTCCGCCTGAAAGGAGACTGTCTCCTCCAGAGAGCCTCTCCTTTTCCTCTTTTATACGGGAAAAGGCTCAGGCCATTCCATTCCCCGTAGATGTGGAGGATAAGCCCAGAGCTGAGATGCTCAAGGTCTTGGACTACACCTGTCCACCTAAAGAGGCAGTAACATCTCCTTTGCATAAGTTAATCAGTCCTTATGCGAAACTGGGCGTTCCCTCTGTCTGGTCCTATGATCCCTAAGAAGACAGATTCCCAGTATCGCATCCATGGTGAACCTGGGTTGATGAGGTCTCAGTTACCCCATAACTCCATGGTGGTGGACTCCGCCCTCAAAAGAGTCAAGAGTTCTAGGGACTATGCTTTGGTGCCCCCAGGCAGAGAAGCTAGGACCTTGGACTCTTTTGGGAAGAAGATATATCAGGCTGCTATGCTTGCTGCCCTTATCCAATCATATCAGCTCTTCACGAGCATCCACTTGCGGAACTTGGTGCGGCTACTGTCTAGTTTGGTCGATGCCCTCTCTCCAGAGCAGGCTGAACTTTTTCACCAGGTGGTCTGGCAACAGAAGGCGTGTCGTAAATTTCTGGCTAGGGGCGCATATGACACCTTTGATGTAGCATGCAGGATCTCTGCTCAAGGTATAGCGATGCGCAGACTCTCATGGCTGCATGTCTCTGACCTGGATCATTCAGTCCAGCAGAGGATAGCGGATGTTCTCCGAGGACAAGCAGGCTGCTTATTCTCACACATGGTTCAACGTCCGTGTCGGCCCAGGAACCGGCATTTTGCCACAGCAAAAACAAAAAAGTTTTCCTAGAGTCTTCTTGCGCACGTGCAGCACACACTGTGCATGCGCGGACTGACTTCCTGCTTGCCGCGCGAGCGCATATTTCAGTTTTCTTTTTTCTGCTACAAGATGCGGCAGGTTTTTCCCTGTGTTCTTCGTTTGACCCGGGAAAGAGTCTTCTGTTTTTTCTTTTTTTAAATTTGTATGAAGTCTTTATTAATCGTTAAAGAATTCCTGTACAAAGGATACTACACATGCAAAAACAGCTTACTTCTTGCAGTATAAATCTAACGTGTAACTTCTGTACAAACCCCAGGAAAATATGTATCGGCAGCAACAAGAATTCCAATTCTACTTACAGCTCAAGAATTGACCCCAAGTTTTTAAGATTTTGTTGAACCAAACCCCACCCCCTCCCCCCCAATTACACCGATCTCACACTCCTCCCTACCCAAGCTATCTCCCCTAACCCTCCCCCTCCTAGCATGTACAGTGTTTCAGAAAGGGCTCCCATTTCGCCTCCGTGTGGCCTCGCACAGCCCGAAGCCTCTCCATTTCGCATAAGAACCAAAGTTTATTTAACCATCTCGTCAAAGGTGGGGTCTCCATGGATTTCTAATGCCTAGCAATCACATCTCTCGCCGCCACCCTTGCTTGCCTGACCATCAGCGCCTGCGACTTAGTAAGGCCTGGTGGTTTTTTGGCAAATATACAAAACTCAGGGGACCATTTAATAGGCCTTTGGATCCAATGCTGCAATCTATATTGTATTGCTTTCCAATAGGCCCTAATTTTAAAGCAAACCCACCAAAGATGTCCCATTGTACCCCTTTGACCACAGCCACGCCAGCACATTGGTGAAACTCCAAGAAACATATGATGATGCCTAGCCAGGGTTAAATACCACCGGTAGAGCACTTTAACTACATTCTCCTGAAAAGGAACTGAAATAGAGATCTTAGACCAATTGTTCTAAAAAAAAGGACCAATCACCCTCATCAATAACCACCCCCAGTTCCTGCTGCCACCGCTCCCTATGAACATGGTTAGGGCCCAACTGCCCACGTGAAAAGGAATACAGACGTAATAAGACCCCTGGTAACATACATAGAGGAATATTTTCAAAGCACTTAGCCTTCCAAAGTTCCATAGGTTTCTATGGAACTTTGGAAGGCTAAGTGCTTTGAAAATATGCCTCATAGTAACATAGTAGATGACGGCAGAAAAAGACCTGCACGGTCCATCCAGTCTGCCCAAGACAAACTCATATGTGTATACCTTACATTGAATTTGTACCTGTCCTTTTCAGGGCACAGACCATATAAGTCTGCCCAGCAGTATTTCCCGCCTCCCAACCACCAGTCCCGCCTCCCATCACCGGCTCTGGTACAGACCGTATAAGTCTGCCCTCCCCTATCCTAGCCTCCCAACCACCAACCCCTCTTCCCCCCACCTGCTCCGCCACCCAATTTTAAGACCCCTGGTAGTTTTGGAATCTTCACAAAGGTCCTCAATGAACGTGTGCCCACGCACTATAGTGGCCCGAATCTCCTTTGAGCTAGAAAATATCTCAACTGACAGTAGGCAAAAGACTCATTAGGTAATATAGGGAATTGTTCCTTCAGAGAGTCAAAAGAAATCAATTGGCCTTCATCAAATAACTGACCCCAGATCATCAGACCCAAAGATCCCCACCGATAGAAGGGCCCCGGGGAAACACCAGTGGGTTGTTCGCTATCAGTGACAGCTTAGATAACACTGCATCCGGCCTAGCGAACAGCCCATCCCAGTAAAAGAATGTGGAATAGATCGATGGGCACAGGTCCTTACCTAAAGACCTATGCTTACGAGGAAGCCACATCATGGCATGAAGCAGACAAGAGCCTACCTCAGCCTGCTCCAACTTCACCCATAACTTATGCGGATGATCTTGATACCACTCAAAAGCCGCTCGCGCTTAAGCCTCGCTATAATACCACAAAACATTTGGGACACCTAGACCCCCCTTTCTCCTATCCTTGTACAATAAAGCTCTAGGCAACTGAAGACGCTTATTAGCCCAGATAAAGCAAACCAATTTGTCCTGCACACCCGCCAGAAAACCTCTGGAAACCCTAATTGGAAGAACTTGGAAAAGGTACATCAAACGTGGCAGAACATTCATCTTCAATCCCGCAATTCTACCCAGCCAAGACATGTCAGTTGTATCCCACCTCTCCAAGTCCCTAGAAATAGCTTTCAAGAGGGGTGGGTAGTTGGCCGAAAACAACTCGGAGATATTATGAGTAACCGTAACCCCCAGGTAAGCTATACCTCTCATTACCCATTTAAAAGAAAAAGAATGCTGGAGTGACTCCAAAACCGGACGGGGGATACCAATCGCAAGGGCCTCTGACTTACATTTAATTTGAAACCTGAAACAGCTGAGTATAACGACAAGCCTTTCATCAGATTAATGGTTTTGTCAAAGAAAGAAGCACATCATCAGCAAAAAGCGCCAACTTGTATCCCTATTACCAACCTGAATACCTGCTATATTAGGGTCCGACCTAATGTACATTGCAAGAGGGTCAATAACCAATGCAAACAAAAGTGGTGAAAGGGGGTATCCCTGTCTTGTCCCATGGGACAAAGAAAACATCTGCGAATTACCTCCATTAACTCGAACACATGCCCTAGGAGCTGTATACAGAGCCCTAATCCATTTGCAAAACCCCGACTCAATTCCAAAACGGTCCAACACTTGAAACATAAAAGGCCAGTGGACTCTATCGAAAGCCTTTTCAGTGTCCAACCCCAATAAACAAACAGGAAGGTGGATCAAATTAACCATTCGGCGAATATTATCCATCACCTGCCTATCTGATATAATAAAACTCACCCTCAACGTTCTGAGGACAACGTTCTGAAGTCACTCAGACTCCCAGAACAGTTCGTAAGTTCATGGTGGTGAAGCCACTGACCATGACTCACTGCCCCGCCCTCGCGTCAAACGTAATGACGTCGAGGGCGGAAAACCAAAAGAAAAATGAAAGAAGGGACCACATCCAGGCAGGGGGAGGAGTAGGGAAACACACGGAGCGTGTTTCCCTACTCCTCCCCCTGCCTAGAAAACGCTGGGCAACAACCTCGCAAACCACCCGAAGCCCCGCACACAGAATGACCGAGGTCCAAAACCACTCCCCACCGCGCCGCCCCCCCCCTCGCGCACCGCCCCACCAAAACAACCAACAAAGCTCATCAGACGAAAAGAAGCCCAGCCCACAAAATGATGGAGGTGCAATACCCACCCCTCCGAGCCGCCCCCCCCCCCCCCCCCAAAGCCACCCACCGTCACGTTGCTTTGCTGGCGGGGGACACGAAACCCCGCCAACACAAGTCCTGTCTTCAGACTCCGGCGTGAACTTCAGCATTTACTAGCCTGTGCAGGCAGGGCTTCTGTGCGTCTGACGTCATGCACGTGCAGGACGTCCGACGCACAGAACCCCGCCCAGCAAAGGCTAGCAATGCCGAAGATCAAGCGGAGTCAGCAGACAACAAAGTACTTCTGCTGGCGGGATTTTGGGTCCCCCGCCAGCAAAACTACGTAACGCAACGGTGGGTGGGATGGCGGGGGGGGGGGGGCATTGCGATGGGTGGGGAACATCGCACGGAGGAGGCAGTGACGGCAAAAAACGAACAAACCCCTGCAATCTGGCAGCGCTACCTTCCCTCATCTTCAAAGCACCACTTCCAAAAACCCCTGCTCCCCCCCACACACACTCACTCACTTATCTGGCAGCGGTTCCTGAAGCCCACAACCAAACACACACACTTACTCACTCTCATTTGGCCACACTTCCTAACCCCCCCCCCCCCCCCACCACCACCACCACACACACACACTCTTTCATCTGGCAGCGCTTCCTGAAAACCCTGCCCCCACACACACACACACACTCATCTGGCAAACCCCTCTCCTCTCCTCCCCACCACACACACACTCACTCTCTCATCTGGCAGCGCTTCCTGAAACCCCTGCCCCCACACACACACTCATCTGGCACCGGTTCCTGAACCCCCCCCCCCTCCCCCCCCCACACACACTCTGTCTCATATGGCAGCGCTTCCAGAAAACCCGTACATACACACACTCACTCACTCTCATCTGGCAGCGCTTCCTGAAACCCCTGCCACAACCACACACAGTCACTCACTAATCTGGCAGCCGTTCCTGAACCCCCCCCCCCCCCCCACACACACACTCATTCACTCTCATTTGGCCACACTTCCAGAACCACCCCACCACCACCACCACCACACACACACACACACACTCTCTCTCTCTCATCTGGCAGCGCTTCCTGAACCCCCCCCCCCCCCACACACACACACACAAACTCACTCACATCTGCAAACGCTTGATAAAGGGGGACGACAAGAGAGATTTGTCCAGTGAGCAGAGTTCACGGGGAGGAATGTAGGGAGAGATGAGTGGAGAGGTAATGGGGGGCTGCAGAATGGATGCATTTAAAGGTCAGTAGGAGAAATTTGAATTGTATGCGGACAGGGAGCCAGTGAAGTGACTTGAGGAGTGGGCTAGTGTGGGTATAGGATTTGAGGAGTGGCCTAGTGGTTAGGGTGGTGGACTTTGGTCCTGGGGAACTGAGGAACTGAGTTTGATTCCCACTTCAGGCACAGGTAGCTCCTTGTGACTCTGGGCAAGTCACTTAACCCTCCATTGCCCCATGTAAGCCGCATTGAGCCTGCCATGAGTGGGAAAGCGCGGAGTACAAATGTAACAAAAATAAAAAATAAATAACGATTTTGGTGGAAAATAAGTCATGCTGCCGAATTTGGGATAGAAGAGGAGAATTCACCACCCACTAAGATCTCATTTATAATCTCTGCCAGAATGGGAGCCAATTCCCCCCTAAATGCCTTGTAAAAATCATTGGGTAACCCACCAAACCAGGTGACTTCCCAGTTGGAAGGGCCTTGATCACTTTTGCAACCTTCTCCACAGAGACCTGACTGTCCAAAGCTTCCCTCTGACCAGCTGTAAGTGTAGGGAAAGAGCATGCTGACAGAAATTTATGTGTCGCTTCAGGATTTGGCTTAGTATCTGAGGTATAGAGAGATTGGTAAAACGACTGAAACTTCTCCCGTATCTGCTTTGAGTTGGTCACCATATTACCCACATTGTTACGTATTTTAAGAATAGTCCTGTCAACCCTTGACTGCCTCAATTTAACCACCAAGACCCTACTCGGTTTATTACTAAAGACAAAATGCGAGTACCTCTGCTGATCCTGGAAAAACGTTAACTGGTCAGAGTATATCTGGTCCAACTTCAAACGAAGCCCCTGAATTTCCCTCTAAAGTTGTTACAGAATGAGTAGTTTTATGTCTTTCTGATAAAAGATTCAATTGCGTTAAACACTGAGCAACCTCAGCCCTTTGCTGCCTCGCCCTAACACTAGCCTTTTGAAGAAAATAGCCCCTCGAGACCGCCTTTAATTCGTCCCAAACAACCCCCAGAGAGGGTCCCGAGTCAACATTATGCTCCAGATATTCTTGTAGAGTCTTTCTATACCCAGCTAAGATTTCCTCATCCTTCAGCAAAGTTGCGTTTAATGACCATCTTCCCTCCTTCTCCTCCCCCGCAAGCGAAGGAAGACCAACCCAGACCGGTGCGTGATCCGACAGGGAGGGCATTCCAATATCTGATGTCCATCCGGCATGTGTCAATGATACATCCACAAAGATATATGATCAATATG
Organism: Microcaecilia unicolor; assembly: GCF_901765095.1. Taxonomy (NCBI): domain Eukaryota; kingdom Metazoa; phylum Chordata; class Amphibia; order Gymnophiona; family Siphonopidae; genus Microcaecilia; species Microcaecilia unicolor. The sequence goes on along the minus strand of NC_044041.1, from coordinate 147,139,831 downwards.
GGAATAAGTATCGTGAGGGTGAGAGTAAAACAAATAGTCACGAACCCCTGGATGGGAAACACGCCATACATCTGATATTTATTTATTTATTTGCATTTGTATCCCACATTATCCCACCTATTTGCAGGCTCAATGTGGCTCTCTAGCAAACCGATTCAAAGCTTGAGAAAGCATGACATCTACACCAGAGGGCAAACCCGACCTGTCCAACGTCGGGTGCTGCGTAGTATTAAAGTCCCCCCCAACAATAAATTTACCCTGAGGGCAGGAGGAAACGTGTCCCACCAGCTTAGTCAGGAACCCTTTCTGCGCTTCATTAGGAGCATAGATTGAGGCCATTGTTACAGCCAGATCTCCCAATAGTACGCTCAATAGCAAAAAACGCCCCTCCCTGTCTCGCTTTACCCTCACCACCTGAAACTGTAGCGAGGAGTGAAACAGTATAGCCATCCCCCTTTTCTTAGACCCATCTAGTGCAGATGCACAGAAAACAAATGGGTATTGAAGATGGGATAAAAACTTTTCATGCTCCCTTCTCAAATGTGTTTCCTACATGGGCGTAGACTGGGGGGGGCGAGGGGGGGGGCAATGCCCCTCCCAAACGACGACGACGACAACTTACCCGGGACGCCAGAAGTAAAAGAAACAAGCAGACACGCTTGTCTCCGTCCGCTTCGCTTCCCTGCCCTCTCAGCGTCCCGCCCAAAAGGAAATGACATCAGAGGAAGGCGGGACGCAGACAGAGAGGGCAGGGAAGCGAAGCGGATGGAGACGAGCGTGTCTGCTTGTTGCTTTTACAACCCCCGCTCGCTCGCCCGACGCCCGTTTGCCGCTGGACTGGAAGGCTCCTGATTAGTCCACCACTGTAAGGAAGGAAGCCATGTGGTACATCTCCGTTTCCACTCCCCCGCGCAGCCGTTGCCGTTCACTCAAAACACAGCAAGCAAACCTGCTGTGAGCTGCTGCATCCACGTTGTCATTTGGGCTAGGTTTGGTTTAGTGGAAGAACATGTAGGAGGTGAGTTGCTTTTTGGTGTGGGTTTTTGTCTACATGAAAGTTTTAAAGGAGAAATCTACTTTTCATTGTCAGAATGGAAGGAAGGGAGAAACAGCTGGCTTGATATCTCATATATATTCATTATGGTTATTCCCCAAAAAAGCCAGCTCTTTTTCCCTTCCTTCCTCCATATTAGCATATTTATTTGCATATATATACAGTGGTGGAAATAAGTATTTGATCCCTTGCTGATTTTGTAAGTTTGCCCACTGACAAAGACATGAGCAGCCCATAATTGAAGGGTAGGTTATTGGTAACAGTGAGAGATAGCACATCACAAATTAAATCCGGAAAATCACATTGTGGAAAGTATATGAATTTATTTGCATTCTGCAGAGGGAAATAAGTATTTAATCCCTCTGGCAAACAAGACCTAATACTTGGTGGCAAAACCCTTGTTGGCAAGCACAGCGGTCAGACGTCTTCTGTAGTTGATGATGAGGTTTGCACACATGTCAGGAGGAATTTTGGTCCACTCCTCTTTGCAGATCATCTCTAAATCATTAAGAGTTCTGGGCTGTCGCTTGGCAACTCGCAGCTTCAGCTCCCTCCATAAGTTTTCAATGGGATTAAGGTCTGGTGACTGGCTAGGCCACTCCATGACCCTAATGTGCTTCTTCCTGAGCCACTCCTTTGTTGCCTTGGCTGTATGTTTTGGGTCATTGTCGTGCTGGAAGACCCAGCCACGACCCATTTTTAAGGCCCTGGCGGAGGGAAGGAGGTTGTCACTCAGAATTGTACGGTACATGGCCCCATCCATTCTCCCATTGATGCGGTGAAGTAGTCCTGTGCCCTTAGCAGAGAAACACCCCCAAAACATAACATTTCCACCTCCATGCTTGACAGTGGGGACGGTGTTCTTTGGGTCATAGGCAGCATTTCTCTTCCTCCAAACACGGCGAGTTGAGTTCATGCCAAAGAGCTCAATTTTTGTCTCATCTGACCACAGCACCTTCTCCCAATCACTCTCGGCATCATCCAGGTGTTCACTGGCAAACTTCAGACGGGCCGTCACATGTGCCTTCCGGAGCAGGGGGACCTTGCGGGCACTGCAGGATTGCAATCCGTTATGTCGTAATGTGTTACCAATGGTTTTCGTGGTGACAGTGGTCCCAGCTGCCTTGAGATCATTGACAAGTTCCCCCCTTGTAGTTGTAGGCTGATTTCTAACCTTCCTCATGATCAAGGATACCCCACGAGGTGAGATTTTGCGTGGAGCCCCAGATCTTTGTCGATTGACAGTCATTTTGTACTTCTTCCATTTTCTTACTATGGCACCAACAGTTGTCTCCTTCTCGCCCAGCATCTTACTGATGGTTTTGTAGCCCATTCCAGCCTTGTGCAGGTGTATGATCTTGTCCCTGACATCCTTAGACAGCTCCTTGCTCTTGGCCATTTTGTAGAGGTTAGAGTCTGACTGATTCACTGAGTCTGTGGACAGGTGTCTTTCATACAGGTGACCATTGCCGACAGCTGTCTGTCATGCAGGTAACGAGTTGATTTGGAGCATCTACCTGGTCTGTAGGGGCCAGATCTCTTACTGGTTGGTGGGGGATCAAATACTTATTTCCCTCTGCAGAATGCAAATAAATTCATATACTTTCCACAATGTGATTTTCCGGATTTAATTTGTGATGTGCTATCTCTCACTGTTACCAATAACCTACCCTTCAATTATGGGCTGCTCATGTCTTTGTCAGTGGGCAAACTTACAAAATCAGCAAGGGATCAAATACTTATTTCCACCACTGTAAATCCGAAAGGAGACATCTTTTCTCCCACTCTTAAATTTGTACCTATTGCCATCCACTATTTAGGCATCTAAATTTAGAGCCTCAGCCCTAGTAAATTTTCAGAAACCAAGTTAGGAATCTAAACCATTTGAAGTTTGGCCTGTTTGTGCCATTCTTATACCCATGGGAGCCAAATTTTCAAAATGATTGGTGGTGCTAAACCTAAAGGAAATTAGCCCTCCGTGGACACAGTCAAGGAGTTTGCTCAATATTGGGGGTGCTCAAACATCTACAGCACCCGCAAAGCTGGCTGCTATGTTTATACCTAGAAATTAAATGTGGCCCTAGTATCATCTTAGCTGGTCATGAAAACACTGAACAGACGTAATTCCAGGGTTAACCCATCAATATGCATTTTAAAGTCTACTATAGTTGAGAAACGTATTCTAGTTGATATTCAAAATGATTTAAGCGGACAGGAGAGGCTCCCACCTGCTTAAATTGCTTGTGGCTGCCTAACCGCTAATATTCAGCAGCACAAAACTGGGCAGTGATGCTGAATATTGTTTCTGAGCGCCATATTTGAAGTGAGCAGGTCAGGAATGGAGCCAGGAGTTATGCAGGTGCTAGCAATATTCAGTGCTAACACCCATATAACTAACCAGGCATGTAGGACTACATAAAAAGCAGTCCTAACATTCCCGGTTAGCTATGTGGGTGCTGGCACCAAATATCACTTGGCACCCACATAGCTTTCAGGTCCCAGTCTGCAAAATACCATTGTGATCCCTTCCCTCCCACCCATCCCAGTGCATACTCTGAGGTCCCCTCCCACTCCTCTGCACATCCTCCGAGGCCTCCCCTAGGCCAGTCTTACTCCTTGGTGGTTCAGCAAGGCAGTGGGGACAGAGCAAACTCCACTCGCTCCTGTCCTTTGCGGCTCCATTGTAAAAATGTCCACCTTGACCTGTACCATGAGAGTACCTCTAGGAGTCGTAGCAGCCATTTTTTAAATGGAGCTATGGAGGGCAGGAGTGAGTGGAGTTTGCTCAGCTTCCATCTTCCCACTGGAGTACCAGGGAATGAGGTAGACTTGGGAGGTGGTGCCTCAGAGGATTCTGGGGGAAGGGAGAGGAGAACATGCACAGCTTATGCAGATCCTGACCAGTGTTTAGTCAGGAACTAAATATTTGTCTTATGTGGGTCCTGGATGAACATTGACCAGACCTGCATAAGCCCCGGTGCCCTGCATGAGTCTGATCTGCTGTCGTTATTCAATGCTGGTGCCTGGACTTGGCTTAGCATTGAATATTGTAATAACTGTAATCCCGGTAGCAAACCCTCAGGGGAATGGTAGGCTCCCTCCAGCAGTCCAAAAACAAAGTCCTTCCAGACGACACAGCTTTTAGTTCCAAGCAGTTTATTTCCCCTCCTCCACAAATCTCAGTTCAAGGGGGTTAAGGTCCCATTCAGTTTCAAAACAAAGCAACAAGAAAAAAACCTTCCATTTAAATCCAAGTTCTCCCAGTTCAACCGCCTGGGTTTCAGTTTTAAAAGTCTTTCCGCTTGGGTGGTTGCAGAATGGCAGTACACCTCCCACAACACCGCTACTAGACTCCTGTGACCACCCACTGCCTTCAGTCCCTGCAACTCTGCCCCAGAGTACAATTACAGTCCATGTCAACCAGTTCCTCCAAACCTGGTGTGCTGGGCCCTCCAGACTCTCCTTCCTCCAAGCACTCCATTAACTCTGCTTCTCTGCTAGGCTGTTGGTTAGAGACCTCCTCCCCCTCCCAGGTGGAAGGAATCTTGTACTGATTTCTGACCCAATGGAATTGAGCTGCTCTTTCCAGTCCTTTTCCCCCTCCCTTCCCTGTGGTGTTCCTACCGGGTTTTGGGACCTACCCCACCGATTCCTTCTCCCAGGGCCTTGTGGGGAATGTAGTCTGGCCCCATACCTCCTCCTGACCTGCTTAGACCCTCCAACCTCCTTATACACACCCCCCCTTCAAATAATTGCGACTCCCTGCTTCCTCCAGGCTACTTGCTGGGGAGTTCGCAATTCGGGACAGGGCGTCAGCGTTCCCGTGAAGCTTCCCCGCCCTATGCTGTATCTCAAAGGAAAAAGCTTGTAATGCTAAATACCAGCGGATGAGCCTGGTATTCTGACCCTGCATTTGTTGGAGCCATTTCAGAGGCGCGTGGTCAGTAATTAAAACAAAAGGTTTGCCCTGCAGATAGTATTTCAGAGCTTCTATAGCCCATTTTATAGCCAAACACTCCTTCTCTATAGCAGCGTAATGCTGTTCTGCCGGGTGCAGTTTCCTACTCAGAAAAAGGGCAGGGTTCTCCTCCCCTCCAAACTCTTGGGATAACATAGCCCCCAAGCCCGTCTCTGATGCGTCTGTTTGTAACAGGAAGGGCTTCTCAAAATCTATTCCTTTTAAGACCGGTTCCTGACACAGGTGGTCTTTCAACCTTTGGAACTCCCCACGTCCCGCCTCTGTCCAATTTAGGACATTAGGGCAACTTTTCCTAAGCATGTCAGTTAGGGTGCTTGATCTCTCCGCAAATCTAGGGATGAATCTGCGATAATATCCTATCAGACCCCAAAAAAAAACCAAAAACCCCCTCAATTGTTTTTTGGTGTGGGGCAGCAGAAAATCACGCACTCCCTGCACTTTATCCCTTAGGAGTTTGATAACTCCCCCTCCCACAATGTATCCCAAGTATTTTACCTCTTCACTAGCAAACACGCATTTCTTTGGGTTCACTGTTAGGCCTGCCCGCCTGAGGGATTCTAGCACAGCTTTGACTTTGGGCAAATGGGACTCCCAATCTGAGCTAAAAATGACAATATCAGCCATGTACGCGGCTGCGTAGTCAGAATGCCATCTCAGCAACTGATCAGCCAATCGTTGGCAGCACGCCGCCACCCCATTTAACCCAAATGGCATTCGTCTAAATTGGAATAACCCTATAGGGGTGCCAAAGGCTGTTTTGGGCTTAGCCTCCTTTGTCAGCGGCACTTGCCAATACCCTTTCGTAAGATCTAAGGTAGTTAAATACTGAGCACGCCCCAGTTTGTCAAGTAAGTCATCTATCCGGGGCATGGGATAAGTATCAAACCGGGATATGGCATTCACCCTTCTGAAATCTATACAAAACCTCTGGGACCCATCACTCTTTGGTACCAACACCACCGGACTGGACCAGGGACTAACCGATTCCTCTATGATACCTAAGTCCAGCATTTCCTGTACTTGCCTTATAATTTCCTTCCTCTTAAATTCGGGTGTTCTGTAGGGCCTCTGCCTTACAATCCTACCAGGCTCGGTGATTATATCATGGGAATCCAAATGGGTTTCCCCAGGTAGGGGATTGATAACATCCTGAAACTCCTCTATCATTTCCCTTACTCACTGCCTCTGCCCAGGGGATAGAGACTCGCCGATAACGGGTTTCCCCCCCCCCCCCCCTCCTTTACATCAGTTGAGGACCCAACTTTACCCGATATGTCCATGGGACTACTTTGGCTGTCACCACGCAGGGTCCCTTCCACTCTGCCCCAGGGTGTCCTGAGCAAACGCCGTGACCCTCTGAATCCTTGCTCTTAACTCCCTCAGGTATGTACTAACCTTCCTTGGCTCTTCCTCTCTCTCCACCCACGCCTCCTGAATTATGTCCAGAATGCCCCGCAGCAATCGTCCAAAGACCAATTCAAAGGGGGATACTCCCTTGGATATTCTCCCTACATGCATACAAAGCATAGGGTAACAACTGGTCCTAATCCTCATACTGCCCTTTCAAGCCTTTCCTTAACATCTGCTTAAGGGTTTTATTAAATCGCTCTACCATCCCGTTTGTCTGGGGATGATAGGCAGCTGTGGTAACGTGGCGTATGTTAAAAGCTTCCCACAGCTCTCTTAACTGTCTAGATTTGAAATTGGACCCTTGATCCATAAGCATTTCTCGTGGGAATCCCACTTCACAGAAAAGCTTGACCAATTCTGTCACTATACCAGTAGCTCTTATATTTCTCATTGGGAAGGCCCAGGGAAACCTAGTGGCCCTATCCATGACTACTAAAATGTATGCAAAACCCCTAGGTGTTCTGATGAGGAGTCCCACAATATCCATAGCCATACTTCGCATAGGTTCCCTAATAATAGGCAATGGTACCATAGGTACCCTGGGAGGGTATTGGTCCACCAACTGCTGACAGGAGGGGCAACTTTGGCAATAATTCTGGACTTCCCTATGTACGCCAGGCCAATAAAAACGCTCCAGCACCTGTTTCAACGTACTCTGGGAGCCCTTATGCCCTGCTAAAGGATGATCATGGGCCCCTTTTAGAATAAGGCTCCTAAAGACCCTGGGAATTACCAGCTGGCCTCGCACCGGTCCCCCCACCAGATCCTGTATTTCCCGGTACAACAATCCCTCCACCACCCGAAACTGGGGAAACCCGCCTGAAGGCCCCCCTTCCACTTGTTCCCAGGCCCTTTTTAATACCGGGTCATCTCTCTGCTCCTGGCCAAAAGCGGGAAATCTCTCCACCACCTCTTGTGGCCTCCATGGCATAGCCTCTCCTTCCCCCAACCTCCTTAGGGCCCTAGCCCGGCTATGCCTCTCCGCCTGCCGTGTTTCTCTAGCCTTCCTCCCTTTACCCGGTTCTCCCATTATCTCCTCATGGAAAGGGAAGAGCTGCCCTACCGAATCCTCCCCCCTATCCTGCGACCCACCCCGAGCCTTCTGAGCCCGAGTAGTCACCCACCCTGTGACCCCTTTCAACCCCCGTACAAACAGCTCCCACTCCCTCCCCAAAATGAGGTCAAAAGGCAGTTTTGGCAGGATTGCCACATTAAGCCACCCTCTTCCCAGAGGGCTCCGAAGTTGGATCCTCAACACAGGGTAGGTGGTTGAAGCCCCATGTATGCACCTAATCCGAATCATTCCCCCATACTGTCCGCCCTCTTCCCCCACGGCTGTGCTCTGGATCTTATTCCACAGGGCCCGGGACATCATAGACTGATTGGCCCCCGAGTCTAACAGTGCCTTAACTGTCACTCCTCCCACCTGAACCTCCAGGAAGAATAAATCCTCGGGGTCTGTTCCCATATGTCCCACAAACCCTAGTCTTTCCCTACACTCCTTCAGCATATGGTCCGGCTTCCCACATCTAAAACACCTTCTTCCCCCTGGACTGGGACCCAGGTCCCTACGACCCTCCTCCCTTTTCCCACTGGTCCTCGTATTGGCATGAGTACTTCCCCCTTGACCCATACCCTCTTTGCTACTAGGGAGAAAGAGGTTAGTAAGATGTCTTCCTGCCTCAAAATACAGTTCAGCTCCTTGAATCACCCCTTCCAATGAGCGCACCCCTTGCTTGATGAGCCACTCGCACACCAGGTGGGTATGGCAAACAAAAACTGTTCCACTATAATCTCCTCCACAACCTGTTCTGCAGTCTTCTGTTGCGGCTCCAGCCATTTATAGGCTAAGTCTTTCAGTCTCTGGGCAAAAGCCCGGGGCCGCACTTCCCTCCCCGTAGTAGTCTCCCTAAAAAGTCTCCTATAATGGTCTCTAGTAAGACCTAATCTATTTTTAATGGCCGCCACTACCTGCTCATAATCCATGAAGCTGTCCGCAGGCATGGCCCTGTATGCAGCCAGAGCTTCCCCAGCTAGGCTTCCCGCCAGTCGAACAGCCCACTGTTCTTTCGGCCATTGCACTGCCCTTGCAATCCTCTCAAATGTAGCAATAAAGTCATCCACATCATCACCCTCCCCCATTCGTCCCAAAGAAAAAGGTCCAAAAGGAGTGGTTCCTACCCCCATGGGTAAACCGGCCACTGTACCCGGGGCTGCAACTTTATCCAACAGGCTCCCTGTGGCTTGCATCTGACCTTGCACTGCCTGGAGCAGAGGTACATGCTGTTCCTTGGCAGCTTCCACCACTTGCTGCAAGGCCTGTTGAGCCCCCTCCTGCTGCTTCTGAAACTGTGCAGCCATCCAGTGAAGCATTTCTTTCTGCTCCATCCTGCCAGTCTGGAGTAACCTGAAAAGAAAACCAAAAACACCAAGTGCGATACCACTTTTTTTTTCACTAATTACTAACTTTTACTGCTCTTCTCCCACCACTCCCCTTTTACACGACCCCGCCTGGGTTCCCTTGCATGACTTGTGTTCCCCCCTTAGCTTCACACTCCAATCCAGCATTGATCCCCCTTCAGGTACCTCTTACCTGGGGTAACCGCTGGTCTTCGCTTTGCTAAGGGTGGCCTTGTCAGCTTCACTCCGGCTGCTCTGTGGTAGCTTCAATCTGGTCCCATCTGCGGTGCCACTGTAATAACTGTAATCCCGGTAGCAAACCCTCAGGGGAATGGTAGGCTCCCTCCAGCAGTCCAAAAACAAAGTCCTTCCAGACGACACAGCTTTTAGTTCCAAGCAGTTTATTTCCCCTCCTCCACAGATCTCAGTTCAAGGGGGTTAAGGTCCCATTCAGTTTCAAAACAAAGCAACAAGAAAAAAACCTTCCATTTAAATCCAAGTTCTCCCAGTTCAACCACTTGGGTTTCAGTTTTAAAAGTCTTTCCGCTTGGGTGGTTGCAGAATGGCAGTACACCTCCCACAACACCGCTACTTGACTCCTGTGACCACCCACTGCCTTCAGTCCCTGCAACTCTGCCCCAGAGTACAATTACAGTCCATGTCAACCGGTTCCTCCAAACCTGGTGTGCTGGGCCCTCCAGACTCTCCTTCCTCCAAGCACTCCATTAACTCTGCTTCTCTGCTAGGCTGTTGGTTAGAGACCTCCTCCCCCTCCCAGGTGGAAGGAATCTTGTACTGATTTCTGACCCAAGGGAATTGAGCTTTGTCATCACGGCTCCCCCTTCTGGCCCTCGTCTGCCATAGCAGCTGCTCTTTCCAGTCCTTTTCCCCCTCCCTTCCCCGTGGTGTTCCTACCAGGTTTTGGGACCTACCCCACCGATTCCTTCTCCCAGGGCCTTGTGGGGAATGTAGTCTGGCCCCATACCTCCTCCTGACCTGCTTAGACCCTCCAACCTCCTTACAATATTGAAGACTAATTTAGCTGATGACAGTCAGCATTAAAAAAAAAAAAAAACGCTGACTACTGCCAGCTAAATATTGACCAGATTGAGAATTTTTCTCTTGATTTGCCAAGTTCTGTATCTTTCCTTTGGCATTGGCATTGTTATTGCTGTATGGTTTGAACACTTCTAAATGTTTTTGTCTTCTCTCTTTATAGAAATTAACCACACCCCTCCTTGGACAGCCAGGCTTTCCTCTCATGTAGTTCCTCAGTTTGCACTTGCTATCTTGCGGTCCAATCTCTGGCCTGGCGCCTATGCCTTCACCAGTAACAAGTAAGTATCTCACACTTAGAGGAAAAGTGATGATTAAGCCTAGGCTCAGCATATCCAGTATGTTGGGAAGATGCAGTGGGTAACAAGGTATCTATGAAAACCATGCAGGGCTGTCCCTAGAGAGGGGAGCAAATTAAGAGATCATTAAAAGCCCTGCACTTTATGCCTTGGCAACTTCTGGCAGAATGGTCAGTGCATCACCTGTCTGTGGAAAAATCCTTCCTTGCAGGACTGTAGCAGCAGCAGCTTCTTTCCTTTCCCTTTTCCATCATACCATCCTATTCTCCCCACTACCCATTTCACCAGCTGGAGAAGAACAGCAGTTCTTTCTTATGTCTACTACTTCTGGAAGCTTCACTCTGAAGTCTAATTGTGCAGGGTCTTGTAGCTTTTGGGGACCTGCTGGCACCCTGCATTTATGCTTCACAATAAATCTGGCATAGGAAGATAAAAGGTGCTACTCTCCTCCTCTCCGGAAAGGCGATTAGCATTTTATTTTAAGTGCTGACTGCCGCAGACAGAATTAGCCCCAGATATTCAATGCCAGGCCATGTACAGACACCGGCACTAAACATCTTGTGCTAATTCCTAGTGATCTGGCCACATTTAGCCAGGACCCACATAAGACACTGGCTGAATATGCTCTGGGACCCACATAAGGGGCATAGGTGCACTGTGTTCCTCCAATTCCCCTGTCCCTCCCCCTTGATGCTGATCGCCACTCCCTCCCATCCCCAGTTTTAAGAAAGGAAACTCCTAAAAAGATTCCTTTTCCAACCTAATTTGTGAGATAAATTTTGTTGCACAAGTTTGCTAGCATCTACAACATGGCATCTAGGAAGTCTGATAAAACAGAGGTGGCAAATCCCTTTTCTATTGAGAGTAAAAGACACAAAACTGAGTCTCCCTCCCTTCAAAAAATGGCATCTTGCAAAACTGGAGGCGATATCGCTGGTGAACATTATGACTGAAATACAAGCGGTTAAAGAGCTTCCTGCTGAAACTAAACAGGACATGGCTGAAATAAAGTCAGAACTTACCACTCTAAAAAGTGATATGGCTGTCTTTCATACTAGGATGGATTCAGCGGAAGCAAGGATATATGCAGTTGAAGACAACATACGTGGCCTGCAAGGAAATGCCAAAATGCTTACACAGTTGGAGAGGGACTTTGATGATCTCAATAATAGATTGCATAGGAACAATCTGTGCATACTAGGCATCCCAGAGGGAAAAGAAGGCCATAACGCTGTCAAATTCTTGGAATCTCTGATGCCCTCATTGTTGGACATTAAGTTCGATAGAGACTTCGAAACTGAGTGGGCTCACTGGGCCCCATCGCGCCGCGTGTAGAGCGAAAGTTACCCTAAACCATTTGTGCTTCAGTTTCTGAGATATAATCAGCTGGTGGAAGATATGCAGCAAGCAAGATTGAAGGCACCGATCAAGTATGAAGAGCACACTATTCTCTTTTTCCCTGATCTTAAAAAAAGTATTGTGCAACTGAGGAAGCAACTACTTGTGCTGCAACCAAAGGTGAAGGCAGTCAATGCATGTTGTGGGATGTATTACTCAGCCAGTCTCTGGATAATTTTGCTTAACCGCACCCAGGAATTTGCCAATCCAAATGCGCTGGACGAATTTCTGGACTCTGAAAGCCCATTGAGGATAGAAGCCTCCTGAAAAGTTTCAGTTTTTGTCTCTGCCTGCATTTGTTTCCCTCAATGCAAAATGTTACACATTAACAGGCCCTCATCTGCAAATCTGCAGTGATACCTTTGGCAGCCAGTGCTCTGTTTATAATGGACTGTTTGTTTGTTTTTTTAAATCTTATCAGCAGTCCTCTAAGAGGCAGATGCACTAAAGCTTAATGAGCCTTTAATGACCCTCCAACGAGGAAATTTTGATCCGTTGCATGCATCAAATGGCTTTTACCGCGGAAGCTAGCAGCTAACGAAAACGGAATGCAGATGAGCAATTAGTGTACAAACCCCATTGAAACTAGATGCACTAACCTTTTCCGATTGCCTTTACGCAGGAAAAAGGCAGGAAATCTAACGAGAGGACAGCTCTGTGCCAGGAAAAATTGTAAAGTGAAAAAACAAACAAACTATGAGCCAATCCCAGCGCATTAGCAGAGCTAATAGCGCTGTGATTGGTCAAAAGGAAAGTGAAAGGCACAATCCATAAACAGAAGCCTCTACAAGCCCCAAGGAGTTCAAAAATATTTCCTAAATAAGCTTTCAAAATGTCCCCATGGAAGAGAAATCCAGAGGTAACAAAGAGATGTCTTTGCACGTAAGTTTGGTTTTGTTATTCCACATGTGTAGAAAAGTCGACATGCTTCCTTTTAGCGGATAATACATTTTTTTTCTAGGCATGCATCCCCGTCCTCAGACTGCAAACAAAACACACGTTGCTTAGAAGTAGAAAAAATAAATAAACTAGCGACTACTTCACAGATCTTTTTCCAAAACTTGTAGACAGAAAAATGCACCCGTCCTTGTATAGGCAGAAATTAGATGTTTATGTATAATTTGTTGTTCTTTCTGCAGCTGATGTTTTTGGGGACGAATGGCTTGACGAAAACTGCAGCTGACATGCATTTTAAAACAATATGTCTTTTTTTTTTTTTCAATCCCTCTTTTCTGGCCTGAATAAGATTTTATTTTCTGCACATAAAGGCTTCATCATCTGTCTCTCGATCAGCCACAGAGAACATAAACTTAGAAGGCGGGCTGGGGCACGAGTTGAATGCCAAGACATTATTGAAGAATTCAGCTCTCCCTGAAAAAATTGATTTTCAGGTTTTATTTTCATGGCAATCAATCCAGGGGCAGGAGGAAGAAATGGTCCCCAGAACTTCATGCCACTCTTTGCAAGATCTTTCAACCCTGTTTTCGCACAGCCCCGGCCCCCCTCCCTTCCTCACTACTCTGTCTCTCCTCAGCTCCGCCCTGTGCCCCGCCCCCTCTTGGGGTCGTCGCCGCCATTCCCCCCCTCCACCGGGCCCCCCTCCCTCTTACCGGGCCCATGCAGCACCTCTCTCCTCTGTCCGAAGGCGCTGCACGGGCAAGAAGAAAAGCTGATGCCTGTCTTCGCACAGCTTCGGTCGCGCGTCTCTCTCCTCCTGGGCCTGCCCCCATCTGACGTCAGTAACCTACGTAGGTTACTGACGTCAGATGGGGGCAGGTCGAGGAGGAGAGAGACGCGCGACCGAAGCTGTGCGAAGACAGGCATCAGCTTTTCTTCTTGCCCGTGCAGCGCCTTCGGACAGAGGAGAGAGGTGCTGCATGGGCCCGGTAAGAGGGAGGGGGGGCCGGGGGGAGGGGGGGAATGGCGGCGACGACCCCAAGAGGGGGCGGGGCACAGGGCGGAGGATGTCGGGACGTGGAGCTGAGGGGAGAAAGAGTAGTGAGGAAGGGAGGGGGGCCGGGGCTGCTAACAGTATGTTTTGCTTTTTAATTTACAATGCAGGGGGAAGCGGGGAACGGCGACCTCGGGCAGGGGGGGGGCAAGGACGGCCATACAGGACGCTCCTGATGAGCGCCTTTGCCCCCTCCCGACCCTTTTTTTATTTTTGTTTTGATTTGGGAGCCATGTGCTTGTGTTTTGTCTGTTTGTGGCATGCGCAGAGCAGCTAACATAACGCTTGGCTGCTCTGCACATGATTTAGGGGCCGATTACCGTCGTGTATTGTGATTCTTTGATACATTGTACTTTTCAATACCGATCCAAGCATGTGTGACTTGTTGTTTTGGTGCATTCTTCGTTTTTTGAAAATCGTTAGGGACTTTAACGATTTAGATTTTTTAACGTTTGCTTGGTGCATCTGCCTCTAAGAATTTATTTGATTACAGCCTACTGTGAGGAAAGCTAAGTCTGAGAAGTGTCATGTTTATCACCCTGCTCAGTTTATTTGGGAGGCGTGTAGGCGTGTATAGATGCAACCCAAAATAGGCAGTTGGTGGCTTAGCTGTTTTTGGGAGGCTAAAGTGGGTGGGGCTAGGGCAGGGTAGGTCCTGAGTCCTTAATAGTCTAATAACATGCAGAAAGAAAGATCAGCAAAATAGTTCGAAATACATTTAGATATTAAGATATGTATTAATAAAAGGTATCAAATACAGAAGAATAAAGTGACAGAAAATTAAATCGTTTAAACTTTAGTAAATATGTCAGTAGATGACGCCTACGGCTGCAGCCAGTTGGCCTCGTTCTCACTTACCTCTCTCACTTGCCTGCAGCCCATCTGCCCCTCTCTTTCTCACACTCACATCCCACCTGCCTCTCTCTCTTGCACACATCTCTTTTCTCCTCCCCTCTGACCCTCAGACAGCTTATTGATTTTGCTGGTTCATGAGATTGGGAACTACAAAGTTAACAGGTTCTTCATGAACCTTAGGTTGCTCCAACTGTCTGAGAGCTCCTTGGCTGTATAGTGTAGTTGGCATTGAGGGGAAGGGGTAAGGAAACTGATGGACACTAGAGTAGTGAGGGAAGGAATATGCTGGACCAGAGTGCAGAGATGCCAAGGGTGGCCCATCCAGAAGAGTGACAGGTACCACCTCAATAAGTGAAATTGAAGGTCAATAAGTGAGGTTTTTCTCGCAGTGCATTCAATCTATAAATTTGAAATGGTGGTGAAGGAAGGCTGCTGGCTACACTTATTGACAATCCATATATCTTTCGTGGATAACATGTTGCATATTTTAAACTCAAATTATTTTAAACACAATACTAAACCATATAGAAACCTATGGAAACAATTCAACTGTATTTAAAGACCCCTAATCTGGCAGTATCTCATAATTTAAACTTGATCACACACGTCTGCTATAAAGACAACCACCTCAACACACAACAGATTCGGCAACATTTTCTAAAACCCTGTCTGATGTTATGACAAACTAAAATTAGATTAAAGTTTTGATGCCACTATGCATAAAACTTGTGTAAAAACACATTCAGAACCTTACTATACCTTAATAGCACTAACTGCAAAACACTCAGAAAGCAACAACGTCGTGCATGAAAAGGCAGCACTGTAAATATTATTCCATACCCTAAAACACCAATGCACTACCTATGGAAAAAAAAAACACAAAACAAACACGACTGCAACAAGAACTCTACACGGGCACTACATGCTATCAGAATACTACATCTTAGTCCAATTATTCTCAAACTGGTTCCGTGGAACCCTAGGGATCCTCAGACTCTCTTCAGGGGTTCCTTAAGAATTTAGATTGTAGAATCTGTGTGTATAAATAAGTTTATATATGTTTACATAAATTGAGGGTTCCTCGGTGTATAAAAAATATTTTAGGGGTTCTGCCATAGGCAAAAACATCCTCCTCCTCCAATTCGACATGTCTAGTGCTTTCAACATGGTAAATCATAATATATTAATAAGATTACTAGATAAGTTCGGGGTTGGAGGAAACATTCTTAGCTGGATCAAGGGTTTCCTAACCACAAGAACATATCAAGTAAAATCAAACTCAAACATATCATCACCGTGGAAAGCAGACTGCGGAGTACCAGAAGAATCACCGATCCTCTTCAACCTAATGATGACCCCACTAGCCAAGTCCTTATCCAACCAAGGTCTTAACCCTTTCATCTATGCAGATGATGTCACAATATACATTCCTTACAAATCTAAACTGACAGAAATCACCAACGAAATCAAGATCAGCTTGAACATCATGGACTCTTGGGCAAATGCATTTCAACTAAAACTCAATAAAGAACAACACACTGTCTCATTCTTTCATCCCAACACAGCGTGGCCCACCCCACAACTATCAACACCCCAGATTACACCTTCCCTATCTCAGACAGCCTGAAAATCCTCGGTATTACAATGGACCGCATCTTAACACTAGAGAGCCAAGTGACAACCACAACAAAGAAAGTGTTCCACACAATGTGGAAACTCAAACCCGTGAAACAATTCTTCCCGAGGGGAACATTTCGCAACCTGATACAATCAATAGTACTAAGCCATGCAGACTACTGCAATGGAATTTATGCAGGATGCAAAGAACAATATCTTAAAGAAACTTCAGACCACTCAAAACACGGCAGCTAAGCTTATATTCAGAAAAACGCGATTTGAAAGCGTGAAACCCCTTCGTGAAAAACTACACTGGCTCCCAATCAAAGAACGCATTGCTTTCAAAATCTGCACTCTGGTTCACAAAATTATCCATGGTGAAGCCCCGGGATACATGACTGACTTGATCGACCTACCAACTAGAAACACATCCGAATCAACACAAACGTACCTAAATCTGCAGTACCCAAGTTGCAAAGGACTCAAATACAAATCAACTTACGCGTCCAGTTTTTCCTACATAAGCACACAACTATGGAACGCATTACCAAAAGCCTTGTAAAATATGAACGACCACCTAAACTTCCGGAAAACACTAAAAACTAACCTATTTAAAAAGGCATACCCTACTGATCCAACATAAATGCCCGATCTGTGCAACACAACAAAATTAAAGTACGGTATGGACATAACACAACTCTTCCGTTGCACGATTCCCTAATGTGGCTGTGCCACATGAACTTCATCTTACCACAACATCACTGTGTATTTGTTTACACCGGAGTCTGCAAACACTTCTCCGGAACTATGTAAGCCACATTGAGCCTACAAATAGGTGGGAAAATGTGGGATACAAATGTAACAATAAATAATAATAATTACAAAATTTGGGAATTACTGTCTTAGTCAGACACACAAAACCCAGATAGACCCTCAACAAATATGAAACAAGGGACCACACATCAGTAATACAGGTATGAAGACAAGAAACTGAACTGGAAACCTCAGGAATTCAGATTCTGCACACAATAATAGAGAAATAGAAACTGAAATGCAAAATACCATAGATTATGCATTTTCAAAAGCACCCCCCCCCCATGTCCAATATTGTCTCTTGTGTCCCTATTTCCTCTCTGTCCAGCATTGCTGTTCTGTGTCCCTGTCCCTATGCTCCCTCCATACCCAATATCTCTTCTCTGTCTTCCTGTCCCGCCTCTCTCTTTTCCCTTCCTCCCACACCTCACAACCCCTACTCTCTACCCTGGGGCCAATATTTATCTCTTTCTCTCTCTTCCTCCCCCACCCCACTATCCAGCTTATAATTGAAAAAGAAAAACGCCTATATTGTGACCCAAATCGGGAGATAGACGTTTATCTCACAAAAACGATTAAATCAGTATAATGGAAACAAAATTTTCAGTACGTCCGGGTCGCTCGTACGCTCAGAGAGAAACACCCAAATAAGGGGCGTGTCGAGGGCGTGTTAGGGGCGGTGATACGACCTGGTCGTGTACCACGTATAACGGATAGCGAAATGGATCTGGTTGGGCGGGAGCATGGGCATCATTTGTTGGACCCCAAATAAAAGCGACCAGAGCAATGGGGAAACGTCTTTAGACCCAATAGCGCTTGTGTGGAGTTGGAGAGTGGCGAGATCGGTGTTGGGAGAGCTGATTTGTTGGTTGCAGAGAGAAAGTTGAGTGTGTTGAGTACCTGGTACGTTCGTCTGTGTGGCCTGCCTCTTTTGTGACTGACCGTTTGACCTTTCCCTACTCCTACTCCTTGCTCTATCAGTACCTTCCCCTTCCCCTCCCCCTATCCCTCTCCAATCACTGTTCCCATGTGTATATTGTATTCTCCGAGGACAAGCAGGCTGCTTGTTCTCACGACTGGGTGACGTCCGCGTCAGCCCCCACCAACCGGAAAAAAGGCTTCGCGGGACGGTCGGGACGCAGGGCACGCCCACCGCGCATGCGCGGCCGTCTTCCCGCCCGTGCGCGACCGCTCCCGCCAGTTCCTTTTTTTCCGCGCCTGGAGAGAGTCGTGCTTTGCCGCTCTCTCTACTTCAGCCGCCGGATTCTTGCGATCGCGTATACGCGGATCGCGCTTCGTTAATTTAAATTTATTTCCTTTTTTTCTCTCTTCAAAAAAAAAAAAAAAAAAAGAAAAGAGAGACCCTGCGCGTGTGGAGCATGCGCTCCCCTTCTTTTCCTTCGCTTCCAGCGGGGACGCTGCGTGGCGGCCTAGTGGCCGCACGGTCGTTTTCTTTTTTCGTGGTGTGATTTTAGCCACCATTGACGATTTTGACTTCGCCGACGCGATTTTTCCGTCGATGTCCTCAAAGGTCCCGAGTGGATTTAAAAAGTGTGGTCGCTGCGGCCGGCCGATCTCGCAGACCGACACCCACGCTTGGTGCCTCCAGTGCCTCGGGCCGGAGCACAATCTCAAGTCGTGTTCTTTGTGTCTCGGTCTCCGGAAACGGACTCAGGTTGCGAGGCAAGTTCTGCGGGACCGTCTTTTTGGAACTTGCGCCGGCCCCTCGACGTCGACCTCAACGGCATCGGTATCGACGCCCGGCCCTTCGGTACCGGTATCGATGCCCGAGACATCGGCACCGATGGCAGCGACCCCAGGAGAACAGGTCCCGTCGGCCCGCCGGTCCTCCGGTGAGAGTGGGGGTGAGAGGCCGCGTGGGCAGTCGGCCCCGGTCACGCCCTCAGCTCGTGGCCCACGGGACCGAACCCTGTCTGACCCGGTACCTCGAGACCGAGGGGGATCGACCTCCTCCTCCTCCATGCCCTCCGGCGCCGGTGACGTGCATCGGAAGAAGGATAAGAAGCGTCGTCACCGGTCGCCTTCGGTGCATCCCGAAGAGGAGGCGACGCCGAAGCGTCATCATCGTGAGGAGAGGTCTCCGTCGGTTGTGGAGGTACCGACGCGTCGGGGTTCCGGCACCTCGGTGCCGTCTCCTGGCCCCCAGCAGCTTCCGGCACCGACACCCTTGCCGGCCCCACCGCCTTTCCCCGGCAGCGGGCCTGGACGAGTGCCTCAGAGCCATCCTTCCGGGGATCCTGGAAGGGCTGATGCGCCAGGCTGTGCCGGCGCCGGGGGTGCTTGCGCCCTCGGCGCCGATGACTGTGGCGCCGGCGAGCTCTAGCCCAGCGCCGGGGCTGTCGACACCGCCGCCGCTTGCGGTGCCGGTCTCGACTGCCACGCAGGTGGAGTCCCCGTCGACGTCGATGGAGGGAGCTCCGTCCCCGCCGGCGCGGGAGTCCACCGCTCGACGACACCGAGACCTCGGTGCCTCGACGTCGAGCCGGGCCCGGTACAGGACTCAGCTACATGAGCTAATGTCCGATACCGAGGATGAGGACTCGTGGGGGGAAGAGGAGGACCCTAGATATTTCTCCTCAGAGGAGTCTACGGGCCTTCCCTCGGACCCCACGCCTTCACCGGAGAGGAAGCTCTCACCTCCTGAGAGTCTCTCCTTTGCCTCTTTTGTGCGGGATATGTCTATCAGCATTCCCTTCCCCGTGGTCTCTGTGGAAGAGCCGAGGGCCGAGATGCTCGAGGTCCTCGACTATCCATCACCACCTAGAGAGTCCTCCACGGTGCCGCTGCACAATGTCCTGAAGGAGACGCTGCTCCGGAACTGGGTGAGACCGTTAACTAACCCCACCATTCCCAAGAAAGCAGAGTCCCAGTACAGGATCCACTCTGACCCAGAGCTCATGCGGCCCCAATTGCCCCATGATTCAGCGGTCGTGGATTCTGCTCTCAAGAGGGCACGGAGTTCGAGGGATACCGCCTCGGCGCCCCCGGGGCGGGAGTCTCGCACTCTGGACTCGTTTGGGAGGAAGGCCTACCAATCCTCCATGCTCGTGACCCGCATCCAATCATACCTGCTCTATATGAGCATTCACATGCGGACCTATGTGCAACAACTGGCGGACCTGGTCGAGAAGCTCCCGCCGGAGCAGTCCAGGCCTTATCAGGAGGTGGTCAGGCAGCTGAAGGCGTGCAGAAAGTTCCTGTCCAGGGGTATTTTTGACACCTGTGACGTGGCTTCTCGTGCTGCGGCCCAAGGTATAGTGATGCGCAGGCTCTCATGGCTGCGCGCCTCTGACCTGGACAACCGCACCCAGCAGAGACTGGCTGACGTCCCTTGCCGGGGGGATAATATTTTCGGTGAGAAGGTCGAGCAGATGGTGGACCAACTGCATCAGCGGGAAACCGCTCTCGACAAGCTCTCCCACCGGGCGCCTTCAGCATCCACCTCCACAGGTGGACGTTTTTCCCGGGCCCGGCAGGCTGCACCCTATTCTTTTGCGAAGCGTAGGTACAACCAGCCGGCCCGAAGGCCTCGTCAGGCACAGGGACAGCCCCAGCGCGCTCGTTCTCGTCAACAGCGTGCGCCTAAGCAGCCCCCTGCGCCTCCACAGCAAAAGCCGGGGACGGGCTTTGACTGGATCCATGGGAACATAGCCGCCCTACAAGTGTCCGTACCGGACGATCTGCCGGTCGGAGGGAGGTTAAAATTTTTTCACCAAAGGTGGCCTCTCATAACCTCCGACCAGTGGGTTCTCCAACTAGTGCGGTGCGGATACGCCCTGAATTTGGCCTCCCTGCCTCCAAATTGTCCTCCGGGAGCTCAGTCTTTCAGCTCCCATCACAAGCAGGTACTTGCAGAGGAACTCTCCGCCCTTCTCAGCGCCAATGCGGTCGAGCCCGTACCACCCGGGCAGGAAGGGCAGGGATTCTATTCCAGGTACTTCCTTGTGGAAAAGAAAACAGGGGGGATGCGTCCCATCCTAGACCTGAGAGGCCTGAACAAATTCCTGGTCAAAGAAAAGTTCAGGATGCTTTCCTTGGGCACCCTTCTGCCAATGATTCAGAAAAACGATTGGCTATGTTCCCTGGATTTAAAGGACGCATATACTCACATACCGATACTGCCAGCTCACAGACAGTATCTCAGATTCCGCCTGGGCGCACGCCACTTTCAGTATTGTGTGCTGCCCTTTGGGCTCGCCTCTGCCCCACGAGTGTTTACAAAGTGTCTCGTGGTGGTAGCGGCCTACCTACGCAAGCTGGGAGTGCACGTGTTCCCATATCTCGACGATTGGCTGGTCAAGAACACCTCGGAGGCAGGAGCCCTCCGGTCCATGCAGTGCACTATTCAACTTCTGGAGCTGCTGGGGTTTGTGATAAATTACCCAAAGTCCCATCTCCAGCCAACTCAATCTCTGGAATTCATAGGAGCGCTGCTGAATTCCCAGACGGCTCAGGCCTACCTTCCCGAAGCGAGGGCCACCAACCTCTTGGCCCTGGCTTCGCAGACCAGAGCGTCCCAGCAGATCACAGCTCGGCAGATGTTGAGACTTCTGGGTCATATGGCCTCCACAGTTCATGTGACTCCCATGGCTCGTCTTCACATGAGATCTGCTCAATGGACCCTAGCTTCCCAGTGGTTCCAAGCCACCGGGAATCTAGAAGATGTCATCCGCCTCTCCACCAGTTGCCGCACTTCACTGCTCTGGTGGACCATACGGACCAATTTGACCCTGGGACGTCCATTCCAAATTCCGCAGCCCGCGAAAGTGCTGACGACGGATGCATCTCGCCTGGGGTGGGGAGCCCATGTCGATGGGCTTCACACCCAGGGTCTGTGGTCCCTCCAGGAAAAGGATCTGCAGATCAACCTCCTGGAGCTCCGAGCGATCTGGAACGCACTGAAGGCTTTCAGAGATCGGCTGTCCTGCCAAATTATCCAAATTCGGACAGACAATCAGGTTGCAATGTATTACGTCAACAAGCAGGGGGGCACCGGATCCCGCCCCCTGTGCCAGGAGGCCGTCGGGATGTGGCGTTGGGCGTGTCGGTTCGGCATGCTCCTCCAAGCCACGTACCTGGCAGGCGTAAACAACAGTCTGGCCGACAGACTGAGCAGAGTCATGCAACCGCACGAGTGGTCGCTCCATGCCAGAGTGGTACGCAAGATCTTCCGAGCGTGGGGCACCCCCTCGGTGGACCTTTTCGCCTCTCAGACCAACCACAAGCTGCCTCTGTTCTGTTCCAGACTTCAGGCACACGGCAGGCTAGCGTCAGATGCCTTTCTCCTTCATTGGGGGACTGGCCTCCTGTATGATTATCCTCCCATACCTTTGGTGGGGAAGACCTTACTGAAGCTCAAGCAAGACCGCGGCACCATGATTCTGATAGCGCCCTTTTTGGCCCCGTCAGATCTGGTTCCCTCTTCTTCTGGAGTTGTCCTCCGAAGAACCGTGGAGATTGGAGTGTTTTCCGACTCTCATTTCGCAGAACGACGGAGCGTTGCTGCACCCCAACCTTCAGTCTCTGGCTCTCACGGCCTGGATGTTGAGGGCGTAGACTTCACTGCGTTGGGTCTGTCTGAGGGTGTCTCCCGGGTCTTACTTGCCTCTAGGAAGGATTCCACTAAAAAGAGTTACTTTTTCAAGTGGAGGAGGTTTGTCGTGTGGTGTGAGAGCAAGGCCCTAGAACCTCGTTCTTGCCCTGCACAGAACCTGCTTGAATACCTTCTGCACTTATCAGAGTCTGGCCTTAAGACCAACTCAGTAAGGAATCACCTTAGTGCGATTAGTGCTTACCATTATCGTGTGGAAGGTAAAGCCATCTCTGCAGAGCCTTTAGTCGTTCGATTCATGAGAGGCTTGCTTTTGTCAAAGCCCCCTATCAAGCCTCCTACTGTGTCATGGGATCTCAACGTCGTCCTCACCCAGCTGATGAAACCTCCTTTTGAGCCACTGAATACCTGCCATCTGAAGTACTTGACCTGGAAGGTCATTTTCTTGGTGGCAGTTACTTCAGCTCGTAGGGTCAGTGAGCTTCAAGCCCTAGTAGCTCATGCTCCATATACCAAATTTCATCACAACAGAGTAGTGCTCCGCACCCACCCAAAGTTCCTGCCGAAGGTGGTGTCGGAGTTCCATCTTAACCAGTCAATTGTCTTGCCAACATTCTTCCCCAGGCCGCATACCCGCCCTGCTGAACGTCAGTTGCACACATTGGACTGCAAGAGAGCATTGGCCTTCTACTTGGAGCGGACACAACCCCACAGACAGTCCGCCCAATTGTTTGTTTCTTTCGACCCTAACAGGCTAGGGGTCGCTGTCGGGAAACGCACCATCTCCAATTGGCTAGCAGATTGCATTTCCTTCACTTATGCCCAGGCTGGGCTGGCTCTTGAGGGTCATGTCACGGCTCATAGTGTTAGAGCCATGGCAGCGTCAGTGGCCCACTTGAAGTCAGCCACTATTGAAGAGATTTGCAAGGCTGCGACGTGGTCATCTGTCCACACATTCACATCACATTACTGCCTCCAGCAGGATACCCGACGCGACAGTCGGTTCGGGCAGTCGGTGCTGCAGAATCTGTTTGGGGTGTAAATCCAACTCCACCCTCCAGGACCCGAATTTATTCTGGTCAGGCTGCACTCTCAGTTAGTTGTTCTTCGTAGGTCAATTTCTGTTGTACCCTCGCCGTTGCGGGGTTCAATTGACCTGGGTTCTTGTTTTGAGTGAGCCTGAGAGCTAGGGATACCCCAGTCGTGAGAACAAGCAGCCTGCTTGTCCTCGGAGAAAGGGTATGATACATACCTGTAGCAGTTGTTCTCCGAGGACAGCAGGCTGATTGTTCTCACCTACCCTCCCTCCTCCCCTTTGGAGTTGTGTGTTTCATCTTTTGCTAGTTATTCAACTGGCGGGAGCGGTCGCGCACGGGCGGGAAGACGGCCGCGCATGCGCGGTGGGCGTGCCCTGCGTCCCGACTGTCCCGCGAAGCCTTTTTTCCGGTTGGTGGGGGCTGACGCGGACGTCACCCAGTCGTGAGAACAATCAGCCTGCTGTCCTCGGAGAACAACTGCTACAGGTATGTATCATACCCTTTCCCTGACCTCCGTTGTCTCTGTGTTGCCTGTGTGAGTGGAAGAGGGCGTGGTGGCTGGCAGTGAAAGGTCTGTGTGTTGTGCGTGTGTTATTACTACTAATAATAATACTTGCATTGCTGGGAAAATGGATGCACTTAATGCACTGGTGTCTGGCATGGTAGAGGAAGAGGGCACACACCGCAGGACGTATGCACGGCCCCAGGTCTATAGGCCCCGCACCACCTTCCTACAACTCACTGACCAGCAGTGTCTTACAAGGTTCAGGTTTGATAGGGACACCATTGTGCAGCTTTGTGAGCAGCTGAAACCCCTCCTTCAGCCCCAGACCCGTAGGAATAACCCCATCCCTGTCCATCTCAAAATCACTTCCTCTCTCTCTGTCCTGGCCACTGGGAGTTTTCAATCTGTATTAGCTGCTAACACAGGGCTCATCCAGGCTTCTATTTCACACTGTCTCACCCAGTTCCTGCATGCCTTTCTAACTCACACCTCTCACTACATCACTTTCCCCACCACCCCCCAGGCCCTGCACACCAACATGGCTGCATTCTATGCTGTTGCTAGATTCCCCTCAGTCATAGGTGTGATTGATTGCACACACGTCGCCCTCAGACCCCCCAGGGCACACGAAGCCACCTACAGAAACAGGAAGGCTTTTCATTCCATGAACTTGCAAGTTGTGTGTGATGCCCAGGGGGAGATATTAGACGTGTGTGCCAGGTTCCCCGGCTCCACCCACGATGCATACATCCTACAGCACTCGGGCATCTACCGCAGATTTGAGCGAGGAGAGTTCACCGGTGGATGACTACTAGGTAAGTTCAACATGGATGGACCCATACCTATACCTCCTCCACTGGGCAGCCCTCCGCCCTGGCTTCCTCAACCTCACTCCACAACCCACTATCCTTATCCTCCCTTCCCCACCCCCCTGTACCTGCTCCAAGCAATACACACTTATCTATCTCATTCTGCTTTTCTCCAAAGGTGACCGGGGCTACCCGCAGAGGACGTGGCTCATGACCCCCGTGGTGCATCCACAACCAGGCCCACAAGAAACTTACAACAGGAGACATCGGAGCACCCGGGGATCATTGAGCAGACATTTGGAATGGTCAAAAACCGGTTCCGCTGTCTGGACCGGTCTGGAGGGGAGCTCCTCTACAGCCCTGAAAAGGTGGCCAAGATGTTTGTTGCCTGCTGCATGCTGCACAATTTGGCTCAGCGCAGAGGACAGCCTCTCCCAGAGGAGGCACAGCCACCAGAGGAGGCCCCAGATGAGCAGGAAGAGGAGCCCCCTCCACCCCCAGCCCACAGAGCAGACCTCAGTGCTTACCAGCTTGGCATAAGAGCAAGACAAAGACTCATTGAAACAAGTTTTGCGTGAAAGTAAGTGCACATTTATTGTGTATAACTGCATAAGTGCATGGGTGTTCAACCCCCCCCCACCCTCACCCTCCAGCATGTGATGACATCACTTTCCCCGTCCCCTCCTACCCCTCCCACGGACTTCCTGTGCAGCTGGTGCTGCAGGGGAAGTATCTTCACTCTCTGATGTGCTGCTCCCACTGTCCTCCTCCTCGGCTTGGGCTACGGAGTGGAAATCTGGCCACTTTGTTGGGTGTAGCCTGGCCACAGGACCCAGAATGGGAGATGGTTTGGTGGTGGGTGCTGCAGTAGTGGGTGCGAAGGCGGCAGATCGCAACGCCCACCTCTTGGCTGGTGGTTGCTGCCCACTGGAGGAGGATGTGGAGGGCAGGTCTTGCTGCTGCAGCATGGCTGCAGTAGGTGGTGGTGGGCCCGGAGGGCGCAGCCCTTCAATGGTGTGCTGCAGCTGTTGGAGTTGGTGCAGCACCTCTCGGTGGGCTTCCCGCTGCGCCTGGAGCAGCTCTTGGTGGGCTTCCCGCTGCGACTGGAGGGCTTGCCGCTGCACCTGCAGTGCTTCCCTCTGCAGCTGTAGTTTTTCCTGGCGGTACTCCTCCAGGCGCACTTTGTGCCTCAGCAACTCAGTGGCCACCCGCAACAGTTGCCTCCGTTGGCTGGATGGCCTGTGACGAGGAGCTGGCCCCCTATAGGCATACATCAGCAGAGTCAACCAGTGGTGGAGGTGCCGCCTCTGCTGGTGGTGCTGGTGGAGGTTGAGCCTCTACTGCTGGTTCAGCTGCAGGTGGTGGTGGTGGTAGAGGCTGTACTGGTGCAGGTGGTGGTGGTGGTGGTAGAGGCTGTACTGGTGCAGGTGGTGGTGGTGGTAGAGGCTGTACTGCTGCTGCAGGCGGTGGAGGGTGAGGCTGTGGTGCTGCTGTAGGCCTTGGTTGGTCTTGCAGGCCACTAGGGCCAGCCTCCTCAGAGTCATCACCTGTATAGCACAAGGGTGAGCAAATGTTGGTGAAAATAACCCACTTTTGTCTTTCAGCATTCATATACATTGGCCCCCAAACTGCTGACCCAGCAAAGAGATGGTGAGGAGGAGGAAAGGAATTGACAGCGATGTGAAAGAGAGCCCCACAGCCAGCTGGGTAGAGGTGGTGGACGGCCAGCCAAGAGAAGGACACCGCTCACAACTTTGTGGACAAGCAGTTTGTTGTATATTTGTCACAATGAAGGACATTTCAGCATGTCTTCTGTTACTACGGACTTGCTAGACTCTCTAGAACTGCATTATCACCCCCATTACAGGCTCCTTAAGTTGCATGCATGTGGCCCACACTCAGTAGAGCACAGAGGTGATAGAAGGAAATAGGCACGGTTTGGTGATGGGAAAATAGGAGGGAGTAGTAGGGAAGGAAGGGTCCCAAAGTAGTGCCACAGTAGTACCCTACATACACCCATAGGAGCCAACTTTTATGCATTATTGGGGGTGAAGCCGAGTGCACAAAACTCCACCCTGGACACCTACATGATAGTTGCTCAATATTGGGGGTGTTGAAAAACCCACAGCAGCCACAGAGTGTGCTCCTATGACACACCACTACTCAAAGAGAGCTTACAATGTAGTTAAGATGCACACACAGGACAAGTAAGAGGGAAGGTAAATGAGTACGGTAGGGATAGAGAGTAATGATACAGAGCAAGTGAGTAGGGCTAGGTAAGAAAGTCAGCACAGCATCATTAAGATGGTCGTTTATTGTACATATTAGCACACCCGCCTGAAACTCCCTCCCGCTTCCCGCTCACCCCACTCCCCACCTCCTGGCCCCAACTTGTATAACACAGTTTAGTGCAGCGGAACACATAAGCGCAGCTTCATAAAGAATGGTCAACCTACCTGAGTCCTCAGCCTGTGCAGAGGTGTCAAGGGACCCTATTCCATGGATGCCCTCCTGGGGTAGCAGGGAGTGGACCATCAGCTCCAGGGGGGTGAGGTTGGCAGTATCATGTGGTGGGGGATGGGCACCAGCCTTGCGCCTCACATCCCTCCGGAGCTTGCGCCACTTGCGCTTGCAGTCCTCCACGTCCCTTGCACAATGGAAGACTGCATTGACGCTGTCACGGACCGCCTCCCACTCCCTCTGTTTCGTCGTTGCAGCCAGCCTCTGCCCTGTGGGAGCAAACAGATGTTGGTGGCGTTGCTGGATCTCCTGCACCAGTAGCTCTACCTCTCCATCCGTAAAATTACCCTTCCGGGTTGGGGGTTGACATGGCGGCATTGTACCAATGGAGTTTTCGAAAATACGGAGTAGGCGTTTATATAGTCGCCAAGAACGCCCATTGAGACGGGGGAATAGGCGTGTCTGATATGGGCGGGTTTTTTTTTTTTTCCGATTATACACATAATTCCTAAGCGTGCCCAGCTCAGATAGCGATTTGGAACACATGATTTCGATTATGGGTAGATAAGTATGGGCGTCCCCACCTGCCTTCCCTTTCTTGATTGCCATTTAAACCGGCATTTCCTGCGCTGGAACGTTGCTGGTTGTTCGTAACATGCGTTGACAGGGTTTTACCCTCACTTATAATAAGGTTTGTGTTTGCCAATGTATGCTTGGGTACACCTGTGTATTTGGGGGGGGGAGGGGTTGTGATTAGTGCTGGCCCTCAGCCACCAGGCCTTCGGTTTCCAGTCTTCCACATCCCGTGAGCCTCCCTTACTTTCTCCCATTCTCTCTGGCTGGTAGTAGCAGGCAGTCTGTGGGAGCGGAGAGCTTGGTAGAATGGCACCAAAGGAAGCACCCATCTGTAAGGGTCATTTCACTGACGCTGAAATGGAGCTCATGGTCCAGGAGAAAGAAGCCCCAATACACAATGTTGCAACACACGTTCAAGGTAAGCTCAGTCTGCTCAGCCACCTCATCTCTTTCTGCTCATAATCAAGGAGTGTCCATTCACTGTATGTAGTCTGCAGTCAACTCTTAGCTCTCTTTTCACCAGGTTCCTTTTGCACTGGTTGGAGGCCATCAGCGCTGTACTTTGTGGGGTTGCCAGGTCCTGAATGGTGTGGGCCAGCTGTTGGAGCTGCTGTATTGGTTGCTGGTAGGTTCCATCTTCCTTGTGTATGTGGTGAACCCCAGTCCCCATGTATGAAGTGGGCACCCATTCTCAAGGTCCATAGGAGGGGGAGGGGGAATAATATATGCAATAGATGTGTGTAACACATTATTGAACACCTTCCTCCTAAAATCCTCCCTAGTTAGGGAGCAAGAACATTTCTAACATTTGGTAGCCTGGGAAGTAGGCTGAAGGTGGCTACAGGTACTGCCTACTGAGCCCTTAAGACGTGGTGGTGAGGGAGAGGGTTCTGTGTACAGGTCCAAACCCAAATTACCTGCAGGTGGCTACAGCCTGGTGGCTGATGTGGCCTAGTGGTTAGAGCACCAGCCTTGTAATCACAAGGTTGCCGGTTCAGTTCCCACTGCTGCTCCGTGTGATCTAGGGCAAGTCACTTCAGTGGCGGTTGGCTCAGGGACAAACTTTGAGTCATCCTGTGACAGAGACACACCCAGAATACCTGAATGTAACTCACCTTGAGCCACTACTAGAGGACGTGTGATGAAACCTCCAAATAAGGAGCACCATATTTATTTGTGCCCTTCTGTAACTGTTGTATTATATTGCTACTGTGATGAAGTAAAGTAAGCAGCCATCTAATGGGTTTCCCATTGTTATCCCTTTTCTCCTCAGCACTATATACCATTGCTGATGTATTGAATGTGAAAAGATATTGCCAGCTGTTTGTAGGTCCTTCGTGGGCCCGCCACCAATGTGGCTTGTGGGTAAGGATGTGTGGCCATCAGAGAGCAAACATCGTCTATGTGCTACCTAGGGTGATGTACAAGTTTCTACTTGGCAGATCACAAGTGCTAGACAACAAATGTCTTATTGATGGCACTCTGTGTTGTGGGTCAGTATGGTGGAGGGGAGGGAGGGAGAGAGGCTGGCTGGCCATTTGTGGTCATGAACACTAATATCCATCCAGCCTCCCCGGCCCACCCCCCCCCCTGCACATGTGGCCATGCAGGTTGGAATGAACAGGTGGCCTTCTGTATGGCCAACATTCTCAGACATACATCAACTTTCTCATTTACACTGCACATTTCATGCTATGAATATTGCTGCCTCCTTCCTCTCAACTCAACACCACCATTTGCTTATATGTAATGCACAAGGGAGAGAAACACACAGACACCCTGATAGTTAAAGTGTAACAAAACATTTATTCCCCACCCCAGCCCTACAAAACAACCCCCAACAATGCCCTCCTCCCCCCCACAACTCCCCACAACCCCAACAGTTCCTCCCCCCCTCCACACAGAACCCCAACAATTCTCTCCCCCCCCCACACAGAACCCCAACAATTCCCTCCCCCCCCCCAAATCCCCACACCCCCAACAACCCCCCCCCCCCAATGTACGTCAAGGGCAGGCACGCCCTCTGAGTAAGGCCCTCTGTAGCAGGGCAATGAGCAGCCCCAGCAATACCCTTAGTGGGCCCTGGAGCTGCTCATTGCCCTGCCGTAGGGCTCGGACCTCCTGCAGCAGCTGGTGCTGGCCATCTACCAGCTGCTGCTGGCCATCTACCAGCTGCTGCAGGAGGGCCATAATAGCTTCTGCACCAAGCGCTGGAGCTGGGCCAGGGGATGGCGCAGGGCCAGGGGATGGTGCAGGCCCAGAGGATGGAGCTAGCCCAGGGGCTGCAGCAGGGCCAGGGGAAGGCCTTGGGGCAGGTGATGGAGGTCCTGCCTCAGGGGATGAGGGTGGCCGAGGGGAGGGAGAGGGCTGTGATGGTGGTAGAGGTGGGGAGGGGTCCTCCATATCCTCATTGATAATGAGGACCCCCCTCCTCCGAGGCCAACTCCTCCTCCTCCTCCTCCTGCTGGGCCTCCTGTGCTGCTGCAGCCTCCTCCTCCTCCTCCTGCTGGGCCTCCTGTGCTGCCGCAGCCTCCTCCTCCTCCTGCTCCTCCTCCTCCTCCTCCAGGTCACCCTCCTGGCCTGGCTCCTCCTCCTCCTCCTGCAGGTGGTGGCCCTCCTCGTCCGCCTGCTCGTCTTGCTGGTGCTGGAGGCCTGTGTATGTAAAAGGAGTGTGATAGAGATCAGCACATGCAACATGGCTTGCATAGTGCAGTAGCTGGGTGGCCTGAGGCGGGGGATGGGCCAAGGTGTGGTGAGGCGTGGCCTATGCCCATGGGGAATGAGATGCATCAGATGACATGACAAGGAACCCTGGAACCTCCTCTGACACACACCACAGAGGACATGTTGGCATACCACACTCATTGCTGACCAACATGTTTGCATTGTGAGATGCGATGAGGGGTTGATGGCCAGTTGTTGTTGCTTTTATTGGGGGGGGGGGGGGGGGCCCAGTGGGAAAGGGTGTTGAGCACATAATTTGTATGTGAGTGAGGCCATGACATCCACTAAAAGTAGGGTTTCAGGCAGGTCTACCAGGAACCACTATCCGCCCACCCCAGAAAGGGGGATAGTAAAGGGAGGCGTGTCATCTCATTCATCTCAGGGGGATGGTCGGTGGAAGTTGCAAGCACAGTAATGGGAGGGCACCTGCAACCTGTGTCCTTGCTGTGGGACAGATCTGTTATTACTTACTACTTGGCTATTTGCCACATGGAAATTGATATTGTACAGGACATTAGCATTACTCAATAAATACATAGACAAATCAGTACAGGTGTCCTGTATTGAAAACGTATGTCGAGCCCTGAGGTGCCGTCGCACTGCCCTGATGACATCGGGCCTCTCCCGGCGCATGCGGTGGAATCTCCTCCGCAGGGACTCGAGGTCCCTGTGTACTCCGAACCGTCTGTAAGATATAAGTTTGTAGAGCAGAAGTCAGGGGATGGTCCTTCTTGCCCTCTACACACACATTCATTTGTCAATCAAATAGCAGAGAGGGTCAACACTGTTGGGGGGGGGGGGGAACCACTTCCATTGGTACTGATTCATAGGAGCCACCTTTTTTGATTATTGGAGGTGCTAGCCCCAGTGGAGATAAGCCCTCCCTGAACACATACAAGGAATTTAATGAATATTGGGGGTGCTGAAGCACCCACAGCAGCCTCCGAGTTGGCTCCTATGCAGATGATGGCATACAGGTGGCCATGAGGCCATTAAGTACCGTTGGTATGCATTATAATTAATGGTTGTTAAACTACTTTATATGTGTTCTCATGACCATGTTATCAAGTATGCAATATATTTATTTTTGTTACATGTTTCCACTATTCATGATGTATTGTAAGCCACATAGAGCCTGCAAAGAGGGGTGGGGAAATGTGGCCTACAAAAGCAACAAAGACTTATAGTCGGAAATACATTATTGTAGGGATATGGGAATGGTTGTGGCTTCAAATACATACTTTTAATTACTGATTGTGCATGTACCCATATTACTCATTATCCTTGCATGCACACTCCAGTTACTGGTTATATAGATGATGGAGCTATTATATGTGTAGGTACGGGGGGGGGGGGGGGGGGGGGAGGGGGACAAACACATACCTCTCAAGCCGCTCCCGGATGCGGGACCAGGCTCTCATGGCCTGGATCCTGGGGGGCAGGTGGTGGTGGCTAATGAAGAGCCTGTGCCGGTGCCTCATGCACAGCCGCACCAGCAGCAGGCTCTCCTGCTCACTATAATTTGGCTCACGTCGCATGTGCGCCATATTTCGGAGTGAACAATAGGGGTTGGAAAACAAGCGCCTTATATGGACGCCCTTGCGTGACGGACGTCTTTTCGTGCACAGCTCCATATATGGATTCTCAACCCATATATGGGCCTCTCAGCACGTGGACGCCATCGTTATCATAGACGTGCGTGACGTGCATGAATGGTTGTTCTGCGTGTGGGCCCTTCTTGCGTGCGGAACTTGCCTTATATAGATCATTATGAAGCATGCTACCCTTTTCCCATATACAAAATAATATAGGTGCATCTTCTGTAGGTACAGTGCATGCAGTTCCGGACATGCAGATAGGGCACATATGAGGAATATTGGGTGGAGCAGCAGGATGTTCCTGTATTTGACGTGTATGAACGTCCCTCATATTTGATGTACCTGGATGAACGGAACAGCATGCACTGTACTTGCGGTACAAGTAATGTATATTGTTATACACGCTTTCTGATTTGGTTGTTTTAACCAGCGATAATCAAACGTGTTAGGGCGCCCAATTTAGTCAAGCTTATGTGCTCCTCGTTTGATTGTTTTGCTACAGGGATAATCGATTATCGAAAAACGCCCATACTATTTTCCAATTATACATGCCTATTTTTGGACGTTTTCGTAAGAACGTCCTAATTCGTACTTGGACGATCTTTCAGTTATGCCCCTCCACGTCTCCGTCTTCCCTCTACATGGTCTCTGTCACTTTTTTCCTTTGCTGCCAGTAGCAGCACTGCTTCAGTTGAATCAACCTGCTTGCGGTCTTCCCTGTAATGTGTCCCAACCTCGCAGAAGCAGGAAGGTGCATCAGTGAGGATGGGACGTGTCACAGGGCAGGCCCAAAGCCCTAAGGCTGGCTGATTCAATTGAAGCAGTGCCGCTACCGGCAAGGAGAAGAAATGACAGGGACAGGCCCCAGCAGTTGACAAGCATAATGGTGTTTTA
Source organism: Microcaecilia unicolor (assembly GCF_901765095.1). Lineage (NCBI taxonomy): Eukaryota > Metazoa > Chordata > Amphibia > Gymnophiona > Siphonopidae > Microcaecilia > Microcaecilia unicolor. The sequence goes on along the minus strand of NC_044041.1, from coordinate 147,106,824 downwards.
ATCTTGGTGTAAGCACCCTATCTCAAGGGTGTGATGTTTGTAGCCATTATGTTCAGGTCACTACTAACACTGGTAATCACAAAATTGTATTCATTAACATTTATGCACCAAACTCAGATGACCCTAAGTTTTTGCATGATTTAGCGGACCTGAGTGCTGAAGCAGGGAACACTTGAATATTGGCAGGGGATTTTAATTTTTGTACTTGACCTGGTACTGGACAGGCAGTCTAAAGTCTGGTATAGGAAAACCAAAGCACGGGAGGAATTGTAGAACCTTATAAAACAACTTCAGCTGATGGATCCTGGAAGACATTGAATCCCACAGGTAGGGATTATACCCTATTCTCATAATCACACTTCTCATACCTGATCAGTGGATCTCTCATGTCTCAAGTGCAGCATGCAGATATTGGTAACATTCTGATATCTGATCATACAGTTATCTCACTTAAGTTGAGTCCAGCTTTAATATCTGCTTCCAGATCACAGTGGATATTTGAGGCTGACATTTTAGAGGAGGAAGGTTTTAGTGGAGGAGTGGCCTAGTGGTTAGGGTGGTGGACTTTGGTGGACTTAGGTCCTGAGGAACTGAGTTCGATTCCCACTTCAGGCACAGGCAGCTCCTTGTGACTCTGGGCAAGTCACTTAACCCTCCATTGCCCCATGTAAGGTACCTCATGAAAGGCTACAGAGGAAACTGGAGGGCCATGGGATAGGAGGAAATGTCCTATTGTGGATTAAAAACTGGTTGAAGGATAGGAAACAGAGAGTGGGGTTAAATGGGCAGTATTCACAATGGAGAAGGGTAGTTAGTGGGGTTCCTCAGGGGTCTGTGCTTGGACCGCTGCTTTTTAATATATTTATAAATGATTTAGAGATGGGAGTAACTAGCGAGGTAATTCAATTTGCTGATGACACAAAGTTATTCAAAGTCGTTAACTCGCGACAGGATTGTGAAAAATTACAAGAGGACCTTACGAGACTGGGAGACTGGGCGGCTAAATGGCAGATGACGTTTAATGTGAGCAAGTGCAAGGTGATGCATGTGGGAAAAAAGAACCCGAATTATAGCTATGTCATGCAAGGTTCCACGTTAGGAGTTACGGACCAAGAAAGGGATCTTGGTGTCGTCGTCGATAACACACTGAAACCTTCTACTCAGTGTGCTGCTGCGGCTAGGAAAGCGAATAGAATGTTGGGTATTATTAGGAAAGGTATGGAAAATAGGTGTGAGGATGTTATAATGCCACTGTATCGCTCCATGGTGCGACCGCACCTTGAGTATTGTGTTCAATTCTGGTCGCCGCATCTCAAGAAAGATATAGTAGAATTGGAAAAGGTGCAGCGAAGGGCGACTAAAATGATAGCGGGGATGGGACGACTTCCCTATGAAGAAAGACTAAGGAGGCTAGGACTATTCAGCTTGGAGAAGAGACAGCTGAGGGTAGACATGATAGAGGTATATAAAATAATGAGTGGAGTGGAACAGGTGGATGTGAAGCGTCTGTTCACGCTTTCCAAAAATACTAGGACTAGGGGGTATGCGATTAAACTACAGTGTAGTAAATTTAAAACAAATCGGAGAAGATTTTTCTTCACCCAACGTGTAATTAAACTCTTGAATTCATTGCCGGAAAATGTGGTGAAGGCGGTTAGCTTAGCAGAGTTTAAAAAGGGGTTGGACGGTTTCCTAAAGGACAAGTCCATAAACCGCTACTAAACGGACTTGGAAAAATCCAAAATCCCAGGAATAACATGTATAGAATGTTTGTACGTTTGGGAAGCTTGCCAGGTGCCCTTGGCCTGGATTGGCCGCTGTCGTGGACAAGATGCTGGGCTCGATGGACCCTTGGTCTTTTCCCAGTATGGCATTACTTATGTACTTATGTACTAAGTCGCATTGAGCCTGCCATGAGTGGGAAAGCGCAGGGTACAAATGTAACAAAAAAAAATTTATATATAGGAATGGTTAATAACGCTATAACTGAGATAAACAGAAGTGAAGATATCAGCTGGCCGACAGTGTGGGATATCTTTAAAGCCTGTATACATCAAGAAGCATCAAAAAATTAAAAGAAAAACTTGAAGTGGATATACGGCAGCTAGAGCACAATCATCAGGCAGATCCTTCTAATATACCTAAACTTTCACAGCTACAGTGTTTGAAGTATATGTATAACATAGAGCTGAGCAGACAAACCAGTTTGTTCATCTTTTTGCAATCTGCCCAATACTATGCAGAACCCAGTGCATACCATCCACTGTTCCTGTATATGTATAACATAGAGCTGAGCAGACAAACCAGTTTGTTCATCTTTTTGCAATCTGCCCAATACTATGCAGAACCCAGTGCATACCATCCACTGTTCCTCTGGTAACCTGCTCTATCTCTCCTCCCCACTCCTCCCTGAGACTCAATATTCCACGTGAAACTACCTTTAGCTACTTTGGTCCCAGTCTCTGGAATTCTCTCCCCCTCTACCTCTGGTTCTAAACCTCCCTCTCTGCCTTCAAATCAGTATTCAAATTTTATCTCTTCATTGGTCCATTGCTAACCTGAGCACTCTGTCACCCCTAAGCTGATCTCTCTGTTTTCTATCCCGGGCTGCTTCCCTACTCTGTTTTCTCTTTAGCATTTAACTTTTATTGTGTAAACCACATAGAGGGGCATAATCAAAAGGGACACCCAAGTTTTGCTGAGGACGTCCTCGCAAAACATCCCGGCGAAGGGGCGGGGAAACCTGTATTATCGAAACAAGATGGGCGTCCATCTTTCGTTTTGATAATAGGGTCAGGGCCGCCCAAATCCTGAAATTTAGGTCATCCTTAGAGATGGTCGTCCCTAAACTTGGTAGTTTCTGATTTTCGGCGATAATGGAAACCAAGGACGCCCATCTCAGAAACGACCAAATGCAAGCCTTTTGGTCATGGGAGGAGCCAGCATTCGTAGTGCACTGGTCCCCCTGGCATGCCAGGACACCAACCGAGCACCCTAGGCAGGGCCAGTCTTAGGCCGAGGTGGCCGCATAGGGCCTCGCCCTTAAGAGGGCCCCGCGCGGCACGCCTCGGTCAGCCTACTCCGCTCCATCTCAGCGCTCCGTTTACTTTGCATCGCGATCGCGAGTCCGACTCGTCTCCGACCCACGTCACAGCAGCTGTGTCAGTGAAAGCGCTGCCCGACGTCTCTCACCACTGCCTTCCCTTCGCTTTGCTCGTTCATTCCCAGACAGTGCCCCGCCTTCTTCTGACATCATTTCCTTGCGAGGGCAGGACACTGAGTCTGAGAGGGAATGAACGAACGAAGCGAAGGGAAGGCAGTGGTGACTGGTGAGAGACGTCGGGCAGCGCTTTCACTGACGCTGCACTGCACAGCTGTTGTAACGGAGGTAAATTTAAAAGATTTTGCTGGGCATGGAGGGGAGGGAGGAGAATTGGTGGATAGATAGCTGGCGGCTTAGCGGATTGTGCAGCAGTGCTGAAGTGAGGAGAAATTGACGTTCATTTAATAAAGAGGGAGGAGGAGTGATCATGTGGTGTAATACAGGAGTGAAGTCGCGTTGGAACTGAGCTCCTGCGATTCCCCCATCATCTTACGCTATTAACAGCCTCAAAGGGGAAAAACGAACTTTTGTATCGCCAGCCTAACAACTTGGAGACCGGGTGGTTTTTGTTTGCTAGCCTTGTGAAGAAGAATGGCGGCGAAAACGCTCAGAAAAGATAAAGAGAAAGGCAAGATCGCAGAATCCAAGATGGCACCCGGACAGCAATCGCCGAATTCGAGCGTTTGCTCAGTATGGACGGCAGAAATTACCGCGGAGGTGACAGCTGCGGTAGAGGCGGCCCTTGATAAAAAACTGCAAGCATTGTTTGACCGCGCAGAATCTGCCCATGAACGGCTTGACGGGTTCCACCTCGATCTGGACCACATGCAACAGCGGATCAGTGACCTGGAAGACCGAGCAGTGACATCCGAACAACCTGTGGAGGCCCTACAGAAGAAAATAGTGGAGCTAGAAAACAAACTAGACGACTTAGAGAACAGGTCGCGTCGTAATAATTTACGACTAATTGGGCTCCCAGAACATATAAAGGACTCAGAGCTGGGAAGTTTCTTAGAAACCTGGCTTCAGAGCACATTAAAATTGAATAATCTGCCGGGCCCGCTGCGCATCGAGAGAGCACATCGGCTGGGGCCAAAGCGCCAAGGCGCGACGAGACCACGGGCGGTGATAATGAAGATCCTCCACTATGGCCACAAACAGGCGATTTTGCAAGCTGTAAGGGCAGGAGGAGAGCTTCGTTGTGAAGGCCAACGGATCCTTTGCTTCCAGGACTATTCAGCACGTGTAGCAGCGGCGCGAAAGGAGTTTGCGCCCGTGTGTGCGGCTTTACATGAGAAAAAAATCAGGTTTGCACTGATATATCCTGCCAAACTGAAGGTGCAGTACGAGGGGGGAGAGAAACTCTTTGAAGAGGTGGCTGCAGCTAAAGAATTCCTTAAGAGTATTGCACAGGAACCTGCAACCTGATGTTGAAAAGATGGCGTCTTACAGAAGAAAGTCTTTGACGGGACATGTGAGTTGAAAGAGACTTTGAGACATGGACTAGAAGACTGCTAAGTATGATTAGAGACTATATCTCCATACCTAAACTTTTGTCTCAAGGGAATAATTGGACAGGGGGATACAAGGTAAACACCCGGTCTCAATAAATGGAGACAGGCATAAATACTACATGATGGGGTCTTCCCCATGGAGCAGATGGTTAATTGTCATAGAGGGGGAAAGGACACTATACGTGATGAGTTCCCTGTTGGAACTCAAGGGTTTAAAGATTAGAGGGGGAGGGAGGGAATTCATGGGGGGGAGGGGAGGGGAGTGGGGGAATAGGGGAGGGGGTGGGGAGCAGGTCTGTTTGAACATGGCATGTAAATGGGGTAGGAGAAGACAATTAGGAAGTGTCGAGAGTACACAAAGAAGCAGAGGGAGGTGTAGGCTGGGACATCTTTCTCTTTATTACAGGTTTAATAACATATGTGAGCCAATTAGGATGGGCTATGGTTAAGCTAATATCTTGGAATGTGGGGGGGATTTCCTCCCCAATCAAAAGAAGTAAGATTTTACAGACTTTAAATAGACAAAAGGCACATATAGCAATGCTACAGGAGACACACCTAACAGCAATAGAACACAAGAAGCTGTGTAAATGGTGGGTGGGAGACTATGTGGAAAGCCCGTCACCAAATAGAAAGGCGGGAGTTATTATCTTATTCCGCAAAGGGCTCCATATTATAAAAAAACGAGTAATTGCGGACCCGCTAGGAAGATATGTTTTCTTAGAAGCCCATGTAAATAATCACCCTTTCTTACTAATTAATGTATATGCACCAAACCAATATGACAGGAGGTTCTATCAGACCCTGGTGAGACATGTGCATTCCTTTGGTCAGATGCCTATAATTATGGGGGGAGATTTTAACTCAGTCTATGATCCATTACTGGATAGTACTGGAGCCTCTAGAGTAGGGCCAGTGAACCTGACAAAGGGAGTCCCACGGCTGTGCTCTATGTTAGATCTAGTTGACGCATGGCGCCTGTACCATCCGGGAGAGAGGGACTATACCCACTTATCTAGGGCACATGATACGCTATCCCGAATTGACTATATCCTGGTTTCAGCAAATAGGATTCCTTGGTTACAACAGGCAGAGATAGGGCCAACACAGGTCTCAGACCACGCTTTTGTGTGGATCACAATTGGGTGTGGTGGGGATAGAACCCAGAAGCCTAGGTGGCGATTTCCCACAGAACTGTTCTACGACCCACAATTTGCCTCCTATATACAATCCCAGTGGAAAGAATACTCAGAGTTTAATGAGAATAGTTATCAGTTAGACCCGATACTATTTTGGGAAGCGGCCAAGGCCGTGCTGAGAGGAGCCATAATTTCATATCATTCCTATAAGAAAAGATCTAGAGAAGCAGAGATAGTTAGGATGGGGAAGGTAGTGGGGCAGGCACGCCAGAGATTTGGAACTAACCCAACGCCCTTAAATAAATCAAGACTACTAGAAGCTCAGTCATCTTTGAACCAGTTGATACATGCCAAAGCTAAAAAATCAAATTTTTATTATCGCTATCAGTTATACAAACATGCAAATAAGCAAGGGAAATTGATGACACGACTGTTACAGCAAGTGGGTGGCTCCAGATATGTGTCACAAATCAGAGATACACAGGGGGGTACTCAGCATACTCTGGAGGGAGTGAATGAAGTATTCCGGCAGTTCTATGAGGCTTTATATTCCCCTCCAGAGGATCAGGGGCTCCAAGCCGAGTGTTATTTAGCAGGACAATCACTTCCCCAGATCACAGAAATACAACAAAGTAGCCTTAATAGATTAATAACAAAGGACGAGGTGAGCTGGGGTATATGTGCCAGCCCATTGCATAAGTCTCCAGGAGTGGATGGACTTTCCTCTGAGTTTTATAAGCTCCTTAGTTCGGATATTGTACCTTGCCTGACAGAGGTTTTCAATAAATGTATAGAGACGGGGGGTCTACCAGAGTCTTTAAAGAAGGCACAAATCATAGTCTTGTTAAAACCAGGCCGGGACCTGCTCTTAGCCAGTTCATATAGACCTATCTCTTTGCTTCCTTTTGAAACAAAATTATTGGCAAAGATTCTGGCAAACAGACTGGCACGGATCCTGCCGGAGATAGTGGAGGAGTCTCAGGTGGGCTTTGTACGAGAAAGATCAGTAGCTCGAAATATGAGACAGATTTTAGGAGTGTTGGAAAGCCTACATGAATCCTCAACCCCGGCCTTAATCATTAGTTTTGATGCCGAAAAGGCATTTGATCGGGTTAATTGGGACTTCATGTTTGCCTCCCTGAGGGCATTTGGGATGGAAGGGTTTTTCTTACATGCCATAGAAACGCTGTACCAAGGACCTGTTGCGGAGGTATGGGTAAACGGGCAGGCTTCGGAAACATTCAGGATCGCCAGGGGTACCCGACAGGGATGTCCCCTCTCGCCCCTTCTTTTTGTGTTGGTGCTTGACCCTCTTATAAGAGAAATCCAGAATATGAGGGAGGTGAGAGGGGTACAGATACAGCAAACTTCCTTTAAGATCTTGGCCTTCGAAGATGACCTCTTGACTATAATACAGGACCCCCAGGTGTCCTTACCGTCCCTACTGGACATTTTTGCTGAATTTGGGGATTACTCTGGTTTTCGTCTTAATCTAGACAAATCTGAGGTTATGACACTTCACATGAGAGAGGAGCAGTGGGAAAGTCTATGTTGTCCACTTAAAAGAGTGGGGGATGCGTTTAAATATCTAGGGATCCAGCTCACCAAGGACCCCAAGCTGCTATATAGTGCTAATGTAGAATACTTGCTAGAAGACACTAAGAGAACACTGGGAAGATGGGCAGGACTACCGATATCGTTGGTGGGCCGCATCTCCTTGTTTAATATGGTGCTTTTCCCTAAATGGCTATATTTTTTACAGACAATCCCATTGTATCTCAAACACCAGGAAGTGAGATCTCTACAAAAACTGCTTTCAAAATTTTTGTGGGCTGGGAAACGACCCCAGATACGATTTTCACAACTGGTGAGGCCTTGGAGAAACGGGGGGATGGGAATGCCGGACATTAAACGCTACAACGTAGCATGTTTATTGCGCCACTTGGGGGACTGGTATCTGCAGAGGGAGGATTATACCCCATTGGAGATAGAAAAAGCAAGGTGTAGCCCCTTAAACCTGATGTATGTCTTACATGGGGCATTGAAGGACCTACCTACAAGGTTGCGAACTAGTGTATTGGTGTGGCCCTTAAAGGCCATATGGAAGGACCTGGCTAGGCTGTGGTCCTTTGATCCTAGATGTAGTAGATTACTACCCCTCCTAGGGAATGAGGCGTTCCGCCCAGGGGATGAAAATCCTATAGTGAGATCCTGGGGAGAAGGGGATAATGTACTTATACACTATTGGTTGGAGCCCAGTGGTAATCTTAAAACAATGGCCGAATTAAACCTAGACTTAGCAGATTGGGGGGTATGTTTTGCATACGAACAGCTTAGACATTATATAGCTTCACTCCCCCGTGCTGCACTTGGTGTTGATCTGACCACTAAGATGGGGGACTTATTTGAGATGATATCAGAGGATCCTATCTCGATATCCATATTACATAAAAGGCTGTTACTGGCTAGGCCACAGGGAGATTTCACATGAGTGGCAGCGAAGTGGTCAGCAGATACACAAAGAGGGATCACCCCGGGAGATTTGTTGAAGGGTTGGAGAGGAGTCCTGAAATGGACACAAAACGCAAACCTTCGAGAATGCCAGGTCAGAGTGATATACAGGGCATATACCTCTCAGTCTCGACTGTGTCAGATGGGATATATAGAATCAGCCCAATGTAGACGTTGTGGTGCGCCGGACAATAACTTCTACCATGCTTTCTGGAAGTGCTCAGCTATAACAGCCTTCTGGACCAGGATAGTTAAATATTTAGAAAGAATAGGAGGGAAAAAGGTTAATCAGCAGCCTATGAGTATTCTGTTGGGTTGCCAAGCTCCAGTAGAGGGAGGTACGAGATACCAGAATATAATGGCCCATAAGGCTTTTTTGGTGGGCATGAAGTGCATACTTGTTAACTGGACACAAGAACTGAACCCCTCCTTTTGGCAATGGAGGAATCGCTTACATGACTTACTTATGATGGAGCTCCAGGACTCTCTGTATAACCCTCGGACACAAAGCAATTTTTTCCTTACCTGGGAAGGATATATTAACACTTTGTCCGACAGGGCGAGGAGTCACATTATTAATAAACTTGGCGCATTGTCCAAGCTTCCCTCAGCAACTAATGGGAACTAAATGGGAATAGAGTTCTTTTCCTGCCACCTTTTAGGAATTGGAAAGACAGTAGAGCAGACCAAGGCGGGGGGGGGGGGGGAGGGAGGGTTTAGGAGGGGGGGTAGTAGGGGGGGGGGAAGTCTATTTGGAGTTATGTTAGCCCTTCCCCAGTGTGATATGGGCATCCTCCGGGGAGGGGTAGGAGGGCCATCAGACCACAGGCCCCCTGGCTCTCTTGCGGAGGGGAGTAAATTTATACATTATGGTTTGATCTTAATTCTAGGCTTTGTGAATGTACAGCTGACACCTGAAGGCGGTTATATTTTGGGGGTCAAGCACTTGAACATATGGTGTCAATTGGTAGAAGGGAAAGATGGGGGGAAAGGGTTGTTGGGAAATTGCTGTTAATAGATCTTGTTGACTAAATGTTAGTTAATAGTACATAGGGGGGGGATAAAGTTAAAAGATTAATGGAGATGTGTAATATCGTACAATTTCAGTACTTGGTGTGTGTTGATTGATTGTAGAGACATTTACATTATGTAAACACCATTTTTGTGCTTCATTAATAAAAACTGTTGAAACTTAATAAAGAGGGAGGAGAAAAAGAATGGAAGGGGAAATTCAGTAAATGAGGCGACGGGAGAGGGTTGCCTCGGTGTTCTCAGCTCACTACTTATGCCCGTATCCTCCTGCCCATTAATGCTAACCCTGTACTACCCCCCACCCCCATCTCTACTAACCACCACCACTTTTATCGTACTGATTCTCTTCGTGACTTCCTCTGCTAAATAACTGGAGCTTCCACTTACAAGCAAATCTCTTTACCTGACGTGATAGAAGATAGCACGTTGCTTAGTGTTTAAAACTGTTCTTTTGGACTTTCTGCCTATCTTGCCCAGGACTGACACATCTTAATTACAAACAGGCGGGAAATGATAGTCTGTACTATGACGGCATATATTTGTTAGATTTCCAGCATATCAGGGTAGTTTTTCATACTACCTTCTCTCTGGCTGCATTTATTTAAAAAAAAAAAAAAAAACAATCTGATACATATATCCTTTCACACCATTTCAAATATACCTATGTTGGCATGTCAAAAAGGGAATTGTATTAGAATGGGTGTTTGCTAACAGCTCCTTTTCCCTGCCCGACCTAAATGTTTATTTTTTGTTTTGTATAATAAATATTGCATGGTATAATAGTTTGCATAACACTATCCTCAGTAAATAACTTCATATATGTGCACTGTCTGTATAGAGTCGGAAGTATGCTTGTTTTACAACTGCATTGAACTATTAAAGAATCATTTTTTTATACATTAAGAGGCAGTAATTAGCAATCTTCAGCTGCATAATTATGCATTTCTGTCCTGATTTTTAATTGTGCCCGAGGTTGTAAATTTTGTCCTGTACTGAGGCAGCATTAACACTTCAGTAAGGAGAAAGGACTTGGCTTGTAGATCATTTATTTTAACCTTTAATGTCATAAATGAAATAGCATTTTGTGAGTTATGGTTTTAGCAGTGTTAATCAACCTCAAGAAAATTTCATTGCTGGCCTGCATGTTCTCATTGATTTGACACCACTGGCTATCTCCCAACAGTTGGTGGCTACCATATATTTTTTTAAATCAAATCAATCAGGTTGAGACGGGGAAGACAAATTTCTTTCTCCTTTGTGGCCTGAGCAATGAAAAACAGCTTGAAAACATTCTTGGCAGTTTCGCATCCTTTTGAGTGGCTCATATGAGGCATCATGGTTCACAATAGATAAGGGATGGGCTGGAGTGTAAATTTAAGGGGCTTCGATGTTAGCTTCAGAACTTAGTACAAGAACAGTGCTGGGTAGATTTCCACGGTCTGTGCCCTGAGAAAGGCAATGACAAATCAAACTCAGGTATATATATAAAGTATCACATACCATGTAAAATGAGTGTATCTTGTTGGGCAGACTGGATGGACCGTACAGGTCTTTATCTGCCGTCATTTACTATGTTACTATGTTAGATAGATGGAGGGGGAAGGAGAGAGAGGAGCATCGATGGACATGGATGGGAGGGCAGGGCCCAGGGAGAGAGGAGAAATTGCTTAATATGGATGGATGGAGGTGGGCGGGGGACAGAGGAGCATGGATGGACATGGATGGGATTGCAGGGCCCAGGGAGAGAGGAGAAATTGCTTAATATGGATGCAGTGGCGTACCTAGGGTAGTTGACACCCGGGGCCAGTCATTTTTTAACACCCCCCCCCCCCCCCCCAAATCCAGTACTAGGCATGCCGAGAATACAAAACACTCAGGACCTATAGAGCAATTCTACCATACCATAAGCAGTCATTTCTACGAGTCACACAAGGAAAAGGAAAACATCTTAAACACTACAGTGAGCACTAGAACATCAATTCACCTATTGTAAAATGAAACCAGACAGAATAATACAGATCGTAGATCCTGCACAGTCAATGCCAACTGAAAGCCATGTCTTTTTCACAAACACAGATACACCCTAATCCACTATAGAATAAGTAATCATAAACTTTCTATTTAGACAAAAATTAAACTGAACCCCCAATGCCAGACTCTGCATACAATGCAACACCACAGAAACTGTCCCCTAGTACTGTGCAAAATATAAAGACAGCAGATGTAAATTTGAAAAAAACTAACAAGTACCAATCACCACTTTACAAATTAACAAATAGAAATAAAACAAATATAGAAAGTAAAATAATACCATTTTATTGGACTAATACATTTAGCTTTCAGAGGCCAAAACCTCCGTCCTCGGGTCAGTACAGTATAGTGCTGTTACAGTATCCTATCCTGACCTGAGGAAGGGGGTTTTGTTCTCCGAAAGTTAGTCAAAATGTATTAAAATTAGTCCAATAAAAAGATTACCTTATTTACATGTTCTATTATAAACATTTAACATATCTACAATACTTTATCCTAAAGCAAAAAAAATAAAAAAATATATTTTATTTACAGTTTGTTGTCTCTGGTTTCTGCTTTCCTCATCTTCTTTTCACCGTCTTCCTTCCATCCAGCATCTGTCTTCACTCTCTCTCTCTCTGCCATCCAGTGTCAGCCCTCTCTGCCGTCCCTTCCATCCACTGCCTGCCCTTTCTCTCTGCCCCTTCAATCCACCATTTGCCCTCCCTCTCCCATCCATCCAGGGTCTGCCCTCCCTCTCGCTCCCCCTTCCATCTAGGATCTGTCCCCTCTCTCTCTCTGCCCCTTTTTTCAGCCCCCAGTTCCAGCCCCCTTCTCCCCTCTGAACACCCCCACCCCAGTCCCCTTCTCCTGTCTGAGACCCCCACCACAGTCCCCTTCTCCCCTCCCCTGTCTGAGACCCCCACCCCAGTCCCCTTCTCCTCTCCCCTGTCTGAGATCCCCACCCCAGTCCCCTTCTCCCCTCTGAACACCCCCACCCCAGTCCCCTTCTCCCCTCTGAGATCCCCACCCCAGTCCCCTTCTCCCCTCCCCTGTCTGAGATCCCCACCCCAGTCCCCTTCTCCCCTTTTCCCCTCTGAACACCCCCACCCCAGTCCCCTTCTCCCCTGTCTGAGATCCCCACCCCAGTCCCCTTCTCCCCTCCCCTGTCTGAGATCCCCACCCCAGTCCCCTTCTCCACTCCCCTTTTCCCCTCTGAACACCCCCACCCCAGTCCCCTTCTCCCCTGTCTGAGATCCCCATCCCAGTCCCCTTCTCCCCTCCCCTTTTCCCCTCTGAACACCCCCACCCCAGTCCCCTTCTCCCCTGTCTGAGATCCCCACCCCAGTCCCCTTCTCCTCTCCCCCTCCCCTGTCTGAGATCCCCACCCCAGTCCCCTTCTCCCCTCTGAACACCCCCACCCCAGTCCCCTTCTCCCCTCTGAGATCCCCACCCCAGTCCCCTTCTCCCCTCCCCTGTCTGAGATCCCCACCCCAGTACCCTTCTCCCCTCCCCTTTTCCCCTCTGAACACCCCCACCCCAGTCCCCTTCTCCCCTGTCTGAGATCCCCACCCCAGTCCCCTTCTCCTCTCCCCCTCCCCTGTCTGAGATCCCCACCCCAGTCCCCTTCTCCCCTCTGAACACCCCCACCCCAGTCCCATTCTCCCCTCTGAGATCCCCACCCCAGTCCCCTTCTCCCCTCCCCTGTCTGAGATCCCCACCCCAGTCCCCTTCTCCCCTCCCCTTTTCCCCTCTGAACACCCCCACCCCAGTCCCCTTCTCCCCTGTCTGAGATCCCCACCCCAGTCCCCTTCTCCTCTCCCCCTCCCCTGTCTGAGATCCCCACCCCAGTCCCCTTCTCCCCTCTGAACACCCCCACCCGAGTCCCTTTCGCCCCTCTCCTTCCCCACCGGCTAAGCAGCGTCGCAGGCAGCGCCTCGTGCCCTGCTTGTAAAAAAAAAAAATCAAATCTCCTTCCTTCTCCTCGTCTTGACGTCGACTCGGGCCTTCCAATCAAATTGATTGGAAGGCCCGAGTCGACGTCAAGACGAGGAGGAGAAGGAAGGAGGAGATTTGATTTTTTTTTTTTTTTTACAAGCAGGGCACGAGGCGCTGCCTGCGACGCTGCTTCGCCATTTTTTTTTTAATGTGCGGCGCCGCGGGAACGGCCACGGGAGGCGGCGGGAGCGGAGCACCCCCCACCCACTGGCACCCGGGGCGGACCGCCCCCACCGCCCCCCCCTTGGTATGCCACTGTATGGATGGATGGAGGTGGGCAGGGGACAGAGGAGCATGGATGGGAGGGCAGGGCCCAGGGAGAGAGGAGAAATTGCTGGACATGGAGGGGAGGGCAGGGGAGAGAGGAGAATTGCTGGATATGGATGGATGGGAAATTGCTGAATTTAAGGGCTGGATCGGAAGGCAGATGCTGAAACTGGAGAAAGGATAGAGACAGGGCTACAGATGGTAGACAGGACACATAAGGACACAGGAGGATGGTGGACACGGTGAGAGAAAAAACCAATATCAAATGGAAAGAAGACACTGCATAAAACAGAAGACACTGGGACCAAAGCGAATAGAAAAACTAAACGATCAGACAACAAAGGTAGAAAAAAGTATTTTATTCAGAATTTATTAATTGGAATATGTCAGCTTGTGGAAATGTGCATCTGTGATATTTTGCATGTAAGTTTCAATTTTTCTAGTATTGCTGCATGCTGAGTCTGACTTCTTGAGGTAACTTTCCAGTTCAGTATTTTGCCTTTATATCTGTTGTCATGTGTTTTTCATGTGTGATCAAGGTGCAGTATCCTGCTAGTGTGTAGTATTTGCAGCCCTTTTTGTTTTGTTTTTTTTCCACAAGGTAGTGTATTGGTGTTTTAGAGCCTGGTGTAATTACAGTTCTGCCTTTCCACGCATAAGGTTGTAGCTCGTCCTGTCCTTGGCATTAGTGCTGTTATGGTTTGGTAAGGTTATGAGTGTGTTTTTGCACAAGTTTGTGTATAGTGTTTTGCAGTGGAGAGATTGTGTGTCCGCACCTCTGACCCCCCGGGGTTATGAGAATTGGAACTACTAATTGTAGTGGACTTGAACTGAATAATTTCTGGGGAGGGGGAGTTCATGATAGCATTGTGCTTATTTATTTCAATCAGTTTTTCTGTACAAGTTTAGCTTCATTTGTCTTTATTTGAAATTTCATAAAAAAAGTTTCTAAAAATTGAATAATCTTATCAATGGGGTGGGGTGGGGCTAGGGCAGGGGCACTTGCTAAGACCGGCCCTGACCCTAGGGGGCACTACAGTGGACTTCATAAATTGCTTCCACGTACATAGCTCCTTTACCTTGTGTGGTGAGCCTCTCAAAAAAAAAACCCCAAACCCACTACCCACACCACTACCATAGCCCTTACGGGTGAAGGGGGGCACCTAGATGTGGGTACAGTGGGTTTCTGGTGGGTTTTGGAGGGTTCACATTTACCACTACAAGTGTAACAGGTAGGGGGGGATGGGCCTGGGTCCGCCTGCCTGAAGTGCACTGCATATGACATATACAGACAAACCAGGACTATTAGCCACCAACTCAAAGAGAGTGCTTGAAACAGTTCACACCAGTATAATATAATAGAAGTTTTTGTGTATGTAGAGTACCCTCAGATATTTTCCACTATTACTGCAGTCAATAATGCTGCTACAAAGTAGCATAGCACTTCTTTCGTTGGGTAGCTCTAACAAATTTTTTTGGGGAGCAGCATATGCTCATTTTCTCCGAGGACAAACAGGCTGCTTGTTCTCACTGATGGGTGACGTCCACGGCAGCCCCCTCCAACCGGAAACTTCACTAGCAAAGGCCTTTGCTAGTCCTCGTGCGCCGATGCGCACCGCACATGCGCGGCCATCTTCCCGCCCGAACCGGCTCGTGTTCGTCAGTCTTCTTTTGTCCGTGCTCGGGACGGTCGTGTTTTACCGCCGTTTCGTGCCCCTCAAGTTGACCTCGCGCGTCTTCGCGATTTTCGCAAAAAAAAAAAAAAAGGGACCTTTCGGTCTTTTCCCCTTTTCCCGTGTTTCCAGCTTTTTCCCCGCGTAAGTTTCCTTTTGCTTTCGGGACCGGCCTATTTGGCCTCGATTCAGGTTTTTCTCCCGTATTTTTGGTGCCCTTCGTCATCATCGCGAATTTTGATTTCGCTGGCGTGATTTTTCCGCCCATGTCATCGAAGTCTTCCGGTGGCTTCAAGAAGTGCACCCAGTGCGCCCAGGTAATCTCGCTCACTGATAGGCACGCTTCGTGTCTTCAGTGTCTGGGGGCTGGGCACCGCCCGCAGGCCTGTAGTCTTTGTGCTCTTTTAAAAAAGAGGACTCAGGTAGCGAGATTGGCCCAGTGGAACGCGTTGTTCTCGGGCTCTTCGACGACAACAGCACGGGCATCGAGTGCATCGACGTCGACAGCATGGAAGTCTTCAACCTCGGCATCGACTGCATCGAGGCCTCTACCTCCGACATCGTCGGTACCGAGGTATCGAAAGGCTGCGTCGACGTCGGTGGTACCGGGACCTCCGCTGTTGCTGATGTCGTCGGACGGTGGTGCTTCATCTAGAGTGAAGGTGAGGGCTGTCCATTCCCCTGCTGGTGGCAGTGAGCCTTCGGGTGGGTCTCCCCCTGCCCTGAGGGCTCCTGCAGTACAGCCCCCCCGAGATCGACCTTCTTCGGCCTCGGCCCCGAGGAAGCGACGGTTGGATTCTACGTCCTCCTCGTCAGTACCGGGAAGCTCCGGTGACATGCTTCGCTTGAAGAAGTCTAAGAAGTATCGTCACCGGTCTCCTTCCCGTCTCGGTACCGAGAGCTCTGGGTTGCCGAGGCAGTCGGCACCCAGTAGGCATCGGCACCGGGAGGACCGCTCACCCTCTGTTCAGGAGGTGTCGATGCACTCCCCCTTGGACAGCCCGGAACCGCCTCCACGCCCGGAACAGACTCTGACATCGACGCCTGCATCGGCTTCCATGTCTTTCTCCACAGCCGCTCTGCACGAGAGTCTCCGGACCGTTCTTCCACAGATTCTGGGAGAGCTGTTGCGCCCTTCCCCTCCGGTACCGGGGGTGCTTGCGGTACCGGCTACTGCCGCCTCCCAGGCAGACTCCCCGACGACGTCGGCGGAGGGAACTTCGCCGATGCTGGCGAGGGAGTCCACCTCTCGACGCTCCTACCGTGGCCGTGTTTCCACGGAGTCGAGTCGGGCACGGGTTCAGACGCAGGTTCGTGAACTTGTCTGATACCGATGGTGAGGCCTCGTGGGAGGAGGAGGAGGACATCAGATATTTCTCTGACGAGGAGTCTGATGGCCTTCCTTCTGATCCCACTCCCTCCCCTGAAAGGCAGCTTTCTCCTCCCGAGAGTCTGTCTTTCGCGGCCTTTGTCCGGGAGATGTCTACGGCCATCCCCTTCCCGGTGGTTGTGGAGGATGAGCCCAGGGCTGAAATGTTTGAGCTCTTGGACTATCCTTCTCCACCTAAGGAAGCGTCCACAGTACCCATGCATCATGTCCTAAAAAAGACATTGCTGGCGAACTGGACCAAGCCTTTAACTAATCCCCACATTCCCAAGAAGATCGAGTTCCAGTACCGGATCCATGGGGACCCAGAGCTGATGCGCACTCAGTTGCCTCAAGACTCTGGTGTGGTGGATCTGGCCCTAAAGAAGGCTAAGAGTTCTAGAGAGCATGCTTCGGCGCCCCCGGGCAAGGACTCCAGAACCTTAGACTCCTTTGGGAGGAAGGCCTATCATTCCTCTATGCTCGTGGCCAAGATTCAGTCCTACCAGCTCTACACGAGCATCCATATGCGGAACAATGTGCGGCAGTTGGCGGGCTTGGTGGACAAGCTCCCTCCTGAGCAAGCCAAGCCATTTCAGGAGGTGGTCAGGCAGCTGAAGGCGTGCAGAAAATTCCTGGCCAGAGGGGTATATGATACCTTTGATGTTGCGTCCAGGGCTGCTGCTCAAGGTGTGGTGATGCGCAGACTCTCATGGCTGTGTGCCTCCGACCTGGAGAATAGGATCTAGCAGCGGATTGCGGACTCCCCTTGCCGAGCGGACAACATTTTTGGAGAAAAAGTCGAACAGGTGGTAGAACAGGTAGACGTTTTTATGGGGGAAGGAGGGCTGTTCCCTACTCTTCTGGTAAGCGTAGGTACAATCCTCCCTCTCGCCAGCCTGCGGCCCAGGCTAAGCCCCAGCGCGCTCGCTCTCGTCAGCAGCGTGCGCCTCAGCAAGGCCCCACGGCTCCCCAGCAAAAGCAGGAGGCGAGCTTTTGACTGGCTCCAGCAGAGCATAGCCGACATCAACGTGTCCGTGCCGGGCGATCTGCCGGTCGGGGGGAGGTTGAAAATTTTTCACCAAAGGTGGCCTCTTGTAACCTCTGACCGTTGGGTTCTTCAAATAGTCCGGCAAGGATACACCCTCAATTTGGCCTCGAAGCCTCCAAATTGCCCACCGGGAGCTCAGTCCTACAGCTTCCAGCACAAGCAGGTACTTGCAGAGGAACTCTCTGCCCTTCTCAGCGCCAATGCGGTCGAGCCCGTGCCATCCGGGCAAGAAGGGCTGGGATTCTATTCCAGGTACTTCCTTGTGGAAAAGAAAACAGGGGGGATGCGTCCCATCCTAGACCTAAGGGCCCTGAACAAATATCTGGTCAAAGAAAAGTTCAGGATGCTTTCCCTGGGCACCCTTCTTCCCATGATTCAGGAAAACGATTGGCTATGCTCTCTGGACTTGAAGGATGCCTACACGCACATCCCGATATTGCCAGCTCACAGGCAGTATCTGCGATTTCAGCTGGGCACACGTCACTTCCAGTACTGTGTGCTACCCTTTGGGCTCGCCTCTGCGCCCAGGGTGTTCACGAAGTGTCTGGCTGTAGTAGCAGCAGCACTTCGCAGGCTTGGGAGTGCATGTGTTCCCTTATCTCGACGATTGGCTGGTGAAGAACACATCCGAGGCAGGAGCTCTACAGTCCATGCAGATGACTATTCGACTCCTGGAGCTACTGGGGTTTGTGATAAATTATCCAAAGTCCCATCTTCTCCCAGTACAGAGACTCAAATTCATAGTGTAACCAGGGGTTAAGAAAAAAAAAATAAATTATAAATACTTACCTGGGTCCGGGGAGGCAGAGGAGGAGAAGCAGAGAAGAGAGGTGCTGCAGGAGGCAGCAGAGAGTTTTTGGAAGCGCTGGGGTGGAGAAGTGGCGCTCCCCGAGAGTTTTTGGGGACCTCCGGTGTCCCATTCTCGGGAGGGTGGAGAGGCATCGCCGGTTGCTCCTGGGGTTGATCGGAACGGGTCCCGGGAGTGAAGAGTGGCGCCGTTGTTTTGGGGGCCGCGTTTCAGGACGCGTGGAAGTTCGGGAGGGTCGCCGGGCCCATGTTAGGGGCTGAAGAGAAGCGGTGCATGAGGCAGCGCTGCGGGTCCAGCATTTGTTTTTAAGAAAATGGCCGGCGATCCGCGAGACGTCGGCGCGAGCGTGCATGAGGCAGCGCGCCTCATGCACGAATCGCGAACACGCGTCTTCGCGGCTAGGCCGAAGCCGGGGCCTAAATTTTGGGCCGGCTTCGGTAGTTTTTTATTTTTAACTCCGATTTCGTGTGGAGGGCGTCGGGACAGGAACGGATGGGGGTCTTCGAGTGTGGTAAAATTCTACTTTGAGGTAAGGGGTCTGGTGACCCAAAATTGTAAGTTGTTTATTTTTAAATTGTAGAAATGGGGTTTTTTTATTTTTAAAAAATCAGGAGTTTATCAGATTTTGATGGGGTTTTCATATTTGGGATCAGGAATTTTTTGTGGATTTTTCTGGGGGGTCAGTTTTGTGATTTTAACATTTTGAGGGGGTGTTTTGGTGGGAGGTGGTTTTGAAGGGGTTAATTAAGAGTTAGGGGGCTGAATTCGACGTAGTGTGTCCGGGGGGAGTTATTGGAATTTTTGAGAGGGATTTTAAATTTTTTGGGAATTTTTACAGGGATTTTTGTTAGGGTGTTGTAAGGCGGGGGTTAAATTTTGAGATTTTTAAATTTTAAAAAGATGGTTTGAATGAGGACGGAAAGTTTAATTAGCATGGGAAATTTGGGGAAAATTATTAAAAGTTTAAGGGGTTTTAGGGTTAATTGAAGAATTTCCTATTGATTCCTATGGGAATTTTTCAATTAAAATGGAGATTCAGCAGTGCTGCTCAACATTCCGCTTGTCAGCAGAGGAGCTTGGAATGTTGAGCAGGACTTGGGATTGGTTGGTAGGGTTTAGAACCCCAAGCTCAGAGCTGGTCTCCTAGGTAACGGTGACTCTGGCGGTTGGCAGAGTGGTTGGGACGATCAAGGTGGAAGGAAGTGTTGTGTGTGATCAGAGCAAAAGAGGTGATTTGAATGAAAAAAAAATTAATTAGGGAAAAAAAAAACAAAACCAAAGAGTTAGAGGGAGCATTAACATAGAAAGGTAGTTATATTTTAAGGATAGTGTTGGGGGGGGGGGAAATTACATTAATTTATATAGGGTTTAGGAATTTGGGTATAAGGGAAAGTGTTGGGGAGTGTTCATTGGTGGGAGTGTGTAGGTTAACAGGTGTTTAAATAAGGGGCCGTGTGTGAAAATTTATTTTAAAGAGAAAAAAAACATTTAGTGTTAGGTAGTCCAGGGTGATTAAGGAAGGGAAAGAAAAAGAAATAGAGTGATGGAATGTGGTGACTGGGAGATATCTGATGTGTGGTGTGAGTGCTGTTGAAGGAGAAATACTGTCCAACACTCTTTAATTGTAGGGTAAATAAAAGTTTAATTAGAGGTAGGTTTAATAGATAAGGGAATTTTTGATTTTTTTTGATTTTAATAGTTTACTTGGGCCAAAGTTTTTATTAAAAATCTTCCCCAGCGTAGAAACTGTTTCAGCCAGTCAGGGAGAAAGGGTTTTGCCTACATTTGAGTTCATTAAGAATAGGTGTAGGAGGAAGAGTTCCGGAGAAAAGATCTGCGGTTCGTCAAAAACCTCACGGGCCCCACCGCAAGAAAGGCTGCATCGCATTTCAGCGAGAGGAGATTCCGAAGCTAAGTGACTGTGTGGGACATTAGGGAAATCCTAAATAAAGAAAAGATAACAAGGATATTGATAAAGAAAAAATATATATATATAAACTTACCTTAGAGATCCGGAAAGGTGCTGGGTGGAAAACCTGAAATAGAAAATTAGACACAAAGTATCAATTCTTTGTGATTGATGAATAAAGAAGTAGAAATAGATGCTATATGTTAGCCTAAGTAAAATTTGGAAATACTTATCTGATAGATTCTCCTGTTGAGAGAGAAGTACCTGTAACAGAAATAGAACAAGAATTATTAATTGAGTTTACTGTTATAAAGCATTGGTTTTGGTTATATGAAAGATGAAATGTTTTCTTACAAACACTAGATAGAAAAAGCAAAATCGTTTTAATAAAATAGTTAACATTTTTTGTTAAAGAAATCTTGAAGTGTGTGTTTTCTCAACCAGAACAAATTAGGAAAGAAATCCAAACTTAGTTTATTTTTTCCTCTTCCGCTCTCTGAGAGTGGAAGACGAGGTTAGTTTTTTCCTGCATCACCCCAGGGATTCTGAAGTGCAACTCAGGGACTGGCCTGACTACCGACATCTGTCCTGAGGCACTTAAATTTCATCCGGAATTTCAGGGGTGCATGACAATAGGAGCTCTGCTGGATTCTCGGATGGCTCGTGCCTATCTTCCGGAGACCAGGGCCAACAATCTGTTGTCCCTCGTCTCCCGGGTACAAGCGTCCCAGCAGATCACAGCTCGGCAGATGTTGAGATTGCTTGGCCACATGGCCTCCACAGTTCATGTGACTCCCATGGCTCGTCTTCACATGCGATCTGCTCAATGGACCCTAGCTTCCCAGTGGTTTCAAGCTGCTGGGGATCTAGAAGACGTGATCCACCTGTCCACGAGTTTTCTCAAATCCCTGTATTGGTGGACGATTTGGTCCAATTTGACTCTGGGACGCCCTTTCCAAATTCCTCAGCCACAAAAAGTGCTGACTACGGATGCGTCTCTCCTGGGGTGGGGGGCTCATGTCGATGGGCTTCACACCCAGGGAAGTTGGTCCCTCCAGGAACGCGATCTGCAGATCAATCTCCTGGAGTTACGAGCGGTCTGGAACGCTCTGAAGGCTTTCAGAGATCGGCTGTCCCACCAAATTATCCAAATTCAGACAGACAACCAGGTTGCCATGTATTACATCAACAAGCAGGGGGGCACCGGATCTCGCCCCCTGTGTCAGGAGGCCGTCAGCATGTGGCTGTGGGCTCGCCGTTACGGCGTGTTGCTCCAAGCCACATATCTGGCAGGCATAAACAACAGTCTGGCCGACAGGTTGAGCAGGATTTTGCAACCTCACAAGTGGTCGCTTAACTCCAGAGTAGTGCGCCAGATCTTCCAGGTGTGGGGCACCCCCTTGGTAGATCTCTTTTCATCTCGAGCCAACCACAAGGTCCCTCAGTTCTGTTCCAGACTTCAGGCCCACGGCATACTGGCATCGGATGCCTTCCTACTGGATTGGGGGGAAGGCCTGCTGTATGCTTATCCTCCCATACCTCTGGTGGGGAAGACTTTGTTGAAACTCAAGCAAGACCGAGGCACCATGATCCTGATTGCTCCTTTTTGGCTGCGTCAGATCTGGTTCCCTCTCCTTCTGGAGTTGTCCTCCGAAGAACCGTGGAGATTGGAGTGTTTTCCGACCCTCATCACACAGAACGAAGGGGCGCTTCTGCATCCCAACCTACAGTCTCTGGCTCTCACGGCCAGGATGTTGAGAGCGTAGACTTTGCCTCTTTGGATCTGTCGGAGCATGTCTCCCGTGTCTTGCTTGCTTCCAGAAAAGATTCCACTAAGAGGAGTTACTTCTTTTTATGGAGGAGGTTTGCCGTCTGGTGTGACAGCAAGGCCTTAGATCCTCGCTCCTGTCCTACACAGACCCTGCTTGAATACCTTCTGCACTTGTCTGAGTCTGGTCTCAAGACCAACTCGGTAAGGGTTCACCTTAGCGCAATCAGTGCATACCATTACCGTGTGGAAGGTAAGCCGATCTCAGGACAGCCTTTAGTTGTTCGCTTCATGAGAGGTTTGCTTTTGTCAAAGCCCCCCGTCAAACCTCCTACAGTGTCATGGGATCTCAATGTCGTTCTCACCCAGCTGATGAAACCTCCTTTTGAGCCACTGAATTCATGCCATCTGAAATACTTGACCTGGAAGGTCATTTTCTTGGTGGCAGTTACTTCAGCTCGTAGAGTCAGTGAGCTTCAAGCCCTAGTAGCTCATGCTCCTTATACCAAATTTCATCATAATAGAGTAGTCCTCCGCACTCACCCTACGTTCTTGCCAAAGGTGGTGTCGGAGTTCCATCTGAACCAGTCAATTGTCTTGCCAACATTCTTTCCCCATCCTCACTCCTGCCCTGCTGAACGTCAGCTGCACACATTGGACTGCAAAAGAGCATTGGCTTTCTATCTGGAGCGGACACAGCCCAACAGACAGTCCGCCCAAATGTTTGTTTCTTTTGATCCCAACAGGAGGGGAGTGGCTGTGGGGAAACGCACCATATCCAATTGGCTAGCAGATTGCATTTCCTTCACTTACGCCCAGGCTGGGCTGGCTCTTGAGGGTCATGTCACGGCTCACAATGTTAGAGCCATGGCAGCGTCAGTGGCCCACTTGAAGTCAGCCACTATTGAAGAGATCTGCAAAGCTGCGACGTGGTCATCTGTCCACACATTCACATCTCATTACTGCCTGCAGCAGGATACCTGACGCGACAGTCGGTTCGGGCAGTCAGTGCTTCAGAATCTGTTCGGGGTTTAGAATCCAACTCCACCCCCCCTAGGCCCATGTTTATTCTGTTCCAGGCTACACTCTCAGTTAGTTGGATAAATTGTTAGGTCAATCTCAGTTATGTCCTCGCCGTTGCGAGGCCCAATTGACCATGTTTGTTGTTTTGAGTGAGTCTGGGGGCTAGGGATATCCCATCAGTGAGAACAAGCAGCCTGCTTGTCCTCAGAGAAAGTGAATGCTACATACCTGTAGAAGGTATTCTCCAATGACAGCAGGCTGATTGTTCTCACATACCCGCCCGCCTCCCCTTTGGAGTTGTGTCTTCCCTTGTCTTTGTCTTGCTACATATGGGACTGACGAACACGAGCCGGTTCGGGCGGGAAGACGGGCGCGCATGCGCGGTGCGCATCGGCGCGCGAGGACTAGCAAAGGCCTTTGCTAGTGACGTTTCCGGTTGGAGGGGGCTGCCGTGGATGTCACCCATCAGTGAGAACAATCAGCCTGCTGTCCTCAGAGAATACCTTCTACAGGTATGTAGCATTCGCTTTTTCATGCTTCCCAATCACCTCAGTGCTATAAAATCGCTTATCACTTTTAAAAATATATATACTAGGTGAAAACTGTGCACTTATCTCGACAAATTCTTGCCTCGCTGACAGAACTATCTTGCCTCGCTGAAACATTCATCAATTGCCTTCCCCTGAAACCGCACGACTCCGTGGGATTTCAATCACTTTCCTCAGGGACAAGGTCACCACCGCTCCCCCCTCCACCCCCCCTGAGGTCGCAACTGCTCCCCCCCTCCACCCGTCCCGAGGTCGCCACCCAG
The DNA here is from genome assembly GCF_901765095.1 of Microcaecilia unicolor. Classification (NCBI taxonomy): domain Eukaryota; kingdom Metazoa; phylum Chordata; class Amphibia; order Gymnophiona; family Siphonopidae; genus Microcaecilia; species Microcaecilia unicolor. Next base: position 147,082,841 of record NC_044041.1, on the reverse strand, counting down.
GCCCGCCCAACCAACACAGACCTGCCATCACCCACAAAACATGCAGCACCAGCTGCCATTTCCGGCCACTGCTGCTTCTCCTGTTGAGCAGCAGCGGCCGCTACAAAAACAGCTGTTTTTAGGAAGCAAGCGTGGCACCGCAGGCAGCCATCAGGCATTGGCTATCGGCTCTGCAGCCACTCCTCTCGCCTCTCACGTCACTGCCCCTGGAGCAGACCCTGGAGGAGCGCAGTGACGTGAGAGGCGAGAGGAGCAGCTGCAGAGCCGACAGCCAATGCCTGATGGCTGCCTGCGGTGCCGTGCTTGCTTCCTAAAAACAGCTGTTTTTGTTTTTGTAGCAGCTGCTGCCGCTCAACAGGAGAAGCAGCAGTGGCCGGAATTGGGAGCTGGCATCGCGTGTTTCGCAGGAGACTTGGCAGGTCTGTTTGGTGGGCGGGCCTGTGGCTGGGCGGACAGAGAGAGTGGAGCGGCGGTGACCTGGGGGAGTGGAGGGGGGAGCGGTGGCAACCTCGGCGGGGGGTGGAGGGGTGAGCAGCACCAACCTTTAGAGGGGGGGGGGGGCGTGGCAGGCCTGGATGGAAAGAAGGGGATAGAGAGAGAGACAAGTCTGGATGGAAGAATCGGGAGAGGGGGTAGACGGATGGAAGGATGGGGAGAGAAAGAGGGAAAACAGATGGAAGGATGCGGAGCAATAGACACGATGGAAGGATGGGGAGAGAAAGGGGGAGATGGATGAATGGATGTGGAGAGAGAAAGGGGAGAGACTGGAAGGATGTGGAGAGAGAAGGGACACTGAACAGAAAAGGGTAGAGAGATAGAGAGACACTGGATAGAAGGAGAGAGAGAGACATGAGATAGAAGGATCGGGAGAAAGGGTAGATGGGTGGAAGGATGGGGAGAGAAAGAGGGAAGACGCTGGATGGAAGGGTACGGAAAAAAAAAGGAGACACTGGATGGAAGGATGCAGAAAGAAAGAGGGGAGACATTGGGAGGGGGAGGGAGGTCCTGAGACCAGAGAGAGGAGGGGTGGAGAGGGTCCTGAGACCAGAGATGGGGAGGGAGGGGGACCAGAGGGGAGGGGTGGTCCTGAGACCAGAGTGGAGGGGGTCCAGAGACCTGAGAGGGGAGGAGGGGGATAGGGGCAGGGAGGGTCCTGAGACCAGAGGGGAGGGGGGGAGGTATCTCTGTCACACACACACTCTCTCTCTGTCTCTCACAGTCAGTGTCTTTCTCTCACTCTCACACACTGTCTCTCACACTATCACATTCACTATGTGTCACACAGTCACTCTCAAACACTCTCTCGATCTCATACACTCTCGGTCTCACAGAGAGTCTGTGTATCACACACATACTCTCACACTCTATCTGTCTCACACACACACTCTCTCACACACTCTCTCACTCATAGACACACTTGCACCCACACTCACTCTCTGTCACACACACACACTCACACATTCTCTCTCTCTCTCTCTCACACAGTCATTCCCACACACACTCTCTCAAACATACACACTCCGAGGAAAATCTTGCTAGCGCCCGTTTCATTTGTGTCAGAAACGGGCCTTACTAGTTTTATATAAAATTAGGCTTACAGCAGGGCAGAAAGTTATTGCAGCTGGTGCTGTGAGTCTGAGTCTGCCTGTCTTTCTGCTTCTTTGTGTGTCTTTAAGTGCACCTGTGGCTGTCCTTTTGTTGGGCTGAGGAGGGGGATGTGATGTGATGGTGACGTTTAAATACCTCAAATGAAGGAAAACTCCGGAATGAGAGGGCATAGGATGAAGTTAAGAGGAAATAGACTTAGGAAGAATCTAAGAAAATACTCTTTCAAGGAAAAGGTGGTGGATACGTGGAATGGCCTCCCGGTGGAGGTCGTGGAGACGAAGACTGTGTCTGAATTTAAGAAAGCGTGTGACAGACACATGGGATCCCTTAGGAAAAGGAGGACTTAGTAGTTACTGTGGAAGGGCAGACTGGATGGGCCATTTGGCCCATATCTGCCATCATGTTTCTAACCTCCCTAAGCCCTTTTAAGGCATTCCCTCACCCTACTCTGATAGATGCAGTCACTCTAGAGGAGATTAAGGAGAAAGAAGTATGATTGACTGTTAAGAACATGGTTTGAATAAAAGCATTGGGGCCAGATGGTCTTACAGTTGAGTTCTATCTGGCATTTTATTCTGTTCTGGCAATTGAATTACTGAATTTTTTCATACCTGATTACAACTACACATATGAAAGGGACATTCATAGAGCTATGATCACGGTCCCCTAAACCCAGGAATTAGCGCCTCAAGAGCACAGAATACGGAACCTCAATGCCCTAAGGCAACACTTCAAAACATCAAACCGTAAGCAAACCATTTATTTGTACTCAATAACCGAAACCACAGTCAGAAATAGACCTCATCTGTACCCTGTCATGCCAAAGACACCCTTAAGACATCAAAACCTCACAACGGAAGTAACTTACCACCAACACAGCCTAATTTGTAACCCAAAGTGAAATGAAAACACGAGTACCACCAAGCTACCCCAAGCAATATACTCGTCAGCGCTGATCCAAGGACATCACCCCCGAGCACCTGACTGTGAGTAATCTATCTACCCCCTAACTGACAACAAAATGAATACTATCAAAATACTCCTAGCAATCTACTCCCTCTCACTGACCCATCTAACACTATCCATCCCACTTACAGAAACTAATATGATACCCATCCTACAAAATCACCAAAGACTAATCAAATACTCCACACTTCACCAAAATGACACCCACCAAATTAAAGGAAGGCTATCTAAATACGGATAATACCAACAAACCGGAAGGAAAGATCACAACAAACACACACCATCCAAGGAACGACAACTAACAAAAATCCATATATCATCAACCCTAGTGGCCCCATACCAAAACATCCAAGTGGGCTACATTAGTGCTAGGTCCGTAGTTAACAAAACAACAACAATATCAGACTGGATCGGCTCAGAAAACCTCAATCTCATCTTCATCAATGAAACATGGATCCACGATCAAAAGGACCCCATAATCCTTGAACTATGCCCCCCAGGTTACAAAATCATTCACTGGACCAGATTGGAAAACACCTTGGACCGACCACTACAAACTGAACCTATCACTAGACTGGCGGAAGAAGGGATTAAACAGTACACCAGTACATACAACCTACAACACGAGAGGGCAAATAGACCATCTCAATCACTGGGAGAATAGATTCAGTAGCGTATTAAACGAAATAGCACCTCTAAAGACAAGAATATCAAGAAGACAAAACTTGATACCATGGTTCAATGACAAACTAAAAAAACTCAAAACACAAACCAGGAAACTTGAACAAGCATGGAAAAAAATAATGAACATACACTCAATGCATGGAAACAAATACACAGAAAATACAAATATACAATAAGACAAGCCAAGAGGTCCTACTACAAAACTAACATAGGACCAGATTACAAAGACCTGAAGAAACTATTTCAACTCATAAATAAATTACTAGACACCACCCCTATCACCACAACCAACACAGATATCCCATCCGCAGACAAACTTGCTAACTACTTTAACGAAAAAATAATAAAATTATGCAATACAGTTCTTCAGCACAATACCGACATCGAAAACTTCTTCAATGACCTGGACCTAATCCCTGATGGATACCCAGCTGACCGTATATGGTCAACACTTACCCCCTCACCACTGAATCAGTTACATAAGCGACTCATAGGTTTGCCAACACCCACTGCAATCTGGATATATGCCCCAGTCACCTACTCAAATCTGCCCCCGGCCATTTCATAGCAGACCTCACATCCCACCTAAACTTCATGCTACAACAAGGTCTTTTCCCCGTGGAATATGGCAACATCCTACTCACCCCAATACCAAAAGACACTAAGAAAAACACAAATGATCTCACCAATTACCGCCCAGACTGACGGAAAGCTTGGTGACCAAACAGATTACGGAATATATGGACAAGTTCTCATTACTACAAGACTCTCAATCTGGATTCCGCCCGCACCATGGCACTGAAACTGTCTAGTCCTAGTCACACTCCTGGCCAAATTCAAGCAGGAAATAGCCACAGGTAAAAGCATACTTCTCCTCCAATTTGACATGTCAAGCGCATTCGACATGGTAAACCACAATATACTAATAAGACTCCTTAACCACTTTGGCCGCTCTTTCTGGTGGGGTAAGATTGTACAGGATTCTCTTTTGTTTGTTGGAAAGTTGGGATTTCACCCTATGTCTGAAACTTTCTATGTAATTATCCAGCTTGTAGTTTTGTCCCTCCTGTGGGGTGAAATAAGTGTTCTTTTGTTTAAGATATATTCCGGTCTGTTTGGTGTCCCTTTATTATAGAAATGTGTTTTAAGGCGCATTTTTCTAAAGAATTCCTCTAGTTTTTCTAATACCCTTTTGAAGGTTCAGTTTGATACTGTGCCATATATTGCAATGGCCTTAGATGCTGAAAAGCTGAGTGGTCCTATCTCTTTGAAACAATGTGATGGATGGGGTCTTGCCACATTTCATTGCTATGGTGCAAGTTCTCTACTCCGTGCTCCTTACTAGAATAGAGGTTAACAATTCACTCTGGAACCTTTCCATCCTACTCAGGCAGCTTGACAGGGGTGTCCCCCTTCACCTCTTCTTTTTAATATCACCCTTGAGCCTTTGCTATCAGACAGAGGACGTGCAGTGTGGTAGGGTCTGCAAAAAAGTAACGGCTTATGAAGATGATATACATACTCAATACCATAGCTCTGTCCTCTTGGGATATAAGATTAATACCATTAAGACTGAAGTACTTCCTCTCAATTGCTGGACAATTTCTCTGTCCTATGCTTCAATAGATATCGCATGGTATAAAGTAACTGCGAGTACAATTTTCTCCTATTATAGACCTCACTTCAAGATGGTCCCGTTTATGATTGTTGTGGTGAGGTCACCACGATACTATCAAAATGATGATTGTACCCAAAGTGAATTACATCCTGAGTATGTTGCCGATTCTGCTTGCATGCGCAACTTATAAGACTATAGAGAAAGTGCTTCTGTGTTATCTCTGGAATAATAAGCCACCTCGGATAGCTACAAAGAAATTGAAATGAAATAAAGATCTCAGTTGTGTTAACTTTCCCAGTTCTTATGACTATCATGTAGCCTTTATCATGCGCCTTTGAGCACATTGGGTTTTGCAGCATACAGTTCAAACTCCTCTTATTGACCTATAAGTGCATTCACTCTGCAGCTCCTCAGTACCTCTCCACTCTCATCTCTCCCTACATTCCTCCCCGGGAACTGCATTCACTGGGTAAATCTCTCTTATCTGCACCCTTCTCCTCCACTGCTAACTCCAGACTCTGTTCCTTTTATCTTGCTGCACCATATGCCTGGAATAGACTTCCTGAGCCAGTACGTCAAGCTCCATGTCTGGCCGTCTTCAAATCTAAGCTAAAAGCCCACCTTTTTGATGCTGCTTTTGACTCCTAACCCTTATTCACTTTGTTCAGAACCATTATTTTATCATCCTCACTTTCCTATTCCCTTATCTCTTGTTTGTTCTGTCTGTCTGTCTGTCCTAATTAGATTGTAAGCTCTGTCGAGCAGGGACTGTCTCTTCATGTTCAAGTGTACAGCGCTGCGTACGTCTAGTAGCGCTTTAGAAATGATAAGTAGTAGTAGTAGGAAGTTCCTCTCTGGCTTTGTTTTGAACAGGAATTTTTGTTTTCCAATCCTTCTATATCACTTGCTGAAAATGTTTTTGCAGACTTCCTATTGTGCAAACCATATTCTTCTCTCTACCATAAGTGCCTTTCTACAAGAAGAGAATAGTGTCTGCTAAATGGGATAATACCACATACCTGCCTATATGGAATAATTCTCTTTTCAGAATTCAGGGTGCGACTGTGAGTTAGAAAGATTGGCAACAAATTGGAGTCTGGAAGTTAGGAGATCTCTGCACTGCATCCATATGGCTCTCCTTTGATGAGCTCTGTTCTACATTTGCATTGAATTTTAAACACTATTTTCATTGAATACAATTACATCATTGTATCACTCGTGGACTCTACACCAATGCTTTACTGGATAGAGAGCCAGGTTGGGTTGCTTTATTGGCTGCTGCCGCACACTGGGCAGAAGATTTCAGCGTGTTATCTACAAAGACACATAGATCTTTTTCTTGGGTGCTGACCCCCAAGGTGGACCCTAGGGGGTGCCTCATGCTAAGGCTCTTGCATTCAGTCTGAGCTGAGCAGTTGAGGAGGGAGGAGTTCTGCTGGTAGGCTCTGTGAGTAGAGGTGGAGGAGAGGGAAGCTCAGCCTGTCTCCCCGTGGGGGGACAGGATGGGTCCTGGTGGGAAAAGAAGAACTGGCAGGGCCTGGTAGAACTTTGCAGACTAGTGAATGTAAGTAAAGGAATTGCATCTGCCTGGTATAAAATTCTCCAAAAGCAGAAATTTCATAAAGCAACTGGCTTAGTGTCACGGAGTTTGGAGTAGTGAGCCCTTGGGCAACTGCCAGTGACCGGCAGCAGCAGGTGAACCACCCAAACAGGGAGTGAGTCTGAACACAGACAGGCTGGTACAAGCAGGACCAGAACTAGCAGGATGGGAACTGAAGCTGTAGATGAGCAGGGCTGGAATAAGCAGGACTGGACTAACCGGAGTGAAGCTGAAGATGTAGATAGGATTGACAAACAGGATTCAGGATTCTCAAACAGGCTTGGCTGGAACTGGATTCTGGAACTGGCTTGACTGGAACTGGATTCTGGAACGGGCTTGGCTTGACTGGAACTGGACAATAAGCAAGGCAGGAACAGGATTCAGGATTCTCAAATAGGCTTGGCTGGAACAGGATTCAGGTAGAGCTGGAATGGAAGCTGAAAGCAGACAGGGCTGGAACAAACAGTGGAGGAACTGAAGCTGAAGACAAACAGGGCAAACACAAGCAGGGAGAACTGAAGCTGAAGGCTTGCAGCGCTGAAACAAGCAGGGTTGGAGTAGAAGTTGAAGACTGGCAAGACAAGAACTAGCAGGGCTGGAACTGCAACAAACAGATGAAAACTCATCTGAAGACCTCTGTTGCAAAGACAAGCCTTGAAAGTTCCCAGGTGCTTAATAAAGGCAATTACAGATGAGGTCACAAGTAAGTCTGGAATGCTGGAACATCAGAATAGGACTGGAATGGGCTTGGCTGGAACCAGATTCTGGAACATGTTTGGGAAACAGGAAGAAGACAGTTCACAGCAGCCTGTCATGTCTGTGGTCGTGACCCCTCTCAGGCTTACCTTGCTTCTGGCGGTCAGCTTCTAAGCTGGCTTCTGTCTGTTCTTTCTAAGTTTGCTCTGTCTCTGTGTGCTGGCTGCTTCCAGCATGGCTCTGAGTGCTCCCCTTGCCCTCTGGTGGCCAGAACTGGTGTCTGCCATAAACTGTCTTGCTCTGCCATAGACTGTCTTGCTGGCCCTACCCGTTCCAGGCTTCAGCGCAGTCCGGTCCGGATCTTCCAGGCTGCCAGACTTGTCTTTCTTGTTTGTGCCTGAACAGCACCCGTAGTTGCCTTGAGATTGCTGCAGCTGAGCCGCAGGTGCTGATGGGCTTTATTAATCACCTAGAAACTTCTGTGTTTGCCTTTGCATCGTATAAGGTCCCTGGTATGTTAGAGTGCTCTGTGCACTTCTGCCTAGTCCAGTCCTAGTCTGAGTTTCTTGCTTGTGTCTAGTTAGCTTGTGTATAGCTTTTCTAGTTAGCTTGTGTATAGCTTTTCTAGTTAGCTTGTGTGTAGCTTATTCTAGTTATTCTGTGTGTAGCTAGTTTTGGTTCTATTACTTTTCCTAGTCTTGTCTCTGGTCTGTATTCCTGTCTTGTGTTTCTTTCTTAGTGGCTGCTTGGCAGCTTTCAGTATTGATCTGCTTCCTGCCTATATCTCTCAGCTACTGGAGCTCCAGCCATAGCCCTGCTCCCTGCTTGTATTTCTCAGCTACTGGAGCTCCAGCCCTAGCCCTGCTTCCTGCCTGTATTTCTAAGCTACTGGAGCTTCAGCCATAGTTCTGTTCCCTGCTTGTATTTCTCAGCTACTGGAGCTCCATCCAGCCACAGCCCTGCTTCCTGCCTGTATTTCTAGCTACTGGAGCTTCAGCCATAGTCCTGTCCTCTGCCTGTATTTCTCCGCTACTGGAGCTCCAGCCATAGCCCTGCACCCCTGTCTGCCTTGCTTTTGTCTAGGTGCCTGTGGACACTTCTGAACCCTGTCTGCCCTGCTTTTGTCTAGGTGCCTGTGGGCACTTCTGAATCCTGATTCCTGGTGTCCCTGCCTGCTAGTTCCAGTACCAGTTTTCCTCCAAGTCCTGGAAGCCAAATTTAGGCTCTTAGGAAGAAAGCTCAAATCCAGATCCTCTAGGGTGGCATTTTCTGAAATACTACCCGTTCCTCGCGCGGGACCCAAGAGACAGGCAGAGCTCCGGAGTCTTAATGCATGGATGAGACAATGGTGCAAGGAGGAGGGTTTTAGTTTTGTCAGGAACTGGGCAACATTCTGGGGAAGAGGGAACCTGTTCCAAAAGGATGGGCTCCACCTTAACCGGGATGGGACCAGGCTGCTGGCATCATCATTTAAAAAAGAGATAGAGCAGCTTTTAAACTAGGAATGGGGGGAAGGCCAACAGTCGCACAAAAGCGTTTGGTTCGGAATAAAGTATCTTGCAAAGATAGCGCCCATTCTCCGAGGACAAGCAGGCTGCTTGTTCTCACGACTGGGTTGACGTCCACGGCTGTCCCCACCAACCGGAACAAAAACTTCGCGGACGGTCCCGCACGCAGGGCACGCCCACCGCGCATGCGCGGCCGTCTTCCCGCCCGTGCGCGACCGTTCCCGCTCAGTTTTTTTCGATTCCGCGCTGGAGAGAGACGTATTATCGTCTCTCTCTTTGTCAGCCCCAGAAACCGGATCGCGGCCCAGCCATGAGCTTTTTTCTCTTTTCATGCGCGTTCGCGCTTCTTTTCTTAATTTTCTGTGTTTTAAAAAAAAAAAAAGTTAGTTAGTTTGTCCCCTCGTCGTCTTTAGCCACGGGGGCGCCTCGTTGCGGCGTTGTGGCTGCGCGGTCGTTTCTTTTTCGGGTGTGCTTTTCACCGCCACCATCGACGACTTTGACTTCGCCGACACGATTTTTCCGTTGATGTCCTCGAAGGTCCCGAGCGGATTCAAAAAGTGTGGTCGGTGCGGCCGGCAGATCTCGCAAACCGATACCCACGCTTGGTGCCTCCAGTGCCTTGGCCCGGAGCATAATACCAAGACGTGCACCTTGTGTCTCGGCTTGCGGAAGCGGACACAGGTGGCGAGGCAAGTTCTTCGGACCGGCTTTTTGGAACTTGCGCCAGCCCTTCGACATCGACGGCATCGGTGTCGACAGCCGGATCTTCGGTACCGGTACTGATGGCGACGAAATTGACACCAACGATGGCACCGACCCCAGGAGCACAGGTACCGTTGGCCCGCCGGACCACCGGCGACGGTGGGGGTGAGCAACCGCACGGGCAGTCGGCCCTGGCCACTCCCTCTACCCAGGGCCATCGGGACCGAACCCTGTCAGACCCGATCCCTCGAGGCCGGGGGGGTTCTACCTCCTCTTCATCTCTGCCACCGAGCGCCGATGATGGGCACCGAAAGAAGACTAAAAAACATCGTTATCGGTCGCCCACGGCGCACTGGACTACCAGTTCCGGCGCCTCCAGAGATGACTCGACGCTGAGGAAGCGGCAGTGCCGAGAGGAGCGTTCCCCCTCGGTCAAAGAGGTGTCGCTGCGTCAGTCCATGGGTGCTTCGGTACCGTCTCCTGGACCCGAGCAGCTTCTGGCACCCGCACCGGCCCCCCTGCCTTTCCCGACAGCGGGCCTTGACGAGTGCCTCCGAGCCATCCTTCCAGGGATTCTGGAAGGGCTGATGCGCCAGGCTTTGCCGGCACCGGGGGTGCTTGCGCCCCCGGCGCCGTTGATGGAGGCGCCGGCGTGCTCTAGCCCGATGCAGAGGCCTCCGACGCCGCTTGCGGTGCCGGTGTTGACAGCCACGCAGGTGGAATCCCCGTTGACATCGATGGAGGGAGCTTCATCCCCGCCGGCACGGGAGTCCACCGCTCGACGCCACCAGAGGACATGGTTCCTCGCAGTCAAGTCGGGCCCGGTTCAGGTCTGAGCTGCAAGAGCTCATGTCCGACACCGAGGAAGAGGCCTCGTGGGGGGAGGAGGAGGACCCCAGATATTTCTCCTCAGAGGAGTCTGAGGGCCTTCCCTCCAACCCCACTCCTTCACAGGAGAGGAAGCTCTCACCCCCTTCGTCAGGGACATGTCTATTTGCATTCCCTTCCCCGTGGTCTCTGTGGATGAGCCGAGGGCTGAGATGCTCGAGGTCCTCGACTATCCATCACCACCTAGAGAGTCTTCCACGGTGTTGTTGCACAATGTCCTCAAAGAGACACTGCTTCGGAACTGGCTGAAGCCCTTATCTAACCCCACCATCCCCAAGAAAGCGGAGTCCCAATACAGAATCCACTCTGACCCAGAGTTGATGCGGCCCCAATTGCCTCATGACTCGGCGGTCGTGGACTCTGCTCTCAAGAGGGCACGGAGTTCGAAGGATACCGCCTCGGCGCCCCCGGGGTGGGAGTCTCGCACTCTGGACTCGTTTGGGAGGAAGGCCTACCAATCTTCCATGCTCGTGACCCGCATCCAGTCGTACCAGCTCTACACGAGCATTCACATGCGGAACAATGTGAAGCAACTGGCGGACCTGGTCGACAAGCTCCCTCCGGAGCAGTCCAGGCCTTTTCAGGAGGTGGTCAGGCAGCTGAAGGCGTGTAGAAAGTTCCTGTCCAGGGGTATCTATGACACCTGTGATGTGGCATCTCGAGCTGCGGCCCAAGGTATAGTGATGCGCAGACTCTCCTGGCTGCGTGCCTCTGACCTGGACAACCGCACCCAGCAACGACTGGTGGATGTCCCTTGCCGGGGGGATAACATCTTTGGCGAGAAGGTCGAGCAGTTGGTGGACCAACTACACCAGCGGGAAACCGCTCTCGACAAGCTCTCCCACCGGGCGCTTTCAGCATCCACCTCAGCAGGTGGACATTTTTCCCGGGCCAGGCAGGCTGCACCCTACGCCTACAACAAGCGTAGGTACACCCAGCCGGCTCGAAGGCCTCCTCAGGCACAGGGACAGTCCCAGCGTGCTTGTTCCCGTCAACAGCGTGCGCCTAAGCAGCCCCCTGCGCCTCCACAGCAAAAGCCGGGGACGGGCTTTTGACTGGATCCATGGGAACATAGCCGCCATCAAAGTGTCCATACCGGACGACCTGCCGGTCGGGGGGAGGTTGAAAGTTTTTCACCAAAGGTGGCCTCTGATAACCTCCGACCAGTGGGTTCTCCAAATAGTGCGGTGCGGATACGCCCTGAATTTGGCCTCCACTCCACCAAATTGCCCACCGGGAGCCCAATCCTTCAGCTCCCATCACAGGCAGGTACTTGCAGAGGAACTCTCCGCCCTTCTCAGCGCCAATGCGATCGAGCCCATGCCACCTGGGCAGGAAGGGCAGGGATTCTATTCCAGGTACTTCCTTGTGGAAAAGAAAACAGGGGAGATGCGCCCCATCCTAGACCTGAGAGGCCTGAACAAATACCTGATGAAAGAGAAGTTCAGGATGCTTTCCTTAGGCACCCTTCTACCAATGATTCAGAAAGACGATTGGCTATGTTCCCTGGATTTAAAGGACGCTTATACTCACATCCCGATACTGCCAGCCCACAGACAGTATCTCAGATTCCGCCTGGGGACACGGCACTTTCAGTATTGTGTGCTGCCCTTTGGGCTCGCCTCTGCCCCATGGGTGTTCACGAAGTGCCTCGTGGTGGTTGCGGCGTATCTACGCAAGCTGGGAGTGCACGTGTTCCCGTATCTCAACGATTGGCTGGTCAAGAACACCTCGGAGGCAGGGGCTCTCCGGTCCATGCAGTGCACTATTCACCTCCTGGAGCTGCTGGGGTTTGTGATAAATTACCCAAAGTCCCATCTCCCACCAGTCCAATCTCTGGAATTCATAGGAGCTCTGCTGAATTCACAGACGGCTCAGGCCTTTCTTCCCGAGGCGAGGGCCCACAACCTCCTGTCCCTCGCTTCCCAGACTAGATCGTCTCAGCAGGTCACAGCTCGGCAGATGTTGAGACTCCTGGGTCATATGGCCTCTACAGTTCATGTGACTCCCATGGTTCATCTTCACATGAGATCTGCTCAATGGACCCTAGCTTCCCAGTGGTGCCAGGCCACCGGGAATCTAGAAGATGTCATCCGCCTGCCCCTCAGTTGCTGCAATTCGCTGCACTGGTGGACATTTCGGACCAATTTGACCCTGGGATGTCCATTCCAAATTCCGCAGCCCACGAAGGTGCTGACGACAGATGCATCTCGCCTGGGGTGGGGAGCTCATGTCGATGGGCTTCACATCCAGGGCCTGTGGTCCCTCCAGGAAGAGGATCTTCAGATCAACCTCCTGGAGCTCTGAGCGGTCTGGAACGCACTGAAGGCCTTCAGAGATCGGCTGTCCTATCAAATTATCCAAATTCGGACAGACAATCAGGTTGCAATGTATTATATCAACAAGCAGGGGGGCACCGGATCTCGCCCCCTGTGTCAGGAAGCCGTCGGGATGTGGCGTTGGGCCTGCCAGTTCGGCATGCTTCTTCAAGCCACATACCTGGCAGGTGTAAACAACAGTCTGGACGACAGACTGAGCAGAGTCATGCAACCGCACGAGTGGTCGCTCCATTCCAGAGTGGTACGCAAGATCTTCCGAGAGTGGGGCACTCCCTCGGTGGACCTTTTCGCCTCTCAGACCAACCACAAGCTGCCTCTGTTCTGTTCCAGACTACAGGCACATGGCAGACTAGCGTCGGATGCCTTTCTCCTCCATTGGGGGACCGGCCTCCTGTATGCTTATCCTCCCATACCTTTGGTGGGGAAGACCTTACTGAAGCTCAAGCAAGACCACTGCACCATGATTCTGATAGCGCCTTTTTGGCCCCGTCAGATCTGGTTCCCTCTACTTCTGGAGTTGTCCTCCGAAGAACCGTGGAGATTGGAGTGTTTTCCGACCCTCATTTCGCAGAACGACGGAGCGCTTCTGCACCCCAACCTTGAGTCTCTGGCTCTCACGGCCTAGATGTTGAGGGCGTAGACTTTGCTTTGTTGGGTCTGTCTGAGGGTGTCTCCCGCGTCTTGCTTGCCTCTAGAAAGGATTCCACTAAAAAGAGTTACTTTTTTAAGTGGAGGAGGTTTGTCGTTTGGTGTGAGAGCAAGGCCCTAGAACCTCGCTCTTGTCCTGCATAGAACCTGCTTGAATACCTTCTGCACTTATCAGAGTCTGGCCTCAAGACCAACTCAGTAAGGAATCACCTTAGTGCGATTAGTGCTTACCATTATCGTGTAGAGGGTAAAGCCATCTCTGGAGAGTCTTTAGTCGTTCGATTCATGAGAGGCTTGCTTTTGTCAAGGCCCCCTGTCAAACCTCCGCCAGTATCATGGGATCTCAACGTCGTCCTCACCCAGCTGATGAAACCTCCTTTTGAGCCACTGAATTCCTGCCATCTGAAGTACTTGACCTGGAAGTTCATTTTCTTGCTGGCAGTTACTTCAGCTCATAGAGTCAGTGAGCTGCAAGCCTTGGTAGCTCATGCTCCTTATACCAAATTTCATCATAACAGAGTAGTACTCCGCACTCACCCTAAGTTCCTGCCAAAGGTGGTGTCGGAGTAACATCTTAACCAGTCAGTTGTCTTGCCAACATTCTTTCCCAGACCACATACCCGCCCTGCTGAACGTCAGTTGCACACATTGGACTGCAAGCGAGCGTTGGCCTTTTATCTGGAGCGGACACAGCCCCACAGACCGTCCGCCCAATTGTTTATTTCTTACGACCCCAACAGGAAAGGGGTCGCTGTCGGGAAACGCACCATCTCCAATTGGCTAGCAGATTGCATTTCCTTCACTTACGCCCAGGCTGGGCTGGCTCTTGAGGGTCATGTCACGGCTCATAGTGTTAGAGCCATGGCAGCGTCAGTGGCCCACTTGAAGTCAGCCACTACTGAAGAGATTTGCAAGGCTGCGACGTGGTCAACTGTCCACACATTCACATCACATTACTGCTTCCAGCAGGATACCCGACGCGACAGTCGGTTCGGGCAGTCGGTGCTGCAGAATCTGTTTGGGGTTTGAATCCAGCTCCACCCTCCAGGACCCGATTTTGTTCTGTTCAGGCTGCACTCTCAGTTAGTTGTTCTTCGTAGGTCAATTTCCGTTATGCCCTCACCGTTGCGAGGTTCAATTGACCTGGGTTCTTGTTTTGAGTGAGCCTGAGAGCTAGGGATACCCCAGTCATGAGAACAAGCAGCCTGCTTGTCCTCGGAGAAAGCGAATGATACATACCTGTAGCAGGTGTTCTCCGAGGACAAGCAGGCTGCTTGTTCTCACGACTGGGTGACGTCCGCGGCAGCCCCCACCAACCGGAAAGAAGCTTCGCGGGACGGTCGGCACGCAGGGCACGCCCACCGCGCATGCGCGGCCGTCTTCCCGCCCGTGCGCGACCGCTCCCGCCAGTTCCTTTTTTTCCGCGACTGGAGAGAGTTGTGCTTCTGCCACTCTCTCTGTTTCAGCCGCCGGATTTTTCGACCGCGTTTACGCGGATCGTCGCTTCGCTTCGGATTACCGTTCGGTTTTCCTTTTTCTTGTTTGTTAAAAAAAAAAAAAAAAGAAAAAAAATCTCTGCGCGTGTGGAGCACGCGCTCCCCTTTTCCCTCGCTTCCAGCGGGGACGCCACATTGCAGCCTAGTGGTCGCTCGGTCGTTTATCTTTTCGTGGTGTGATTTTAGCCACCATTGACGACTTTGACTTCGCCGACGCGATTTTTCCGTCGATGTCCTCGAAGGTCCCGAGTGGATTTAAAAAGTGTGGTCGCTGCGGCCGGCCGATCTCGCAGACCGACACCCACGCTTGGTGCCTCCAGTGCCTCGGGCCGGAGCACAATCTCAAGTCGTGTGCTTTGTGTCTCGGTCTCCGGAAACGGACTCAGGTTGCGAGGCAAGTTCTGCGGGACCGTCTTTTTGGAACTTGCGCCGGCCCCTCGACGTCGACCTCGACGGCATCGGTATCGAAGGCCGGTTCTTCGGTACCGGTATCGATGCCCGAGACATCGGCACCGATGGCAGCGACCCCAGGAGAACAGGTCCCGTTGGCCCGCCGGTCCGCCGGTGAGAGTGGGGTTGAGAGGCCGCGTGGGCAGTCGGCCCCGGTCACTCCCTCAGCTCGTGAGCCACGGGACCGACCCCTGTCTGACCCGGTGCCTCGAGACCGAGGGGGATCGACCTCCTCCTCCTCCATGCCCTCCGGCGCCGGTGACGTGCATCGAAAAAAGGATAAGAAGCGTCGTCACCGGACGCCCTCGGTGCATCCCGAAGAGGAGTCGACGCCGAAGCGTCACCGTCGAGAGGAGAGGTCTCCGTCGGTTGTGGAGGTACCGACGCGTCGGGGTTCCGGCACCTCGGTGCCGTCTCCTGGCTCCCAGCAGCTTCCGGCACCGACACCCTTACCGGCCCCACCGCCTTTCCCGGCAGCGGGCCTGGACGAGTGCCTCAGAGCCATCCTTCCGGGGATCCTGGAAGGGCTGATGCGCCAGGCTGTGCCGGCGCCGGGGGTGCTTGCGCCCTCGGCGCCGATGACTGTGGCGCCGGCGAGCTCTAGCCCGGCGCCGGGGCTGTCGACACCGCCGCCGCTTGCGGTGCCGGTCTCGACTGCCACGCAGGTGGAGTCCCCGTCGACGTCGATGGAGGGAGCTCCGTCCCCGCCGGCGCGGGAGTCCACCGCTCGACGACACCGAGACCTCGGTGCCTCGACGTCGAGCCGGGCCCGGTACAGGACTCAGCTACATGAGCTAATGTCCGATACCGAGGATGAGGACTCAGTGGGGGGAAGAGGAGGACCCTAGATATTTCTCCTCAGAGGAGTCTACGGGCCTTCCCTCGGACCCCACGCCTTCACCGGAGAGGAAGCTCTCACCTCCTGAGAGTCTCTCCTTTGCCTCTTTTGTGCGGGATATGTCTATCAGCATTCCCTTCCCCGTGGTCTCTGTGGAAGAGCCGAGGGCCGAGATGCTCGAGGTCCTCGACTATCCATCACCACCTAGAGAGTCCTCCACGGTGCCGCTGCACAATGTCCTGAAGGAGACACTGCTTCGGAACTGGGTGCGACCATTAACTAACCCCACCATTCCCAAGAAAGCAGAGTCCCAGTACAGGATCCACTCCGACCCAGAGCTCATACGGCCCCAATTGCCCCATGACTCAGCGGTCGTGGATTCTGCTCTCAAGAGGGCACGGAGTTCGAGGGATACCGCCTCGGCGCCCCCGGGGCGGGAGTCTCGCACTCTGGACTCGTTTGGGAGGAAGGCCTACCAATCCTCCATGCTCGTGACCCGCATCCAGTCATACCTGCTCTATATGAGCATCCACATGCGGACCAATGTGCAACAGCTGGCGGACCTGGTCGAGAAGCTCCCGCCGGAGCAGTCCAGGCCTTATCAGGAGGTGGTCAGGCAGCTGAAGGCATGCAGAAAGTTCCTGTCCAGGGGTATTTTTGACACCTGTGACGTGGCATCTCGTGCTGCGGCCCAAGGTATAGTGATGCGCAGGCTCTCATGGCTGCGCGCCTCTGACCTGGACAACCGCACCCAGCAGAGACTGGCCGACGTCCCTTGCCGGGGGGATAACATTTTCGGTGAGAAGGTCGAGCAGATGGTGGACCGACTGCATCAGCGGGAAACCGCTCTCGACAAGCTCTCCCACCGGGCGCCTTCAGCATCCGCCCCCACGGGTGGGCGTTTTTCCCGGGCACGGCAGGCTGCACCCTATTCTTTTGCAAAGCGTAGGTACAACCAGCCGGCCCGAAGGCCTCGTCAGGCACAGGGACAGCCCCAGCGCGCTCGTTCTCGTCAACAGCGTGCGCCTAAGCAGCCCCCTGCGCCTCCACAGCAAAAGCCGGGGACGGGCTTTTGACTGGATCCACGGGAACATAGCCGCCCTACAAGTGTCCGTACCGGACGATCTGCCGGTCGGAGGGAGGTTAAAATTTTTTCACCAAAGGTGGCCTCTCATAACCTCCGACCAGTGGGTTCTCCAAATAGTGCGGTGCGGATACGCCCTGAATTTGGCCTCCCTGCCTCCAAATTGTCCTCCGGGAGCTCAGTCTTTCAGCTCCCATCACAAGCAGGTACTTGCAGAGGAACTCTCCGCCCTTCTCAGCGCCAATGCGGTCGAGCCCGTACCACCCGGGCAGGAAGGGCAGGGATTCTATTCCAGGTACTTCCTTGTGGAAAAGAAAACAGGGGGGATGCGTCCCATCCTAGACCTGAGAGGCCTGAACAAATTCCTGGTCAAAGAAAAGTTCAGGATGCTTTCCTTGGGCACCCTTCTGCCAATGATTCAGAAAAACGATTGGCTATGTTCCCTGGATTTAAAGGACGCATATACTCACATACCGATACTGCCAGCTCACAGACAGTATCTCAGATTCCGCCTGGGCGCACGCCACTTTCAGTATTGTGTGCTGCCATTTGGGCTCGCCTCTGCCCCACGAGTGTTTACCAAATGCCTCGTGGTGGTAGCGGCCTACCTACGCAAGCTGGGAGTGCACGTGTTCCCATACCTCGACGATTGGCTGGTCAAGAACACCTCGGAGGCAGGAGCCCTCCGGTCCATGCAGTGCACTATTCAACTTCTGGAGCTGCTGGGGTTTGTGATAAATTACCCAAAGTCCCATCTCCAGCCAACTCAGTCTCTGGAATTCATAGGAGCGCTGCTGAATTCCCAGACGGCTCAGGCCTACCTTCCCGAAGCGAGGGCCACCAATCTCTTGGCCCTGGCTTCGCAGACCAGAGCGTCTCAGCAGATCACAGCTCGGCAGATGTTGAGACTTCTGGGTCATATGGCCTCCACAGTTCATGTGACTCCCATGGCTCGTCTTCACATGAGATCTGCTCAATGGACCCTAGCTTCCCAGTGGTTCCAAGCCACCGGGAATCTAGAAGATGTCATCCGCCTCTCCACCAGTTGCCGCACTTCACTGCTCTGGTGGACCATACGGACCAATTTGACCCTGGGACGTCCATTCCAAATTCCGCAGCCCACGAAAGTGCTGACGACGGATGCATCTCGCCTGGGGTGGGGAGCCCATGTCGATGGGCTTCACACCCAGGGTCTGTGGTCCCTCCAGGAAAAGGGTCTGCAGATCAACCTCCTGGAGCTCCGAGCGATCTGGAACGCACTGAAGGCTTTCAGAGATCGGCTGTCCTGCCAAATTATCCAAATTCGGACAGACAATCAGGTTGCAATGTATTACGTCAACAAGCAGGGGGGCACCGGATCTCGCCCCCTGTGCCAGGAGGCCGTCGGGATGTGGCGTTGGGCGTGTCGGTTCGGCATGCTCCTCCAAGCCACGTACCTGGCAGGCGTAAACAACAGTCTGGCCGACAGACTGAGCAGAGTCATGCAACCGCACGAGTGGTCGCTCCATGCCAGAGTGGTACGCAAGATCTTCCGAGTGTGGGGCACCCCCTCGGTGGACCTTTTCGCCTCTCAGACCAACCACAAGCTGCCTCTGTTCTGTTCCAGACTTCAGGCACACGGCAGGCTAGCGTCGGATGCCTTTCTCCTCCATTGGGGGACCGGCCTCCTGTATGCTTATCCTCCCATACCTTTGGTGGGGAAGACCTTACTGAAGCTCAAGCAAGACCGCGGCACCATGATTCTGATAGCGCCTTTTTGGCCCCGTCAGATCTGGTTCCCTCTTCTTCTGGAGTTGTCCTCCGAGGAACCGTGGAGATTGGAGTGTTTTCCGACTCTCATCTCGCAGAACGACGGAGCGTTGCTGCACCCCAACCTTCAGTCCCTGGCTCTCACGGCCTGGATGTTGAGGGCGTAGACTTCACTGCGTTGGGTCTGTCTGAGGGTGTCTCCCGGGTCTTGCTTGCCTCTAGGAAGGATTCCACTAAAAAGAGTTACTTTTTCAAGTGGAGGAGGTTTGTCGTGTGGTGTGAGAGCAGGGCCCTAGAACCTCGTTCTTGCCCTGCACAGAACCTGCTTGAATACCTTCTGCACTTATCAGAGTCTGGCCTCAAGACCAACTCAGTAAGGAATCACCTTAGTGCGATTAGTGCTTACCATTATCGTGTGGAAGGTAAAGCCATCTCTGGAGAGCCTTTAGTCGTTCGATTCATGAGAGGCTTGCTTTTGTCAAAGCCCCCTATCAAGCCTCCTACTGTGTCATGGGATCTCAACGTCGTCCTCACCCAGCTGATGAAACCTCCTTTTGAGCCACTGAATACCTGCCATCTGAAGTACTTGACCTGGAAGGTCATTTTCTTGGTGGCAGTTACTTCAGCTCGTAGGGTCAGTGAGCTTCAAGCCCTAGTAGCTCATGCTCCATATACCAAATTTCATCACAACAGAGTAGTGCTCCGCACCCACCCAAAGTTCCTGCCGAAGGTGGTGTCGGAGTTACATCTTAACCAGTCAATTGTCTTGCCAACATTCTTCCCCAGGCCGCATACCCGCCCTGCTGAACGTCAGTTGCACACATTGGACTGCAAGAGAGCATTGGCCTTCTACTTGGAGCGGACACAGCCCAACAGACAGTCCGCCCAATTGTTTATTTCTTTCGACCCTAACAGGCTAGGGGTCGCTGTCGGGAAACGCACCATCTCCAATTGGCTAGCAGATTGCATTTCCTTCACTTACGCCCAGGCTGGGCTGACTCTTGAGGGTCATGTCACGGCTCATACTGTCAGAGCCATGGCAGCGTCGGTGGCCCACTTGAAGTCAGCCACTATTGAAGAGATCTGCAAGGCTGCGACGTGGTCATCTGTCCACACATTCACATCTCATTACTGCCTCCAGCAGGATACCCGACGCGACAGTCGGTTCGGGCAGTCGGTGCTGCAGAATCTGTTTGGGGTGTAAATCCAACTCCACCCTCCAGGACCCGAATTTATTCTGGTCAGGCTGCACTCTCAGTTAGTTGTTCTTCGTAGGTCAATTTCTGTTGTACCCTCGCCGTTGCGAGGTTCAATTGACCTGGGTTCTTGTTTTGAGTGAGCCTGAGAGCTAGGGATACCCCAGTCGTGAGAACAAGCAGCCTGCTTGTCCTCGGAGAAAGGGTATGATACATACCTGTAGCAGTTGTTCTCCGAGGACAGCAGGCTGATTGTTCTCACCTACCCTCCCTCCTCCCCTTTGGAGTTGTGTGTTTCATCTTTTGCTAGTCATTCAACTGGCGGGAGTGGTCGCGCACGGGCGGGAAGACGGCCGCGCATGCGCGGTGGGCGTGCCCTGCGTGCCGACCGTCCCGCGAAGCTTCTTTCCGGTTGGTGGGGGCTGCCGCGGACGTCACCCAGTCGTGAGAACAATCAGCCTGCTGTCCTCAGAGAACAACTGCTACAGGTATGTATCATACCCTTTCTCCGAGGACAGCAGGCTGATTGTTCTCACCTACCCTCCCTCCTCTTGGGAGTTGTGTTTTTTCCTCATTCTTTTGCTTGTCATTCAACTGAGCGGGAACGGTCGCGCACGGGCGGGAAGACGGCCGCGCATGCGCTGTGGGCGTGCCCTGTGGGCGGGACCGCCCGTGAAGTTTTTGTTCCGGTTGGTGGGGGCTGCCGTGGACGTCAACCCAGTCGTGAGAACAATCAGCCTGCTGTCCTCGGAGAACACCTGCTACAGGTATGTATCATTCGCTAACAGGGAAGATAGGGTTTCTTGATAGTGAGGTTGCAAAAGATACTGTAGTAGATTCAGAGGCGTATTTTCAAAGCACTTACACTTACAAAGTTGCATAGCAACCTATGGAACTTTGTAAGTCTAAGTACTTTGAAAATTAGCCCCTCAATGTCCTTAAATAAAAATAATACAAACCAAACAAAGGATAGTAAAATAGTACTGTCAAGTAATCAACATGATGTGATAAGGAATAACAAGTCTAGCTTGAAGTGTCTATATGCAAATGCTAGGAGCCTAAGACATAAGATGGGAGAATTGGAATATATTGCACTGAATGAAGAAATAGACGTAATAGGCATCTCTAAGACCTGGTGGAAGGAGGATAACCAGTGGGACACTGTCATACCGGGGTACACATTATATCGTAGTGATAGGGTGGGCCGGATTGGGGGAGGAGTAGCATTGTACATTAACAAGAGGCTTGAATCAAATAGATTGAAAATTCTGCAGGAAACAAAAGACCTCTTGGAATCATTGCGGATCGAAATTCCATGTGTAAAGGGGAAAAGGACGGTGATAGGGGTGTACTACCGTCCGCCCAACCAGGATGAGCAGACGGACGCAGTCATGTTAAAGGAAATTAGTGAGGCAAATCAATTAGGCAACGCAATAATAATGGGTGATTTTAATTACCCCTATACAATGTTGGAATATGTAGAATCCAATAACTACACTAATCAAAAAATTCTACAATAATGAACCTCGAGTAGCTGATTATTTCACCCTGCAGCACTGCCTTCGCTGCATCCCAAAATAAAAGTGGGGTCTCTATGTGTTGGTGATTCAGTGCTGCATAGTCCTCCCAGCTTTCCTTTATTTTGACTTTAAATGTCTCGTCTCCAGCTAGGTCCAACGGGAACTGCCAAGAGCCACCTTTATGTCTCCGCTGTCCCCAAGCCCAATCAAGACATACCCAAACATGATCCGACATCGTGTAGGGCCCAGTATGCGTATCCTTTACTTTTCCTAGCATGTTTTCTGAAATGAGTATGTAATCTATTCTTGCTTGGGAAGCATGTGCCCGCACGTGATGGGTATAATCTCTTCCAGTGAGGTGCAACACCCTCCACACATCTATTAGATTTAGCGTCTGTCCTAATCTTTTCAAGCCTTTATTAGATGCCACCGAGTCGCTCCTCTTACCCTGTGAGCTGTCTACTGAGGCATCCCATACTGTGTTGAAATCTCCCCCCACTAGCACATGTTCCCCCTGATATAAGAGTAGGTGTTGTAGTATTTGGTTGTAAAATTGCTTGTCAAACTGGTTGGGAGCATAGAGATTGCCTATTAACAGCTTTTGTCCCGAGATCTCCAATTCCACTAGGACATAGCGGCCTCTAGTGTCTGTCGCAAGGGGACGCACCACTGTTGTCAGCCCCTTACAAATTAATACCGCTACCCCTCCTTTTTTCCCTTGTGCTCCCGCTGAGACACATTCCTCCACCCACCATGTCCTAAGTTTTGCGTGTTCCTCTTGGCTAAGATGTGTTTCTTGCAGTAGTGCAATGTCTATGTTATTTCTCTGTAAATGTTGCAAGATTTTTGTTCTCTTTACTGGTGAGTGTATACCCCCCACATTCCAGGTGATGAGCCTAACCATAGTCTACCAGTCTTTTAATTCTCTGTGATGTTTCTCTTAAGCCATGTTTTCTTCTCAGGGAGGCATCCCAGCCTATGCCCCCCCCCAAGCCCACCATCGACTTTTGTTCCGACTCTGATTCAGTGATCTTTCCCCGTCCCAGTGCAGTGGTTGGTTGTCACGTCTGTGGCCGTGACCACCCTCATTCTTACCCTGTTTCTGGGAGTCAGTGGCTGTGCTGGCTTCTGCTTGTCTCTGTGTCTGTCTCTGTCTTAGTTGCTCTCTGGCTCTGTGTGCTGATTGCCTTACTGGACCTCACCTGTGTGGGCTATGCCTCTTCCAAGATGGCTGCCGATTCCTCTATGCCATTATCCAAGATGGCTCCCGCTATTCCTTCCTGTGGGCTGACTTCTCTGTGTGTCAAGCCTCTGTTTGGAGGCAAGGAGATTGCTGCAGCTGTGCCTCTGGTGTTGAAGGGCTTTATTAATCACTTGGAGACTGCAGCCCTTGCCTTTGCATCGTATAAGGTCCCTGGTATGCTAGAGTGCTCTGTGCACTGCTACATTGTCCAGTTCTGTGTGATTGCCTAGTGTTTGACTAGTTAGCTTGGGCACAGCCTTGCTTGGTAGCCTGTGTTCAGCTTTACTAGTTCTTCTGTGTTTGATCTGTGTGAGTTCCTAGTGTTTGCCTAGTTAGCTTGGGGACTGCTCTGTTTGTTAGCTTGTGTACAGCTTCTAGGTCTCCTGAGTTTAGCCTCTGGTTTTCCCTGGTGGGGTTTCCTTGGTTTCTGGAGCTTCAGCCCTCGTCTTGTCCTTTGTCAGTTCTCCTTGTTACTGGAGCTCCAGCCCTAGTCTTGCTATTGGTTCTGACCCTTGCCTGTACCTATCTACTGCTCTGCTAGCCGCCTGCCCAGAGACTCCTGCTTTGAACCTGACCACGCCTGTCTCTGCCTATTGCCTATACTCAGATATTCTCTGCCAGCCTCCTGTCTCTGCCTATTGCCTGTACTCAGATCTTCTCTGCCAGCCACCTGTCTCGGACTATTGCCTGAACCCGGACATTCCCTGCCTGCCTGTCTCACATTAGCCTAGGTACCTGGAAGCACTGCTGGATCCTGACTCCGGTTGTTCCTGTTGCTGGTTCCAGTTCTGGTTTTCCTGTAAGCCCTACCAGCTGCTCGAACCTGAGGGCTCAACCCTTGGGGAAAGGCAGCTAAGCGTAGGTGAAGCCTACTCCAGTGTGCTCCGGTCCGGTGCGTTCTAGTCCCGAGTGTTCCAGTGCAGGACTCCAGTTTGGGGTTCCAGTCCAGCCTTGACTCTTCTCTGCTCCGAAGGTGATCTTGCCTGCCACTGCCGCTCCTCGGCCGTGGTCCAAGGACTCACGTACCCAGGGTTCCCGGGGAAGAAACCTGACAGTATGCCAAGGTCCTTGGGAACGCAACATTGGTCTTGTTCCCCTTTGTCCCTTCCTCCCGAGCCTCTGTCCCCTCTACTTCCTGTCCCCCCCCCCTCTCTCTCCCTTACCTCCCCTTCCTTCTTACCCCTTCTCCCCTGTGCTGCGTTCCCCAAATTGGGAATGGATCATGTTTACCGCCTCCTGCCCTCCCTCCCCTTCGTATAACACAACAATCGTCTACCCCTTGCCTTTGAGCTCCATCCACTTCAATCACTGATTCCCCTTGACAATCATTCCCCAACAGACATATTCCTCTCAGACTTACCCCTTCTACCCCTCTAGCCATGCCCCCCCTCAGATGGTATTACACAGTATGAACTTATATACAGTTAACCTGACTCTGGTTTGGAGGGGCTTCCTATAGTTGTGAGCTGTTCAGTCCCCGCCTCCATTCTTGGATGTTCCGCCACCAAAGCTGAATCCCTAGGTTTATCCAGCTTTACCGAGGTCAGTTCCTGTGACTTATGTGTTAGGGTGTGAGTCTCTCCAGCTACTCAGAATCCTTGTTTACTAGTTAAGATAAACAAACTTTAACTGTGGCTGTTAAGTCTATATGCAATCTAGTCAAACCTGTCTTAACTGTGGCAACTTGTGTCCATGAGGTCCCATAAAAGTCTCCCTCGGGTTAGGATATAAATCAATGCCTCGACCTCTCCTCTGGCTCATGTCAGGGTATCTCTCCCGCTGCTCCCTGCGCTTTCTGCTTCAATCTTGGCCACAAAGTTTTTCGCCTCCTCCACCGCGTCAAACATGTGCGTTGATCCCTTATACGATCTTCAGCTGCGCTGGGTACATCAAGTTGAATCTGATCTTCTGGTTAAACAATGTTGAACACACTGGGGAGAAAGCGCGGTGTCTCCCCACCACCCCCGCTGAGTAATCTTGGAAACATAATATTCTTTTCTGCTCATAAATCAACACATTGTCCTTCCTTGAGGCTTGCAAAATATATTGCTTGTGGGTAAAATTCAATATTCTCATAATGAGCACTCGGGGTTTATTGCTATTGTCTGTGCGAGGGCCAAGCCAGTGGGCTCTCTCCACTCTCAAAGGGCCCATGTGTGAAGGGAAATCCACTCGTGCTGTAAGCCAGCGTTCCAGCTCCACAATTAAATCTTTGCCTCCCATGGCCTCCAGAAGCCCCACTAGTTGCAGGTTATTGCGTCTAGAACAATTATCAAGTTCTTCTATTTTTTGCTCTAGCACCTCAGCCTGCTTTCTGGTTGTTTTTTGTTCGACTTCCACCTCTTGTAGCTTGTCCTCCACCACACTTGTTCGGGTCTGACAGGCCACGCACTCTCTCGCCAGATCCTCCATGCGTGTGTGTAGTTTTTCCAGTTTTGAGTCGATGGGGGCTAATCTTCTTTCTAGTAGCTCCTCCATAACAGCGGACATCTCCGCCATTATCTCCGCCACCCACGCAGAGGATACAGTGGCGCCAGGCACATCCGGAGGGGACGCCATTTTGGGGTCCGGTTGTTTTTGCCGCAGCTTTTCTTTTTGGGTGGTTTTCGTGGCCATCCCCTGTTCCCGCCATTCGGTACCCACTCTCTTGTGTATGGGCTGTGTTCCGGTGCGTTTTATTCTGCACTGTGGGTCTGTTGATGGCCTGGGTTGTCGGGGAAGGAGGAACGGAATCGGAGAGCTCTTCAGGTACGTCTGCTCTCCGCCATGGCGTCACATGATCTCCCAAAAGGCCTCTTTTTTTTAAAGCCGAAAATGGGCGTACAGCAAAATAAAAATTGGCGTGCTTCCATTTTGGGCCTGAGACCTTACTGCCACACGTTGACCTAGTGGTAGAGTCTTGCGCATTAACCCTGCAGTAATTGTCAGTGCACATACAATGCTGATTACCGCCCGGTTAGTAACACGTGCCAGAAATTTTCCGGGGCACATAGTAGAATGACATTACTGCCCGGGACACATGGTAGCCAGGCAGTAGTTCAAAATTGATGCCCGTACGCGCCTATATGGCTTAGTAAAAGGGCCCCATAGTTCCATAGGTTACTATGTACATTTATTTAAGTGCTTTGAACATGAGCCCCAAAGTTTCTCATGGGAGACTCCTGAGAAAATTAAAAAGACATGGGATAGTTCTGTTGTGGATTAGGAATGTGTTAATGAATTTTAAAAAACTTAGGGTAGGGTTAAAATTGCCTTTTTTCAGTGGAGAAGGGTGAATAGTGGAGTGCTGCAGGGATAAGTACTAGGACTGGTGCTATTTAACATATTTATAAATGATCTGGAAATCGGAATGACAAGTAAGGTGGTTAAATTTGCAGATGACACAAAACTATTCAAAGTTGTTAAAAAACATGCAGACTGTGAAAAATTGTAGGAAGACCTTAGGAATTGGAAGATTGGGTATCCAAATGGCAGATGAAATTTAATGTAGAGAAATGCAAAGAGATGCACATTGGGAAGAATAATCCAAATCATAGTTACTTGATGCTAGGGTCCACCTTAGGAGTCGGCACCCAGGAAAAAGATTTAGGTGTCAATGTAGACAGTACCTAAAGTGTGGCAGCAGCCAAAAAAACAAACAAGATGCTAGGAATTATTAGGAAAGTGATGGAAAATAAGCCAAAGAATATTATAATGCCTCTGTATCGCTCCATGGTGTGACCTCACCTTGAGTATTGTGTGCAATTCTGGTCACCATATCTCAAAAAAGATATATCAGAATTAGAAAAGATTCAAAGAAGGGCAACAAAAATGATGGAAGAGGACAGTTGAATGATGGACATAGAGAAAAATGCCAAGTGGACAAGGAAGCCCTGGCAGAGAGTTAAAAGAAGAAAATAAAGCAGAAACCAGACTACAAATGTAGGAAAAGTAATTTAGTTTTCTGTTTACTGATCAGAATATGTCAGTTTGTGGAGTGTACATATGCTAGAATGGATTTAAAACATGGCTGGGACCCACGAGAGAAACCTCACTCATTGGCCTTAAATCTACAGCTTTGAGTTGGGCCACCCTTGGCATCTTTGTATTACCCTTTGTCTTTGCTGCTACTAGTAGCTCTAAAAGCAGGCAGGGCAGGCTCATTCAGGATGGGTGGTTTGAATTTTACAAAAATATGCTTTGGATCCTATTTGCCTATACCTTTATCTGGTCATGCTGAGGTGTGTGGGCCATCACTTGTAATAAAGCACGATTAAGAGATCCATATGCAGTTGTAAGGTATTTGATTACTATCAATCAGTTGACTTATCCTGTTAACTGGATAAAGCAGCTGAATATCTAGTTAAATCAGAACACAGAATATGCTGCTTCAAAATTAACTGAATAAATTATCCAATTAACTTTCCAACAGCCATTTATGTGGTCTCACTTAACTTAATAAAGCTAACCAGATAGTGCCCGATATTGGTGCTCTGAGCTCTCTCTTACATTTAAAGTATGCTTCTGGAGTATCTCCTGGCACTCCTTCAGTCATCCAGCTAAATCTTAGCCAGACATTGAGGTGGCTGACTAAACGTTATCCATTAAGTAGTCCCAAATTTGAAAGTATATGATTTATCCTTTATATTTAACCTTATAGGTCCTGGAGTGGAGGAGTAGCCTAGTGGTTAGTGCAGCGGACTTTGATCCTAGGGAACTGGGTTCAATTCCCACTGCAGCTCCTTGTGACTCTGGGCAAGTTACTTAACCCTCTATTGCCCAGGTACAAATAAGTACCTGTATATACTATTGGGCTTATTTTCAAAAGAGAAGGACGCCCATCTTTCAACCATAAATCAGAAGATGGACATCCTTCTCCCAGGGTCATCCAAATAATCGAAAGCCGATTATGGACATCCCCTCCCCGGGAGCAGTTTTAGTGAGTGCAGTGTTACGTTTGTGGAGGAAACAGCGAGCCCTCCAAAACCCCAGAAACCCACTGTACCCACATCTAGGTGGCCCCCTTCACCCGTATGGACTGTGGTAGTGGTGTACAGTTGTGGGTAGTGGGTTTTGGGGGGGCTCAGCACACAAGGTAAGGGAGCTATGTACCTGGGAGCAATTTATGAAGTCCACTGCAGTGCCCCCTAGGGTGCCCAGTTGGTGTCCTGGCATGTCAGGAGGACCAGTGCACTACAAATGCTGGCTCCTCCCACGACCAAATGGCTTGCATTTGGTTGTTTCTGAGATGGATGTCCTTGGTTTCCATTATCGCTGAAAATCAGAAACGGCCAAATCTAGGGACGACCAAATTTAAGGATTTGGACGTCCCTGACGGTATTTTCGAAATGAAAGATGGACGTCCATCTTGTTTTGAAAATACGGGTTTCCCCGCCCCTGGATCGGGACATTTTGCGAGGATGTCCATATCAAAACATGGACGTCCCTTTCAAAATGCCCCTCTATGTAAACCACTTTGAATGTAGTTGCAAAAAACCACTTGATAGTTCAGTTCCCTCCCCCCCCTTTATAATATAGACCCCCCTACTTGCTGGTATGGAATACTATCCACTGGAGCAATAGATTTGTTCACCCATTTACAATTTAGCATCCATATTTATTACAGGAACGAGTTGCAAAGGCAGAAAACAGAGGGAGATGGCAGAGGGAAGCTGAGCAGCCTAGTAATTTTTTTGTATCCTTCATAGGAAATTTGAGAATATCTACGTTGGTTGGGGGCTAAAATATAATCCAGAGAACTATAGCCCACCACCACCACCTGTGGTAATGATGGAGTACCCAAGTGGTCCAGAAATCACAGAGATAAGTGACCCAACTGTAGAAGAGGAACAGGCACTGAAAGCTGCCCAAGAGGAAGCTCTAGAGGAAGAGGAGGAGGAGGAGGAAGAGGAAGAAGATGATGATGATTAAAAGCTAAACCTTTAAAACAACATTCAGACTCACAAATTATCACCATTAAAATTTGGTATTTCCCCATGTTATGAACTGTATAAATATATTTTTAAATATATGTCTTAATCTTAAGAAAACTCATTTTCTTGTTTTCCTAATACCTTTACAATAATGGGATCATTGGGTGTACCCCACTCGGGCAAGTCTTTAATTAGGTGGTTCCAATTATACACCCAGAGGGAGCTGATTCTGTAACAGAACCTGGATGACTAGGTTCCATTATAGAATACCAATATAAGCACTACTCATATTTATGCCAGTTAGACTACTTTGTTCAGCTTTAGCCAAAACCAAATTTGCAACCAAAATTCATTGCTCTGTTTGAACTGAAACAGACTGCTGTGGTCCCCTCCCCCCAAATAGGAGTATCCCTGCTCATGGGACCCCCCCCCCCCCCCCCCACATACACACACACACACACCAGTACCTCCCTCCCATTCACCTGTAGGACCCCCAGACCTACTTTATAATTGCTGGTGGTGTAACTGGGGCAGGAGCAATCCCCAGGCACTAGAGATCATGGCAGTCATTTCGACACCGGAGCCAGTGGAGATTACTCCTGCCCTGGCTATACCACTAGACCACGAGCAAATGTAAGGTAGGCTCAGAGGAGTGGGTGTACTCCTGTTTGAGGGAAAGAGCAAAGGAGCCACAGACACAGCACTAAGTTTTGGGTTCAATCTCAATCTGAGGCATTTAGAAACCACTCAATCCCAAAATCTGGTTCAGAGTGACTATTATTATAAAACATTTGTGTCCATCTTCTAAAATCCAGTAAGCAGGCACTTAACGGAAGGAAAAAACCCAATCTTATATTGTTGAAAAAGAAAGGATTTCTAATTAATTAATTAATGGTATATTATTCCAATGTTGATCAACTTGTAAAGAAAAGAACCCTCAAACGTTCTCTTAGAATGAACACCTTTACACGAGGATAATTTAAAAGCAAGCAATCCATAGATCAAAAGTTCTTATATGATGGAATAAATATCATTCTCCGAGGACAAGCAGGCTGCTTGTTCTCACGACTGGGTGACGTCCGCGGCAGCTCCCACCAACCGGAAGAAGCTTCGCGGGCGGTCCGCACGCAGGGCACGCCCACCGCACATGCGCGGCCGTCTTCCCGCCCGTGCGCAACCGTTCCCGCCAGTCTTTTCTTTTCCGCGCTGGAGAGAGTCGTGCGTCGCCGCTCTCTCTTAGTCAGCCCCGGAAAACCGTCGCGTTGTTCGCGAATTCGCTAATTTTCTGTTTCTTGTCGCGCGCTCCAAACCTTTTTTTTCCTTTTAAAAAAAAAAAAAAAAAAAGAGAACGCGCTTAATTTTTCCCTCGTTTTCTAGCGGGGGCGTCACATTGCGGCCTTGTGGCCGCGCGGGTCGATTTATTTTTCGAGGTGTGATTTACCGCCACCATCGACGACTTTAACTTCGCCGACGCGATTTTTCCGTCGATGTCCTCGAAGGTCCCGAGTGGATTTAAGAAGTGTGGTCGGTGCGGCCGGCCTATCTCGCAGACCGACACCCACGCTTGGTGCCTCCAGTGCCTCGGGCCGGAGCACAATATCAAGTCGTGTTCTTTGTGTCTTGGTCTCCGGAAACAGACTCAGGTTGCGAGGCAAGTTCTTCGGGACCGTCTTTTTGGAACTTGCGCCGGCCCCTCGACGTCGACCTCGACGGCATCGGTATCGATGTCCGCGAAATCGGCACCGATGGCATCGACCCCAGGAGTACAGGTCCCGTCGGCCCTCCGCGTGGGCAATCGGCCCCGGTCACTCCCTCTGCTCATGGCCCTCGGGACCGAACCCTGTCCCACCCAGCCCCTCGAGACCGAGGGGGATCGACCTCCTCCTCCTCCGTTCCACCTGGCGCCGATGACGGGCACCGCAAAAAACAGAAAAAGCACCGTCATCGGTCCCCATCAGTGCGCCCGGCCCTCGGTGCCGGAGAGGAGTCGACGCCGAAGCGTCCACGTCGAGAGGAAAGGTCCCCCTCAGTAGTGGAGGTACCGACACGTCAGGGTCCCAGCACTTCGGTGCAGTCTCCTGGACCCGAGCAGCTTCCGGCACCGACGCCTCTACCGGCCCCCCCCGTCTTTCCCGACAGCGAGCCTGGACGAGTGCCTCCGAGCCATCCTTCCGGGGATCCTGGAAGGGCTGATGCGCCAGGCTGTGCCGGCGCCGGGGGTGCTTGCGTTGACTGTGGCGCCGAGGCCTTCGACACCGCTGCCGCTTGCGGCGCTGGTCTCGACCGCCACGCAGGTGGAGTCCCCGTCGATGGAGGGAGCTTCGTCCCCGCCGGCGCGGGAGTCCACCGCTCGACGACACCGAGGCCTCGGTGCCTCGACGTCGAGCCGGGCCCGGTTAAGGACTCAGCTACATGAGCTTATGTCCGATACCGAGGAAGAGGCCTCGTGGGGGGAAGAGGAGGACCCCAGATATTTCTCCTCAGAGGAGTCTGTGGGCCTTCCCTCTGACCCCACGCCTTCACCGGAGAGGAAGCTTTCGCCTCCTGAGAGCCTCTCCTTTGCCTCCTTTGTTAGGGATATGTCTATATGCATTCCCTTCCCCGTGGTCTCTGTGGACGAGCCGAGGGCTGAGATGCTCGAGGTCCTCGACTATCCATCACCACCTAGAGAGTCCTCCACGGTGCCGTTGCACAATGTCCTCAAAGAGACACTGCTTCGGAACTGGATGAGACCATTATCTAATCCCACCATTCCCAAGAAAGCAGAGTCCCAGTACAGAATCCACTCGGACCCAGAGTTAATGCGGCCCCAATTGCCCCATGACTCGGCGGTCGTGGATTCTGCTCTCAAGAGGGCACGGAGTTCGAGGGATACCGCCTCGGCGCCCCCGGGGCGGGAGTCTCGCACTCTGGACTCGTTTGGGAGGAAGGCCTACCAATCTTCCATGCTCGTGACCCGCATCCAATCTTACCAGCTCTACACAAGCATCCACATGCGGAACAATGTGAAGCAACTGGCGGACCTGGTTGCTAAGCTCCCGCCGGAGCAGTCCAGGCCTTATCAGGAGGTGGTCAGGCAGCTGAAGGCGTGCAGAAAGTTCCTGTCCAGGGGCATCTATGACACCTGTGACGTGGCATCTCGTGCTGCGGCCCAAGGTATAGTGACGCGCAGGCTCTCATGGCTGCGTGCCTCTGACCTGGACAACCGCACCCAGCAGAGACTGGCTGACGTCCCTTGCCGGGGGGATAATATTTTTGGCGAGAAGGTCGAGCAGCTGGTGGACCAACTGCATCAGCGGGAAACCGCCCTCGACAAGCTCTCCCACCGGGCGCCTTCAGCATCCACCTCAGCAGGTGGACGTTTTTCCCGGGCCCGGCAGGCTGCGCCCTATGCTTTTGCCAAGCGTAGGTACACCCAGCCGGCCCGAAGGCCTCGACAGGCACAGGGACAGCCCCAGCGCGCTCGTTGTCGTCAACAGCGTGCGCCTAAGCAGCCCCCTGCGCCTCCACAGCAAAAGCCGGGGACGGGCTTTTGACTGGATCCACGGGAACATAGCCGCCCTCAAAGTGTCCGTGCCGGACGATCTGCCGGTCGGAGGGAGGTTGAAATTTTTTCACCAAAGGTGGCCTCTCATAACCTCCGACCAGTGGGTTCTCCAAATAGTGCGGTGCGGATACGCCCTAAATTTGGGCTCCCTTCCACCAAATTGTCCTCCGGGAGCTCAATCCTTCAGCTCCCATCACAAGCAGGTACTTGCAGAGAAACTCTCCGCCCTTCTCAGCGCCACTGCGGTCGAGCCCGTACCACCCGGGCAGGAAGGGCAGGGATTCTATTCCAGGTACTTCCTTGTGGAAAAGAAAACAGGGGGGATGCGCCCCATCCTAGACCTGAGAGGCCTGAACAAATTCCTGGTCAAAGAAAAGTTCAGGATGCTTTCCTTGGGCACCCTTCTGCCAATGATTCAGAAAAACGATTGGCTATGTTCCCTGGATTTAAAGGACGCATACACTCACATCCCGATACTGCCAGCTCACAGACAGTATCTCAGATTCCGCCTGGGCGCACGGCACTTTCAGTATTGTGTGCTGCCCTTTGGGCTCGCCTCTGCCCCACGGGTGTTTACAAAGTGCCTCGTGGTGGTGGCGGCGTATCTATGCAAGCTGGGAGTGCATGTGTTCCCATATCTCGACGATTGGCTGGTCAAGAACACCTCGGAGGCAGGAGCCCTCCGGTCCATGCAGTGCACTACTCAACTCCTGGAGCTGCTGGGGTTTGTGATAAATTACCCAAAGTCCCATCTCCAGCCAACCCAGTCTCTGGAATTCATAGGAGCTCTGCTGGATACCCAGATGGTTCAGGCCTTCCTTCCCGAAGCGAGGGCCAACAACCTCCTGTCCCTGGCTTCGCAGACCAGAGTGTCTCAGCAGGTCACAGCTCGGCAGATGTTGAGACTTCTGGGTCATATGGCCTCCACAGTCCATGTGACTCCCATGGCTCGTCTTCACATGAGATCTGCTCAATGGACCCTAGCTTCCCAGTGGTTCCAAGCCACCGGGAATCTAGAAGATGTCATCTGCCTCTCCACCAGTTGCCGCACTTCACTGCTCTGGTGGACCATTCGGACCAATTTGACCCTGGGACGTCCATTCCAAATTCCACAGCCCACGAAAGTGCTGACGACGGATGCATCTCGCCTGGGGTGGGGAGCTCATGTCGATGGGCTCCACACCCAGGGTCTGTGGTCCCTCCAGGAAAAGGATCTGCAGACCAACCTCCTGGAGCTACGAGCGATCTGGAACGCACTGAAGGCTTTCAGAGATAGGCTGTCCTGCCAAATTATCCAAATTCGGACAGACAATCAGGTTGCAATGTATTACACCAACAAGCAGGGGGGCACCGGATCTCGCCCCTTGTGTCAGGAAGCCGTCGGGATGTGGCGTTGGGCTTGCCAATTTGGCATGCTCCTCCAAGCCACATACCTGGCAGGTGTAAACAACAGTCTGGCCGACAGACTGAGCAGAGTCATGCAACCGCACGAGTGGTCGCTCCATTCCAGAGTGGTACGCAAGATCTTCCGAGAGTGGGGCACCCCCTCGGTGGACCTTTTCGCCTCTCAGACCAACCACAAGCTGCCTCTGTTCTGTTCCAGACTTCAGGCACACGGCAGGCTAGCGTCGGATGCCTTTCTCCTTCATTGGGGGACCGGCCTCCTGTATGATTATCCTCCCATACCTTTGGTGGGGAAGACCTTACTGAAGCTCAAGCAAGACCACGGCACCATGATTCTGATAGCGCCTTTTTGGCCCCGTCAGATCTGGTTCCCTTTTCTTCTGGAGTTGTCCTCAGAAGAACCGTGGAGATTGGAGTGTTTTCTGACTCTCATTTCGTAGAACTACGGAGCGTTGCTGCACCCCAACCTTCAGTCTCTGGCTCTCACGGCCTGGATGTTGAGGGCGTAGACTTTGCTTTGTTGGGTCTGTCGGAGGGTGTCTCCCATGTCTTGCTTGCCTCTAGGAAGG